>NW_012267288.1:7592761-7734968 GCF_000151885.1 Dipodomys ordii | reverse complement strand
ATGCTTGGTAAGAAATGTATGTATTATCCTGCCCATGCAATTGTAACCCCTCTGTACAGTATGTTCACAAATAAAATAAAATAAAATTAAAAAAAAAAAAGAATCTCTTACTCACATTAAATGCATTTGTGGAGATGGGAGGGAAGGGATGGTAGGGGAAAAACAAAGGAGGAGGTAACAATGCTTGATAGGAAATGTACTTATTACCTTGCTCATGTAACTGTAATCCCTCTGTACAGTAGTTTTACAAGAAAAAAATATATTTAAAAAAATAAATGCATTTGTTTCTGGCAATACTTGAGTTTGAATTCAGGGCTTTGTGTTTGCTAGGGCAGATGCTTTACCATTTGAATCATGCCTCCAGTCTTTTTATTTTATTATTTATTTATTTATTTTTGTCAGTTGTGGGGTCGACTCTGGGCTTGGGCGCTGTCCCTTAGCTCTTCAGTTCAAGGCAAGTGCTCTACCACTAGAGCCACAGCACCACTTGCAGCTTTTTCTGCTTATATGTTGCTGAGGAATTGAACCCAGAGCCTCATGCATTGGCATTGCAAGGCAAACACTTTACCACTGAGCCACCTTCCCAGCCCCGCCTCCAGCCTTTTTAAACTTTATTTTTCAAATAGTAACTTGCTTTTGCCCTGGAGCTTTGAGCTCCATCCTTCTATTTACCCTTTCCACATAGCTGAACGACTATCACACACTGCTACACCCAGCTTTATATTGGTTTAGATGGAGTCTTGCATATTTACTTAGTCTGGTCAAGCTGTACTTCTCCTATATTAGCCTCCTAAGTAGCTAGAATTATAGTTGCATGCTTCCATATAAAGTTTTAGAGAGCCATCTTTAAACACACACACATACACACAAGGTCATCAACACACAGAACCTTCCATGTAGATATAGTTACATGCATACTTATGTTTATATACTAATAGATATGTGAGTACTAAATATATTTTCCAAGTTCACAGATTTTTATGTCCATTTAGCTAATAGTTGTTCAAGGCTATTTATGGTTTGAAAAAACAAACAAACAAATGAGTCTTATCTTCAGTAAATCACAGTATCACAGCCAAGACCCAAATAGAGAAGTTTGATGCTGTTACAGCAGTGTCCTGACATGCAAAGTGAAACATGGCCTTAGGAATCATCACTGCATATTTTAGAAAATTTAATCTTTTTTTCTTGAATGTATTTGTGTAGTAAAAAATCATTAATTTAGAATGTGTGAATGTGTATATAAAGGCTTTGGTGAGAGCACAAAAATCTCTCAGAAATTTCACCTAGAGTAAGACTGCAGATAAAATACAAGGCATTTTTAATGCAAGGTGTGAAAAAGCTGACTAAAATATTTACATATTAATATCCCGTTGCAAAGATCACTGTTAGCTCATTGGCCTTAAATTATTCACTAGGTTCAATGATTATTATTTTTGGCTTCTGCTGTCAGATCTTATAAATACATTTCTAAGATTGTACACCCTACTTTTCATTTAAACTTTTCTACCCCTTTTAAACATTTCTACCCTTTTCTCTTTTAAAAGTGAAGATTAAATGAAATTACCTGACATTCAACCTTAGTGAGTTAAACACTTCTTGGAACCACACATAGAACTATCAGCATATTACTTTTGAAAATAGAAGATTTTAGTATCAACTTTAATAAATATTATTTTAAATGCCAATTATAACAGTACTTCTCTTGTTTCAGAACAAAATATATCATATTACAATTTTCAAATGGACTTTTTATGATTCAGAGATCACAATATTCAGTAGACCAATCATCTTTCCCATTAACATGTTTGTATAAAGAACTATTCAATATTGAAAGAGCTAAATTTAACTATGTATACTGACTGAGGTACGCATATAAGTATTCGAAGAGCAGGCATCAGATCACTGTGGATTTGAAGGACCTTTTCCTCTCTCTCTAGCTCGAATTTCATTTTGTTTTGAATATGCTTGAAGCACAATCAAGAATCTGCTTCCTCATCTTAAGGATAGAGTGACCTATGAAGAATAGCAACGTAGAACATAGAAACAAGGGTCCCTTTCACCGAAGTGCCAGTTGGGCAACTCAAGAGACAAAAACTGAACTCTTGACTTGTGGTTGATGTAGGGAAGTCACTTGCCATTTCTGCTTCAGTTCGGTCACCTGTGATGTCAATTAACTCGGTGTTACCCACCCAGGCAACAGAGAACTCTCTTTTTCCTACATAGCAGACGGGGTACTTTTCAGGTCTTGGGATAGCAGGCATTCTGAGTTAAATGCTATCCTTCATGCTTCTAAATGTATGTCTAATTATGATGTTCTTCCTCCAAATCAAATCTGCCAACTCATATCTAATCATTAATTTATTGGATAAATATTTGCTAGTGTTAACTAGGTAGTTATCATTACACCAACAATTTTTCTAACCTTCCCTAGCCTAAAGCCAGTCCCTCAAGCCTCTAGAAATGTATGCTTCTCTGGTTCAACCTCATTTCTCTTCTGAGTGCAAGGCTATGCTTCACCGACTTCAGACAGGCATCAAATTTCTTCTTCCTTATTCTCTCTGCTCCCACAGCCATACTCTTAAAACTTCTTTCTTGGCCCACGAATCTCCTTTCCATTTCCTTCTTGGTTCTCTCAGGAGCCCTAAGACTCTAACTGCCAAATGAATAGGCTGTTTTCAAGGAATCGTTTTTTTTTTTTACATTTAGTGACTGAGAAATATTAAAGCTTAAGAAAATTCATTCACACATGCCATAGGAAGCTTGGGAGGGAACACCTACAAGATTCAAGGTAATAGTAGCAGAATATTAGGAAGGCTAAATATTATTAAAAATATTATATTAACTTTATGGCACACACCTGTAATACTAGCTAGCATTCAGGAGGCTAAGGCAGGATGGCTGTAAGTTCAAAGCCAGCCTAGGGTACATAATATGAGTCTGTCTAAAAAAATAAAAACTAAAAGAATAAAATACACATATATGTATTATGTGTTATATATTTTAACTATATATTACATATATTATAATATATTATATATTACATATATATTACAAATGACAATAAAAAATATAAATTCTATATCTTAAGATGTATTTTTTTTTTGTCTGTCATGGGGCTTGAACTCTGGGCTTGGGCGCTATCCCTGCGCTCTTCAGCTCAAGGTGAGCACTCTACCGCTTGAGCCACAGCACCACTTCCAGTTTTGCGGTGGTTAATTGGAAATAAGAGTCTCACAGACTTTTCTGCTTGGGCTGGCTTTGAACCATGATCCTCAGATCTCGGCCTCCTCAGTTGCTAGGATTACAAGCATGAGCTACAGGCACCCAGCTTTTTAAGATGTATTTTGAGAGAAAGAATGCTAGAGGTAGGAATAAGACTAAATCTGTAACTGTAATGCATATCACAAAGGAGGAAGAAGTGGGTGTGGATTCAACCAACAGTTATGGTGCCCTTGCATGTTCACATTTTCCTACATCTTTAGACTACCAGAAAACATGACCTTAACAGGTATTGGAATATGCCCTTTAGGTTATAGTGCTAAGTCAGCACACATTTACTTTGGAAAGCGCTGCTATAAATGGACTGCTCTTTCACTAGATTTTTCATCTATTCATCTATAGCTTGAATGAACTATCTCTCAATAGTATCCAGCTTCATTCAGTCAGGTGTCATAACCACCAAACCACCACATAATTACTAATTATACTCCAAGGTCTCAGGAAATTTGGAAGTCTACATATACAAGAAAATCCTTCTTATTTGAATTATATGTGTAATTTTATTTATGGTCATATGTAGACATATATATGCATAGTCAGCTTATATATTAATATGCAATCTTCTATATCAGAGCTTTTCTTATTCTAGCTGACAATGACAAAGATATGTAAAAACTAGCCTGAGCGAAAATTTCAGGCCATCAGTCTGGAGCACCCTCACTTTCTGCACTCCCTAATTTAACTACTATTAATCAATTAAGGACTAAACCCTCCCTATAGAAGTAGCTTACCATGAGAGTCAAAAGAAGGGTTTCTGCTCCCCACATTACCAGAGTTACATGCTAGTTTTACTGCCTAAACGTTTAGCCTAAAGCAAGATAGTTGACTTCAGCTGCTTCGTCTCCATCTGAAAAGATAGACAAACTGTAAGCTACTTTGTTATGATGTTGAAAGGATTGAATGATGTTGAAAGGATTGAATGATGTAATAGTTGAGCTATTTAATAACAGTTGCATTTATAAATCAATATTCCCAATTTTGTTGCTTTCACTGCAAACATGTGTCTCCAACTTTTATATAACTAGGGCTTACTTTAGATGTTTGAGATCATTTGAAATATGCCACACATGAAAGAATGAATAACACAGATAATTTAATAAATAGTTGTAGCACATTCATATCGACAATATTGGAAATATTCTTTTACAAAGAAGTAGAACAGTTAGGTTCCATTAGTAGTTTATGAAAGTCTTATTTATTCATGGCTTTTGTCATCAGTTAAGGTTGTCCAAACTTTTGGGAAGTAGAGGTGTGGCTCAGGAGGTAGAACACCAGCCTTGACAAAGAAAAAGCTAAATTGGACAAAAGCACCAGGTCATGTGTTCAAAACAGAGTCTCTGTGGCCTCTACCTCTCCCCTCCAAAAAAAGAAAGAGAAAGATTGTTCAACTTTCAGTTTTTAAAATAAGGCATGTAAAACAAATGCAGTATATTTCCCTTAGTAATAGAGTTTGAATTCAGAGCCTCATGTTTACTTACCAAAGTGCTTTATAACTTGAATCACACCTCAGTCCATTTTGTTTCAGTTATGTTTCAGATAGGCACTTGGATTTTTGCTCAGGTCAGCTTTGTAGCGCAATTCTCCTATCTCTGCCTTCTGCCTATCTGCAATACAAATGTGTACCATCCTCATTTTATTACAGTATATTACCCTACTGGGCCTTTTACTGTCTTCCTCCGGTCTTAACCTCCAGTAGCTACTGACCTTATTGTCCATTTGCTGGTGTTTTAAAGGAAGCATTGTTTGTTGGTCTATCTGTCCAAATAAATTCTCAAGACCTAACCTAGGAATATATTCCTAAAGAGGAGATTTTCATTTCCTTCTGTCAGGAATCAAAGGAGCATACAGACTTGAAGCTCCCTGCTTTCTTCCTGTGCACTGGCTTGCTAAAGGTCACCTGATTTGAGGTATCTTACAGCTGTCCAAGGTGATTTTTCATACTATTGTAATTCTATGGCTTGGCTATTCAACGCCCCCCCGCCCCGCATAACTTCTTACATCTGCTCCAAGTTCTACCCATGTTCCACTTTCAGCTAAGGATTTTGTTGAATTAAAATGTCTTGTGAGTTTAACAAAGTGGACACCAGAAAGCTGGGACATATAGTATGCAGAAGGAGGTGAGGCCAAAGAGAGGGAGTGGATGAATGGAGAGAGGAATGGTGCACAAATGCAGTCACAATATTCAATGGACATGAGTGAAAACCGAATATAGATTGAGGATATGGGTGTAAAATACATTGTACTCATAAACTGACATGTTGCATCGAGACCCCTTTGAATAGCTACTTAAATAAAAAAGTACTTGATAAAACAAATTAAAACATAAAACATCTTGTGAGATTTCCTTTATATCTTTCAGGCTCAGAAATTATCCAAGTATATTTTATCAATACCATAGTATATATTGGTGTAGAGTTCTATTCAGAGTATTAATAAATCTTTGTTCATGTATATCTCATCTTTTAAACTCATCTTTAACTTCAAATATAATATTTCTATTGGGAGGTACTATAAATAGATCTCTCTAAAAATCTTCTTGTGTATGTCTAATGGTCCCTTGTCTTTCATAATACTTCCTCTGCCTTCTTTTCCTGGTTTACACATATACAAAAATAAATTTCCATCCCTTATTTGATTAGGCAACTTTGTGCACATGATATGGGTGTGCAGTCTGAGGAGTTTGTCTTTGCTTTGTACCTGTAGAAAAAAAAAACTTGTTGTTTTGTACGTGTCTTTATTTGTAGGTGCCCTTCGTGGCCTGCATTTGGAATGATTTTCTCCAGAGGGGATTTGTGTTGATTTCTTTTCAAAGCCAGAACCACTTTCAACCCACGGCTACTTTAGCTGAAGTTTCCACTCTGTAGTTATTGAAGTACACAGGTAGGGAGGATTTTAGCTTTGAGCACTTTGAGTGGAGCCCTTAGGGTTAGAATTTTCTGAGGAGGTATTTTGGCTTTGTTTTGTTTATCATTGTGTTCTATCATCAACTATAAAGCCACTGTTCCCCCTATCTCTGTCTGCAGAAAAGGTTCTCAGCTACACACTAAGGACTTGGGCTACTTCCTTTGCTATAATTATATGTTCTTATATCTGGCTTCAAAAGTTATACTTAACTATTTTACCAATCAGACACATATGAAAATATTTTCCCTTATTATTACGCCCATGGTTTTCATTTGCCCAAAATAAAAATCTTCACTGTGATTTTTTTTTAAAGAAAAGATTTCCTTGAGAGCAAGAGTAGGAAGATTTTCCTATTACTCTGCACACTCATATCATTCTAGCTAAACAATTTAAGCACAATTGTGTTCATGTAGATATTCTGAACTGATGTGAGAGTAAGGATTGTTTCTCATTGTGGTTAACAGGGTGAATTGTGGGCTACTGTTCACTCTCTAACACCTAATGTAACAAGTCACCATCTCCATGAATTTTTTATGGAATCTCTCCAACCTTCCTAGATCCTTCATGTCTTAAAGACAATTATTTTTCATAGCCAGACTCTTAGTGATCCTGTTTCAGCAGAATGCTCGAAGACATATCCAAGAGCTCCTATGGAATGTTCATTCATCCCATGTAACACAACTGTGTTTGGTACTAATTCAGCCTAGTTGGGCATGTATATTTTTTGTAATTGGAATGAGTTTTGCTTCAGTGAAGTTATACTATAGCTCATATATAAAGCAACTTTATAGGTTTATACAACAAGGAGTCACAATATCCTAAGTTATTGAAAACAAAGTATATGGAACTTTTTGGTTATGTTTTCCTTCCACCAATCTCCCACTGGTCTCATATATTTTATATCTTTTTAATGTGTAACGAGTGCACATTTTGTAACACCTGAACATAAGGATAACATTTCATTGTGCAAAACATTTTTGAATTGTAACAGGTAGAAGAAAAGCAGGTGAGTATTGTATATTCTATTATGGAGGATGCTTATCCATGCTCTCGATTAACCACCTATGGGTCTTGGTTGCCAATCTCTCTGTTCATCATGCCAGACCTGGGTTCTAGGAAAGCCGACAATTTTTTGGTGACTATCATAGAAAGTCAATAAATATAATCATAAATAAAACATGATACAGAATTCATACAAAATTCAGCTCCTAACATGTTTTAGTCCTTCATTACATATCAAATCAAAAAGAGAACAGAAAACAAATTTTCTGCCAGATTTTCTGTGCTGATGGCTCTTCCCTATAATCTCTGGAGCTGAGATCTAAGGAATGTACATTGAAGACAGCCTAAGACACATATTTATGATTGTTTCCAGAAATAAAAATAAAAAATAAATAACTGGAAGTGGAGCTGTGACTCAAGTAGTAGAGCTTTCAAGGACAGTGTCCAGGCCCTTAGTTCAAGCTCCAAGCCTAACACCAAACAAATAAAAGAAAAACAGATTTTCTGAGAATTTAAGAATTAGAGCATCCAACTTATGTTAAATTTCTATAGCAAAATTTTGATATGTCTTCACTTATTTGTAAAAAGAAGACTAACAAATCATTTGAGTCTACTTTTCCTCTAGTTGATAGAAGTTGATAGAAAATAGAAATGGAAGCCCACATTGTTCGGATAATTTAAGTTTTTATTCCCCCTTAGAGTAAAGATGAGATTTCTACTAAACAAACTCATTATCTGCTTAAATTGAAAGGGACAGTTTTAGAATATGCCTGAAACACACACTCACATGCACGCATGCACGCACGCATGCACGCACACTTTTGGAGAACCCTATGATTCAGCTCTAAGACAGTTTACGGTACAGGAGCCACTCAGGGTAATTTAAATGTGTAAGTGGCATGATAAACTTCCCACTCTCCTAAGAATAGAGTTATCCCTGGACCCTGTTATCTCACAACCCCAAGGTAAAATATGATAATGATACCACTTAACACTAGTGCTGAAATAAGAAAAAAAATGGGGGGAAGGAAAAGCTTCAAGCATTTTAACTAGAAAGAAAATCAAATTAAAATATTAATTTACTGATTAATATAACATTAGCTGACCTATTTTCCCCAGCTTGTTAAACAACAAAGACTTGTGAAGCTAAATAAGTCCCTAAAAGATAAATGTTTAAAGAATTCCCAGGGAGATGTTTAGCTCCTTTATAAACACCATTAAAGATATGTTTTGCATATAACAGACAATTTCATGCTTTCTGTGTTGAAACATCCTATTTGCATTTGTTAATGCACTCTTAACAATTGGGATTTTTAACGTATTTTTACCAGTGTAAATTAATTACACAATGGGATTTCATTGTTATATTTTCATAGATGAATACAATGAGCAAATGAATTGGCCCATTAGGATTTGATTAGGAATTCCCCCTACTTCTTCCCAAATGAAGACAAATACATGTCAGTTTTGTTATTCTTAGTAATTCACTACAGAATTATGAGACTTCAACTTCTTTCAAGAATATAAATCAAGCCGGACACCAGTGGCTCAGGCCTGCAATCCTAGCTACTCAGGAGTCTGAGATCTTGAGGATGGCAATTCAAAGCCAGCTTGGGCAGGGAAGTTCGTTTCGAGTCTTTTTTTTGTTTGTTTTTTTGTTTTGATCATGGGGCCTGAACTCTGGGCCTGGGCACTGTCCCTCAGCTCTTCAGCTCAAGGCTAGCACTCTACCACATGAGCCATGGAGCCACTTCTGCTTTTTCTGTTTATGTGGTGCTGAGGAATCAAACCCAGGGCCTCATGCACACAAGGCAAGCACTCTACCACTGAGCCACCTTCCCAGCCCCTCGTGAGACTCTTATCTCCAATTAACCACCAGAAAACCAGAAGTGGCACTGTGGCTCAAGTGGTAGAGCTCTAGCCTTGAGCTGAAAAGCTGAGGGACAGTGTCCAGGCCCAGAGTTCAAGCCCCACTACCACCCCACCCATATTTATATATATATAGCTATATTTTCTTAAACTACTTATAAATTATGATGATATTGATTCAAAAACAGAAAGCAGAAGGCTGCTGGGTATATGTTCACAATCCCAAGGTCTCAAAAATTCAAGTTGGTCTCCAAAGATGTGTGTCAAAAGAAATGATATTTGACTGGGCTTTTGGGGCTGATAGCTGGGTTCCTAGGATAATTCTGTTACTAGTTCCGTTAGTAGCTATACCACATTTTTCTTTATTTAGTCAATACAGTGTGAACAGCAATCAATTTGTTCAACTAAGACAGCTGAAAACTCATTCTAAGTTGGTACATTCTGATGGGTATCTGAAGAAAATACTAGTCTTCTTGGAATAATCAAGTAAGAATGCATTGGAAAGATATAAATGCTTAGATGGCATGTAGTGAGTCAGGCTTAGATCCTAAAAGTTAACATAAGGAGCTTTAGTAGGTTACCAAAGACACAAGTTTCTGGAAGTAATAAAAAGAAAATCTAAGGGATTTATTTAGATTCATTAATGATTCTTTTGTCACCTGATTAATTCATTATAAAACAAGGTTACAAGTAACCTTTTTCTTTTCTTTTTTAAAGCAGTACTGGGGTCTGAACTCAGGGCCTGCCTCTTTGTATGTAGAACATTTTATGGCTCCTTTAAATTTTATCTTTATTTGTGTTGGCTTATTGTTTAGATAGAGTTTTTCAGTTATTGTCTGAGACTATCCTCTGATTATCATCGTTGTACCCATGGCTTCCTACAAAGAAGGTGAAATAGGGCTGCTAATTTTTTTGCCTAGACTTGCTTATAAAAGCATCAGTAACATCAAGGTTGAATGGTTTTCTGGCAAGTGTATAATAGCCAATTTTACGGAAATCAGGCAAAGGCCCTGATATTTAATGTTACTAGGTTACCTGATCTACGAGTTCTCATGTACCTTGTTTCAAGGTGCGGAGGTAACTTCACAGATTGTTGATTTGGGACAAGGTGTGCACAATTGATTCTTGGGAACTGGCAGAGTGGGATGGTGTCCTTTTTACCAGGTTCTCTTCTGAAGTTGCTCCATGTAACTAAGAAAGGTGTTAGTAATCTTCTACCATGCTTCCCCATCTATAAACATCAGGATTTCTTACAGCACTGTAAAAGGGATACATTGCCCAAATTCAGTGCCATTCAGCTATGTGGGAAACCCAGAATATATGAAGAATTCACTTGTGACACTGGCCACATATGCACAATTGAGGAACATGTGCTGATGTCTACATTGACTTCTGTGACATAAATAATGAATTCTTTTGTTTCTTATCTAGAATTCTGAGAGCATCGATAGAAGAAGTACAGGCTAAATTACAATTTAAAGTATGGTAAAAATCCATTTCTATATCCAGTTGATATTCTTTCATATTCTGTGCATCAGTTCTTGTAGATAATTTTTTACCTGCTGTTTTTCACTTGTATGATGTGTTCTTATGAAATCCAACTTCTACTAGCACTGATGCACAGATTGTAAGAATATTCAATGGTATGAGTGTTCAGGCAAAACTGGACACATTTACCTTCAAAAGTTTAAGCACATCCTCCATTAGTATATGTGGATATATTTTATCAAGTTGAGGACTTCTCCATTTATTTTTAAATTTTTGGTTCACCTTTTCTTTTTGGTTTCAACCTCAGTGTCTTGAGTGCTGGGATTATAGGCATTTACCATTATGGTTGGCTGAAGGGTCCTAATATCCAGAGCTAAATACTATATATTGGTCACACTGATAATTAGTTTTTGTTGAAATGTTTCAATATAGAGAGATTTTGGTAACACATCTTAGACTCAAATATACACTCTCATATAATGGAAAGCACATTAGATGAAGTCAGTGCTAGAAATATGAGTTTACCTGTAACACCTCTCCTAGGCTTACAGTGGATTGAGAATGGATACTTTCCTCCCTCTTTTCTTCCTCTGAAAACAACAAAAACCTCCCAAATTATTATTTTATGTATATCAACACATACAGAGTTCCTTCCTCAACAGCTCATCTTATATACACAATTTCCATTTTTTATTTAAAAGTTAAAATAAACTATGAATAGTTAACAAAATAAACTAATTCTGACATAGATTTAAGGTGTTTCAATAGGGTCAGGCCCGTGGTTATTATTCTTCATCACTTCATGCTCTAGAGTAAATGAACAAATGCAGTTACATTTTCAATGATTATTATAATTCTCAGGTTGTTCCTAAAGATGTTAACATAATCTAGTGTTTCTTTAATAGACTATAAAACATCAAGGTCTTGATAACACAGTACAAACACATCTTTAATAAATCTTGTACAGGCATTAATTTCTAAAAACTACTCAATTCAGAGTAATAAGAATTAATGTTAATCAAGTAATATTACTTAATGATACTGTGAAAATTCTTCATTTGTCTTATATTACCAGAAGTAAATACAGTATAACTAATTATATTAGGATAATACAATTTGAAACATATTAGCTATAGCATATTAGAATTTTATCTAGTTTTATTAGTATTATATATCATCCTGATCAAGAATCATAGTCATTTTACAGAACATGATACCAAATAAAAAACATGGAACAGAAAAAAATATCAAGTGTGATAAATATTGATCTATTTTAAACTCCATGATAAGTTTGCAGAACGTAGGTTCTTCACTTTGTTTCTTGGTTGACAACATCCTTCACACTCACACTCAAAGCCTACTTGAAGTACAGAAACATGTTTTGGTTTTCCAATAGGGCCATGCCCTTGTACCATTAGAGATAGTGTTATGGAAAACAATGCCAAAAATGTGTCAAATAAAACTGTAATATTTATCTCAGTTGCTTATAATGTACATGAGAAATGCTAGGTTGGGGCTTCTTCTCCATCAGGGTCTCTTTCTCTTTCTCTCTCTCTTTCTCTCTCTCTCTCTCTCACACACACACACACTCACACACACACTCACACACACACACACACACACACACACACACACACATACCTCTAGCTCTATTAGAATTGGATTCCTCTGCATTAATGGCAGTTGGCTTTATGACATCAAGTGCTAACAACAACTACTATCAATCTAGGATCTACCATGAAGGCATTTTTGCACCAGGATTAGAGGAAAACATACATGATATGTTCTAGAAACCAATTAAAAATAATTTCCAAGGAAAAAGAAATTCTGAAATTCCCCTTTCTATTATTTAGACACCTGTTTGAGCATTTTGACAACATCTCTTTTACTGTACAGGACCAACAATAAATATTTGACATTGACAATCCATTTTCCACCCGAAGAACTTATATCTTACATGGGGATGGAAAGCCTGGGCTCGAATTTACACTGGTCAAAGGTAAATGAAGTAATATTTTACTAGTTGTATGACCTCTCCATCTTTTTATCATAATTCTATACCGTTAAAACAGGGGATTAATTAAATTCTCGATCAAGCCTCTTGAGGCAAAAAAAAAAACAGGGCTTAAAAGAATCATATTTAACTTGAAAAACCATATATTGGATGTGGAGCACAAAATATTTTGTTGGATAACACAATATTTTATTATTTCAAACCTTACTTTCCACAGAGCTTATTACAAATTTCCAAGGAATCCAAAACAAGAATTACGGGTTTATATAAATATACCATTAACTGCCCAGATTTTTCAATAGTTGAGCTCAGTTTCCTAAACTTCCAGCTCCCAGGCTGGTCTTGAGTCACAAGTCTCCCAATCTTCATCTCTTGAGTAACTAAGATTAGAGGAAGGAGCCACGAAACTCAGCAAATATGTCAATTTTTAAAAATGCTTCTCAAACCTGGTGAAACTATACAACACAGGCAGAGTACATTTAAGACAAAGTATAACCTTAGAGAATTTCATTCTTACATGAAAATGTCTATTTTGTACTTTGAGACTTACTTTTTATCTGTTAGATAATAACACTTATCCATTTTTGCTTCAACTACTTGCTCTACTTCTCTAGGCATTCTTGGTGAAACCTTATAATATTTTTTATTTAATGTTTTCTTATGCAATAGGAGAAATCCTACTTAGGTAGGTGGGTTTATACTGGCTTTGTAAAAGAAGATTTTTTTAAAAGGTTTTAATGGTTTGATTATCTTTAAGTAGTTGTACAAAGGAGTTGACATTCAACAAAGGAATTTATGAATACAGTCCCCTCTTTCCACATTTTCACCCACCCCTCTTAACCCACCCCTTCCTTCATTTTTCTTAACTTTTAGGTTATGTATTGAAGTGTTTTTGTCGTTTAACAAAGCAGCTTATGTGTACAATGCATCTTAATCTGTGTCATCCCTTCAACATTTTCACCCCGCTTCGACTCACTCCTTCCAAAAACATAGGCTGGAAGAAACACAGCCTCTTCAACAAATGGTGCTGGCAAAACTGGAGGCTGAAATCTGAGGATTGTGGTTCAAAGCCAGTCAGAGCAGGAAACTCTGTGAGACTCTTATCTCCTGTTAACCAATAAAAAACCTTAAGTGGCGCTGTGGCTCAAGCGGTAGAGTGCTCGCCTTGAGCTGAAGAGCACAGGGACAGCCCCCAAGCCCAGAGTTCAAGCCCCATGACCGACCAAAAAACAAACAAAAAACTGGCTATCCACATGTGAAAAAAATGGAACTAAGTCCTTATAGATCACCTTATGTATCATCAGTTCAAAATGAATGGTGAAGGCATTGCTGATTTTATCAGGTAACAAGCATATACATCTCATTTGTATATTCTGCTCCAAGCAAAGGTAGGCACAAAAGCCAGTGGCAGGAATGTCAGCATAAGACACTTGTGAAAGAAGATTTGAAAGATGTATTCAAGATAATTTTAGTTGCTAAGGAGTTCTGTTTCTTTTTATGCTCTTTATTTTTAAAAAATAATCAGTTTTGAAAGTAGAAAGATTTGCAACACTTAGCTTTAGCAAACAGCATTCTAATGAGAACTGTTCCTATTCTTTTTTTCCCCCACCTTCCCAACACCTCCCCCACCCCCCAAAGTTGTAGCTGTAAAGTTCACTCAACATAGTGTCTTGTACATCTCATTGTTACAAGGGGTCATCTTCTATCCTTATTTCAGCATTTTGTTATTTCCATTCCCTTCCCCAAATTAGAATAATGTACATATGGTTTTAAATCAAAATTATCTTACCTTACATAAACCAATTCAGTAAAGTCAAACAATATGGAATTGTGCAAGTGAGTCTACTTTGTGAGTGTGGTTTATGAATTTTCACTAAACTCTTAAATAAAAAATAAGATAAATTACATAAAGCTCAGCGAATTTTTGACATTTTGATAAACATTGAGGCGAGAAAGATAATAATAGATATTGTGAGATTTATTAAGAAACCACAGCATTACAAAGCTCAGAGACATCAGAGGTAGCAACTAATGCTTCAGATAAAGAGTCTGAAAAGAACTAGTGTATATTCAGACAAATCTTCCTGGCAGGTAAGTAAACTTAGTTTACATAGAACTCAAACACTCAATGCACTTAGATTATCAACAGATAGATCGTTTTAAATTATTTAAATATCAAGGTACTAGAATTCCTTTTTGGTTAAGCAAGTTTGGATGCTCCTTTAGACTATATTGCGCCTCCTTCATTCCCTCCTTTGCTTCCTCTTCCTGTCCTCCTTTTCCCTTCTTCTCTTCCTTCTTCCTTTTACTTTTAGTCCTCCTAGTCTTTGTCATCTCCTCATTCTTGTTTGATCCTCTTTCCCTTTCCTATTCTCCTTTTCCTCTTCTTTCCATTTCTCTTCCTCCTCATTTTTCTTGTTTTCTTTTTTCTTCTCTATCTTTGACAGCTGTAGCTGTTTGTCAAAAGTAAATTTGTTTTAAAGTTATGAATTTATTATTATATTAAGTTCAACTGATCAGGAACCCATTTTGCCTCTACTGAAGTAAAATTTTATAATATCCTTTTACTGTTACTTATGTTTAAAGATAACCTATAGTTCTAAATATATTTTAAGGAACATTTTTACATCATTCTAGGAACTAATTTTATGACTTGTAACAAGAAACAGTTGTATATCTATTTTAAACTTGGTGCCCTGGATATTTAAACAGAGAAGCTAACACAAAGCAATCCCTCTTCATAACCAGCCTGGTTAAAAAAGACAGATTTAACTCTTTTTCTTTTGCCAGCAGCGTGGAGTGCCAACCTTGCCTGGTCCCAGCAGGTCTACTGAATAAACCCCTTACCTGAAAAAAAAAAGACAGATTTAAATTCTTAAAATTAATTTCTTCTGGTATTTTTCTCATACCCCTTCTCTTTTTTCTCTCTCTCTTCTATGACTCCTCTCACCTTCAGAAATTCTAATAACCTCTACCAGAGCTTCTTTTTTAACGTTTAAAATTTTATTATAAAGGTAATACACAGAAGGGTTACCATTACATAAGTCAGGTATTAAGTTCCTTATGAACAGCCTGACCCTTTTCCTCATCTTCTCCCTGTTTTTCCCCTCCTAACCTCTTTCCCCTCCAAGTTGTATAGTTCATTTCCAACATAGTGTCTAGTGAGTATCAGTGCTGAATTGGTTCACCTTGTATCCCACCATTTCTGTGCTTCTCTTTCCCCTCCACAAATCAAATAAACTTTTATACAAGACAAAGGGTACAGGAATAAGGGGAAAAAAAACCAGCGACCGAAGGGAATAAACCAAAGAGTAAAGGAAAGAAGAAAAAAGAACCACAAACAATGCAATAAAGTACCTCTTGTTTCCATTTTTTCAAGTTCATTTTGATAAGCATCATTCTAGATGGTCATATACACACACACAACTATTGAGCTCTTGTGATCCTCTCCTAAGAACATCCTCCTTTGTTCTTACTGTGTGAATGCTATCTGATTAATCATGTCCATGTGTAATTATTTGTCTTTTACTATCCATTGAGATTACTTGTAGATATATAGGCGCATTCTATCTATTACAAATGAAGGAAATTATACAGCCTCTGTTTCTTTGGGTCTGGTTTACTTTCTTTAATGTAATTTTTCCAAATCTTTCCATTTCCTTATGAATACCTATTTGTAACTTCACACCCATTGATCACGTTCAATTCCTCCCTGCCCTACTCTGCTCTCTCCAGATGCTGGTAACCAACCATTGGCTTCTCTAAGGTCCATTTTTTTCAGATTCTACTAAGACCATATAGCATGTATTATCTGTGTGTGTGTGTGTGTGTGTGTGTGTGTGTGTGTATGTGTGCATGTGTGTGTCTGTGTCTTGCTTTCTACTTAATGTAATGACTTCCACTTATATCTATACTGCTGCATATGGTAGGATTTCCATCCTTTTGATGCTGAATAGTATTTCACCAAGTATATATTTCCATTATTTGACTGACATTTTCTCCATTTATTGGCTATTGTAGTAAACAAAGAAATATAGGTTACATTCCCACCAAAAATATGTGAGCAATGGATCTCTTTTCTCCTATTCTTACAATGCTTTTTGTGTTTTCAATAATCAAAATTCTTCCTGGAATGAGAACATACTTCTATATGGTTTTGATTTGCATTTCCTTGATGATCAGTGATAAAGTCATCAACTTGAGGAAATGTAGGGCTCACCTGATTTGTATCCTTCATTTCAGGAACCACTTTCCTTAGTTTCCTGATGTCCAATGTCTGGAAGAACTTTTAAAAATCCATGCTTTCCTGTTTTACATTTGATTAGGATGAGAAGGCAAATGCAGTGCTGGCTATCCTATCTTGGGCATAAGCATGTATCCTCCCACCCTTCTCATCTTTACAGTGTAAATATTCCATGTGTGGTTTGGTATAGCTAGGATTTCAACACTATCTAAGATAAGCATTTGTTTTCCCTTGGACCTGGACAATTCATATTGGTAATTCAAGGAACAAGTACTTTTATGAGATTAAATAAAAGATATGCAAGGTTGCTAATTCATGTGCAAAACTCAGTACCAGACATCTTTCATCTTGTTTAGTGTGTATGCGAGTTAGAAAAGACACATTTGTTAGAGAGCTATAACTAAGACTTAACATCCTGGATGCTGGTTGATTTGGGACCTACTAGTATTGATAAATTGTTTACAATTCCTGAAGTCTTGTTCGGCTACTCAATTCAATAATGACAGAAACTTCATATATATCTTCTGGAACCACTGCCAAATCTAAGACGTTAAGTGTGAAGATCCTTTTGTAAACTGGGAAAACAATGTCCTACACACGTGTAATATTATTCTAAACCTTTTCTTGGTAGGTATTTCTAAACTCTTACTTGAATATGTGTTTTTCTTTGCCCGATGCACAATGGGTTTTTGAAGCAAGGCTCTTAAAGTTAAATATTTGGGTTGATAGTCAAACCTTCACCTAGCAAAAAACAGTTTTAGAATATTTTTCCAAGTTTACATAAAAGTTTTTTTAAAGTAATAATCGAGTACAAGGTATAAATGCAGAGAGACGTTATGTTGTATTATCCTTTTGCTGGTATAAAAATGAAGAGTATGGAGGTGTGGTTATTCAGGATACTTCAATCCAGAGGATCACAATTTGAAGCTAGCCCAGAAAGAAAATTCTTTGAGACTCTATCTCCCAGATAATGAGCAAAAAGCCAGCCTGGAAACATTATTCAAGTGGTAGATCACCAACCAAGCAAATGAGAGGCCCTGAGTCTAAACCTTGTACTGGAAAAATGAAATTTAAAAAATGAATGGATAGATGATGATGATGATGATGGTGGTGGTGGAGGTGGTGGTTTGTGTGTGTGTGTGTGTGTGTGTGTGTGTGTGTGTGTGTGTGTGTGTATGTGAGAGAGAGAGAGAAAGAGAGAGAGAGAATTATACTGTTGCCATCACTAAAGTGTGTCTCCATCTTATGTACATAAATGCAACATATGTTGAGGAATTTAGATATTCCTGGCAATGTAACCCAATAACATTTTTGTATGGGGAAAGTACATAAGATGATTGAGACAGTTATACTTACAAGAATTATGTCTGGTTCTAAAAGTATAATCCCATGGTCACAGAGCATGTTCTTATTTGTGGTAGAGACCATGTATCAAGACTACTTCACAATCAGCGACAGACTAACTTGCTGCATAAATACCAGAAGAAAGTTGCAAGTACTGCACTCTTTAAGCCTGTCTATCAGAAATGTTAAATGTCATAGTGCATAATTTATTAAGCTTTTAGCCCATCAGCACTGATCTGAGGGGATTAACCTATATAGCCAAACTATTTATCACAACTCCATACATAAAATGTACTTTTAATTAATAATGGTCGATCTGTTGCCTTCATGGATGCAGCTAATCAGTTCTGAAGCTTGGATCCTTTTAATGAATTTTAAAGGGTTTTTTGTTTTTTTTTTCTTCTGTATACTTTTACAGCAGAGTTGATGTGCTTACTTCCTGGAATAGTTTCTTTACTTAGTGGCATAATCTTACAGTCTCTTTGGTATTTTTCCACAGCAATCTCAGTATGAAAATAACCATGTTTCTTGGTATTTTAAAATGGCATCCATTACTCTTGAGCTGACCTCACTGTCACTAACCTATCTGAAAGTCATAAAATTAGTAGAATGCAGTTCCCATCAATATACTGAGCCTATAAAGGTCTGAGTTAACAATTTACAAGAGTGAAGACTTTTTTTAAAAAGCGGATTGTAGCTTTCTATACTCATGAAAAGTGAGGTAAGCAGATGCAACAGGAAAACAGCTCTATATAGACGTTTCCAAAGGATCTAAGTTATTACTTACCCTATTAAGGCAACTACCGAATTTGATTGTCTATGTACAATTGGAATCAAATCAAATTTAGTAAATTTAATGATACTGACTGATTACCTTTTCAAGATTTACAAATAGGACATGCATTTTATGAGTTTGATTTTAAAAATATTATGTTACAACACAAACTATTTTAAAGTTATTTTCGGTTTTAGCCCTTTATACATAATCATGAATACTCCTGCCTCAAATTTAAAAATGAGTTAAATGAAAAGGGAACAACTACTATGCATGAGTTATCTATATCTTATATTCTTGTTTTTTCTGAATTGTGTTGTTTTGAACCTAAGATTTAATATGTCTTAGGAAACTTATTTTAAACCTTCCTTTTATATAGTCTACAAGTTTTAGTCAAAGGCCAAATAATTAAAAAGCAAGCATATTTCACTGATAAATAATCATATTATTATAATCACTTGGTTTCATAAGGAGATTATTCCTTCTCATAGTGCCCTATCATGTCCTGATTCTTAACATTCCAATTTTCAAATCCAAATACCAAAGAAGACAGAATGTCTTACAATGAGCTCCATTTTCCAGATTAATGCACCTGAGAAGCATTTTTCCTTATTTAATATCCCTTACTCATTTCCTTTCCTGTTATAGGGATAGCACAGCTGTTTATCTGGCAATTATCATTGAATCTATTAGTGAAAATGTCTAAATTAATCATCAAAAGACAAACCCATCACAGATTAACTGTGCTACGAATACAGGACTTTGCATCTTTCTGTCCTTTCCTCTAGCTCCATGTGGGAGCATTGGTTTTTGGATCCTGAAAACTTTGACCTAGAAAAAGTTATATACATTTATTGATATCTACTGCTTAATTCGGGTAAGCAGACTGTTTGCTTCATCAATACAAATATTTTTACTTTCATCTATAGGATACTTCTGAACAGTTAAAAAGAAGTTGTGTAACTAGAAATTATGGTGATGTTCATAATCAGTTTAAGTAACTCATTCAGAACTTTGACAGATTCAGTA
The DNA here is from genome assembly GCF_000151885.1 of Dipodomys ordii. NCBI lineage: Eukaryota > Metazoa > Chordata > Mammalia > Rodentia > Heteromyidae > Dipodomys > Dipodomys ordii. The sequence continues at coordinate 7,715,018 of NW_012267288.1, read as the reverse complement.
TAATGCTCACTAATAAGAAAGTAGGTCTTATTCAACTTAATGAACATATCTTTGTTGCCTCTTTAACATGTGGGCTATGGGCCCTCTAAAATCAGAGTTGTAGAGCACACAAATATGTCAACTTGACAAAGAAATGAAACAAAAATAGAATGAGGAGTCTCTTAGAATGCATGTATACACCATGTTGTATCCTTAATCCATTACTACAATTACAGAGCACCAGGATTTAGAATCTCCAACTTATACAAGTGAGGATGAGACATGCTTTTTTCATTCTTTTTTTTTTTTTTACTCAGCAGAGTTCTGAGTCTAGCAGAGGCAACAGAGACACAAAGGTGTGAATTACAATATAGGTATAAGTGATGTCACTTTGATGGGTTCTGGTGTTGTGAGGGCATAGAGTATATAAGGATCCATGTCAGAACAAACTTCACAGAAAGCCACCGGTGAATCTTCCACTGCAACTGGTAAGGCCATGCATGGATTAATCTTTGGTGAAAACATCAAACTTGAGAACTAATATCTATTTACATCTAATATCATCTGTAGCAAAATCAAAACATGGAAAAATACGTTGTTTAGACATAAAGATAACCTTTTTACTCATATTACTAGCAAATAAGATAGAATGGCCTCCAAGGTGAAGAATTCTCTAGACTCAGCCCTCAGCTGTGTGTGTTGAGAGTGGTCATCATCCATCCTATTGATTTAGCATCTTTGATGGTACGGAGAAAATAGAAGAACCAACCAAAGTTTTGCACAATTACCTTAAGGAACTATTTGCTCATGTTCATTTCATAGTTATTTTGTTTCTATGCAGCTGATCCAATTGATAAATGCAATTGTGTCTGTGATAGAGAACAATGCAGGGTAAATGGTAAAACAATGGTAAAACTATTTTACTCACTCTTAGACAGTGCCTTATCAGAACTACCTTGAAAAGGACTCTGAGGACACATGGCGTATCCATTTAGGAGTGAGTAGGAGTACAAGAACCTTGTATTTGCTCTAGAGAAGAAGCTAGGGGTGGCAAAGAGTTGGGCCAGCTTGAATTCCAGTATAAATTCTGTCACTTGCTATTTATTATTGAAAACAAAACAACATTTTCCTTTTATTGTAAAATGAAAGTAATCTATATCTACTTCAAATGTGCTTGTAGTACCATTTAATGAAGATCCATAGGCAGAATGTTTATCAATGCCTAGCACATCTAAACACTGTCATCCTCATCTTGATATGAGATTAATTGCAATATTATTTCTAAATGCTAGCATACTGTGGAGCAAAATCATTAATAACCTTTGTAGGAAGTGCTGAAATGAAAAAAATCAAGCAAGTATACTTTCCAAAGGAAAGATATAAGAGATATAAGACCATTGACATGATAGTAATTTATTCATTCATTTATACTATAAATATTCATTGAGTGCCTACCATATTTTTATTCTAAACACTCTGAATAAAATGGTGTGGTCAAGATTTGTCCTTGTGATATTCTTCTTCTTAAAGACATTTATAGTCCAATAACTTAAACCAATTTACAATCAATGTCATGCTAATGCTGAAAAAAATAAATAGATACTTTATACGTTACACTATTGTGTCTGATATGATGGGATTATCAAATCTATCAAACTGAAGATACTTTCACAGCAGCAATAAATGGTTTCAAACTTATTGAAATTTATGTCCAGAGTAATTAAGTAGTTGGTTCTCTGATGGAATGCTGAGATGTGGGGTTTATAGAGGATAAAACTATAATTTTTTTAATCCTCAAGGAAGACCTGAGAAAACACATTAAATTGTTTCTACAACTTAAATGACAACAACATGGGTTTGTGGAAGGAGTTTTGGGGAAAATTCTAGATTCCAAACTATTTTCTGTGCACATACATTGCCCTCTTTGACACATTAGTCTGAAGGTTACTAGGATTAATGGGTAGGACTAATGGCTTCAAAGCTTATTATTCCATATGAAGAGGAGACTGGGGTTTACTTTTACTCACTTTTAAATGTGCCTAATTTAGATAAACATTAAGTGTGCCATTTTCTAAGAAATAGGGCAATGAATGGAATAGAAGTTTATTGCAAATTTAACTCTACACAGATACCTTAAAGAATTCAGCACCACATTTTTTTAATGTAACAGAGGGTGAGAGGATTCTAAGCCATTACTGTAAATATGCATTTATAAAAATTGTGTTCACTTAGTGGACCACAGAATGCTTCAGTATTACAGTTTGACTTCCATAAAAATAGGTGTTTTAAAAGGAATATTCAGGAATAATTTCTAAACATGCTCTTTCATTTCAACTGATGCTAAGCAGGCATTGATTTTGACTTTGTAAATTCCGTTTAAGAAGTACTATTTGAATCCTAACAAGAGAAAAATAGAGATTTCAATGTTTGTTACACACTGCAAATAATAAATTCAATTATTTCTGAAGAAGATCAGCTATAAAGCCCAAAAGATTCATCTGAGTATGAATCTAATGAAATTATAAATGTTTATATTGTTAACATTAAAGTGTGGTTAAGATAACTAGAAGAACCGTCATTTGTAAATCAATATCAATTAGAAACCATCATGATAAGACAACTGAACCAAAGTCTGTATTGCTGAAAAAGGGTTTGCCCTAGTGACAGATCACTGCTACAACCTCTCTCCCTATTGGGTGATGTTTACCATATGTCTCATGATTGATCATCGGACTTAATGAGTTCTTACAAGCAATTAAATAATCAAGAGTTCCTGCTGTTACATGGCATAGCTTGATAGAACAGTGACAAATGAGAGAATATCTACAACCTAATCAAAAGGACATATTTCCTTGGGAACAAAATAATATTATCCACAAGTGCAATCAAAGGACAAAAGAACACAGAAAGGACACCAACAGACTGAGATAAATTGTATCCTTTTTACATTATTCTGACTGCACAGATTCTACTTATTGGGCCCTGGTATGTCAGAAGGAAAACTAAGCTTGTTAAATATATTTTACTTTCAATATGTTGTTGGGTGGTGTACACACACACACACACACACACACACACACACACACACACACACACACATTTTTTCTTATTTTTTCAAGAGGCTATTGTTAAAAATTACTAGCAATGTAATGTATTAATATTCAATCTTTCCAGAAAAAAATTTATCAAAAGACTTATAAGCATGCCAAATAAAGTTTCTTAGGTGGAACTTTGTAAGGTAGTTTTCCTTAGAACTTCAATATAAAATGTGATTTGACTGGCTCCCTTACCACTCAACCCAGGTAAATGAAATACAACTTTGTTCCTGACCGTTAATCTGTAGATGTAAAGTTACAATAAAAACCATCCACTGCCTTTGAGGATTCTTAGGATTAGTATTATTTTTCCACAGTCTTTGCTTATAAATTACAAACACATGCAATATTTCATGATACAGTTTTACTTATTTCTCATAGTGTGAGGAAACTAGACAATTCTTGCTTTATTGAATTCTGATGAACGAGGAGTTTTTAGTTTCTCTCATGATAGCCCATGTGGTTTAGATTTCTCCTTCCCCATGTTTGCTCTCCTAATACTTAAGTAAATAAGAAAAATAAGAAATATTTATTATGAACTATGTAGATGTGATATATTTTCTAATTTTATCTTAAAAGCTCCTATCACAGGTATTACTCCCCATTTTTTGGTCACCTAGTCACAGCTTTAAAGTAAGGTCAAGAAAAGCTTCTAATTTGGCAGGAGGGAGGGTTGTAATTTTGATGCTTGGAGGTGAGTTTGAATTGGCCTGGGGGTAGAGATAACTATTATGAAATTACATATTTTTGGTGTTGAATCTGAATCACACCTATCTGCTTAGCTGTGGGAAATTTAACTATACTCTGCCAATTTTACTTTATCTGTTATCAAAAGTCAAAATCAGAGCAGTGCGCTGGTGGCTCTCGCCTGTAATCTTAGCTATTTTGGAAGCTGAGATACGAAGATCACAGTTCAAAGCCAGCCCAGGCAGGAAAGCCCGTGAGACTCTTATCTCCAATTAACCACCAGAAAACTGGAATGGCGCTGTGGCTCAAGTGGTAGAGTGCTCACCTTGAGCTGACAAACCAGGGACAGTGCTCAGACCCAGAGTTCAAGCCCCAAAACCAACAAAAAAATAGTTGAAATCACAAGTAATTTATGTATCTAATATGTGTAGAAAATGACTTTGGCCAGTAAATATTGTCATTTATTAATTTATTTAATGGTGCTTATTATAGGTGAAGATAAATGTGCAAGAGAGTTCTAGCCCTTAAGGACTTCACATCCAGAATGAAGGTTATATACAACTAAACAGCATATTAGAATACACATCATTTATATCTATTTATCGATCTATATTGCATACATATATTATATGATGAAGGCGGTCTCAGTGTCATATGAGCAATCAATATAACACAATGCAAAAAAATACAAGAAGAGGGACAAATCTGAGCTATTGTAGACAAAGTGAGACTTGGAAGAACATTTGGATACTGAAGAATCAATAAGCCCAAACCTCTTACAGCGAAGTAGTAAATAAACAAGTCAATGAGATCATAAAGAAAGAAGACTAGAGAAGCAAAGATGGACGTCCAAATACTATTTATGGGTTATGTAAGAAAAAACTTGTAGGGAAAGGATAAGAAATTATGGAGAGATGAGAGAAGTCCAGAAAGACTAGCATCCGATGGCTGATGCACACACCTGTAATCCTAGCTACTCAAAGAAGATGAATCCTATAGGAATATGTTATAATACCAGTCCAGGAAGTAAATTCCACTACACTCCATCTCCAAGGTAATTATCAAAAAAGCAGGGCTGAGGAGGAGCTGGGGAGGAAAAGTGGGAAGGGATGGTAGGGGAAAAACAAAGGAGGGGGTAACAATGCTGTATGGGAAAATATACTCATTACCTCACTCATGTAACTGTGACCCTTCTATACAGTAACTTTACCACAAAAATATGTATTTAATTTTTTAAAAAAGCAGAGCCAGAAGCATTGCTCAAGTGCTATAGTGTCAGTTGTGTGCAAGCAGGCTTTAAAGCACTGGTTTCAGGCAGCGAGGGGGTAGAGGGCATGAGGGCAGGGGTGGAGATTGGTTGTTTGGTTTTTCAGAAGTCAAGGAAGCAGTGAATTCCACCAAAATAAAATGTTCAATACTACCATAAAACAGCAGAATATATAAGGGTGATAAAGTGCTACAATGAGTGTAATTTTATGTCCCAAACTCTTTTGGCTTTTTGGTCATTTGTACCAAATGACCAAATTTTATGTCCCAAACGATTTTAGCTATTTGGTCATTTGTACCTGTTCCAGTCATTAGATAGCTATTTCTCTATGATCTCTCTGCCACACAAAGCTTTGTGGTTTCCATTTTGACAATGAATCAGGAATACCAACACCTTTGGTAGTGTGTGGGAATTTAATGAACCACGGGCTCACTTTTGACTAGGCAAGAGGAGGAACTGGTGAGTATATCCTTTCTTTTACTCTTTCTGATAGACTTTTCTGAAAACCAGTCATTTATAAGACTTCTCAGGAAATGGTGCCAGGAGATGAAGTAATTTGTGCTTGACATCTGAATAGTGACCAGGTTGAAAACATATCCCCTTACTGGCAATCCTTGTACTCTGTTCCTGATTTCTGGTCCCGAAACAGTGTCCATCAATGAAAGAATAATGCTTAATCCTTTGCTTCATGGGATAAAGAGGCTAAGAAAAATATATAATACAGTATAATAAAAAATCTATTAATTTCATTTGATGTGAAATCACAAGTTAACAATAAGTTCGTCTTTCTTCTATGCTTAGAGTCTAAGTATCTAGAGTTAAAAACAGAAAGTGGTTAATAGATTAACATGTTATGAATAAAATAATTAGAAGCAATAATAAGAGCACAAGAGAAAATTGAAAAAAGGGAAAATTGAAAAAGACAACTATTTATGTATTTTAAGAGAATTCATAGTAAAAATTTAGTTGCTGGAAAGTGAAAAAGCTAAAGATGGAAATTAAGAAAACATTTGGGAATACTAAGACGATTTTCCATAGGAATTAAAAGTAGGTAGCTTAACAAATGGTTCAATTTTCTCATTTTTTGCAAATGATCCTCAACATGGGAAACTGATTAAAATGAAGTTCTCAATTTTCTATTCCAAGCTAAGCAAATTCTAGGGGTATAGCCATATACACAGTATTTCAGCAAGCTCTTTAGGGACTCTGATACATGCTACAGATTAGGAACCATTGCTTTCTATACTATAATCTATTTTATGTAAAGGAAAAGTAATAGTAATAAAAAGACCCTTTACATGAAACATGTCTTAATTCCAGAGCTCAACATACATATTTTAACACATTAAAACCAAGACACCTTTTGGAAGCATTTTGCTACAATAGCTATGATATATTTAAATAGTCATTGTGAATTCTAACCTACCAATTTCCAGAAGGAATCAACTAAAGATACCCTTCATAATGCTTACCTGGCAAAGTATACAACAGGTAAGTTCATTGAATGCTTTTTAAGAAAAAGGCAGTTCAATATCTCTAAAGTAAAATAAACTCTTGTTTAAAAGTATACCAGTGAATGCATAAATGAAGAGGAGATGTAGTTTTCTCTCTCTGACTTTTAAAATGCCTTAGACAATATTCTACATTAAAGGTTATTGATTTATATGGATTCAATATAGAGTAGAGGGCAATGTTTTGCCATAGATAGGAAACAAACCTTAAAGCTATCGACTCTCCATTAGGAACATGTAATATGCTAATATGCTGCTTCTTTGTATCAGAGTATTCAATCTGGACTACTCATTCTAGTTATAATTGATGGATCCCTACGGAATTAAAATAGGTATGAACATTTGTTTAACCTAGCAGTATTCCTAGGTAGCCTCTCTGCCTTTGGCTTCTAGTAAAATCTCTTCTTATTAGGGACTCCCATGGTTAGCTTGATGGAAAAAAAAAGCAACAAAAAACACACTGAGCAGCTTCTGAGATTAATTCTGGCCAACCTCTAGAATAGAATTCAGGCAAACTCAGCTGAATAATCTTAAAGAATACGTTTAAACTTGAGTCTTATCAAGATACAAATATAATAGTCCTATCCTATAAGTAAACAGTGCCATGCCTGTAATCCTAGATACTTGGTTGGCTGAGATTTGAGGATTGTGGTCAAAGCCAGCTGAGGCAGGAAAGTTCATGAGACTCTTATCGCCAATACACCCCACAAAGCAAAAAATAGAACCATGGTTCAGGTGATAGAGTGCTATCTTTTGAGCACAAAATCTCAAGGCCCTGAGTTCAAGCTCCAGGAATGGCACAAATACAAAGGCAGAAAACATTGTCAGTATTATCTCATTTGTGTGAGATTAACTACTGTTAAATTTCATGCTCTGGTTGATTATAATATGCATTGTTCTACAACTCTTTTCAAATCTTAAGGTATTTTGTGCAATCCATTGCCATATTCCGCTTAAGTGGATTTGTTTTTTGTAGTACTGGGGTATGAATTCAGGATCTCACAATCACTCAGCTTGCTCATTCACAGATGGCATTCTATCAGTTGAGCTCTCTACCTTTTTTTTTTAATTGTGAAAATGCCGTACAGAGGGGTTACAATTACATGGGCAAGGTAATGAGTACATTTCTTATCAAGCTTTGCTGCCTCCTTCTTTGTTTCTCCTTCCCATCCCTTCCCATTCCCCCCATCCAAACCTCCATCCCATCCCCCAGACAAATTTGTAAAGTTCGTTTTTCGACATAACCACTTGTACATCTCATTGTTGCAATGGGTCCACCTGTATCCCTAGTCAAACAATTTGTTTTTTCCTTTCCCCTCCACAAATTATACCGACATCAAATACTGTGAAAGCAGGTGTTATATCGTGGTGGAGGGTCATACAAAGCAACACAGAAATCATCTTATAAATGTTAGAAACAATCGCATGAAAGAAAAAACATTGAGCCCTATCTTTAGGTAAGTTTCTTGTTTGTAATTTTGCTGTCCTCCAGATCTCAGCATCATGAGTAGCTCAGATTATAAGCATGAGCCACCATGACTAAAGACAAGGTATCTTTTTTTTTTTCCGGTCATGGGACTTGAACTCTGGGCCTGGGCACTGTCCCATCAGCTCTTCAGCTCAAGGCTAGCGCTCTACCACTTGAGCTACAGCGCCACTTCCAGTTTTCTGATGGTTTATTGGAGATAAGAGTTTCACAGGGCTGGGAAGGTAGCTCAGTGGTAGAGCGCTTGCCTTGCATGCCTGAGGCCCTGGGTTGGATTCCTCAGCACCACATGAGCAAAAAGAAAAAAGCCAGAAGTGGCGCTGTGGCTCAAGTGGTAGAGCGCTAGCCTTGAGCTGAAGAGCTGAGGGACAGCGCCCAGGCCCAGAGTTCAGGCCCCATGACTGGACACCCCCCCCCAACCAAACAACAACAACAACAACAAAAAGAGTTTCATGGACTTTCCTGTCCAGGCTGGCTTTAAACCGAGATCCTCAGATCTCAGCCTCCTGAGTAGCTAGGATTACAGGTGTGAGCCACCAGCGCTGGGCTAATACAAAGTATCTTAGTAATAACAGTTCATTCTATTGCACAGGTGTGTATTTAACTGATTCATATATTACCTTTGCTTTCCTTTACTTTACATTTATATTGTAAGTTTTGTACATAGTGGTTACAGTTACATAAGTCAGGTATGGAGTACATTTCTTTTTGAACAGTGTCACCCATCCCTCATTTTATCCCAGTTTGGCTTAGCTTTCCAATGCATAAAAATATCAACCAGTGAGAGATGTGGAGTTTCTGAAGCTACTCTAACATAGAAAGAAGGAAGCTATCCAGACAAATGATTAGTCCTCAATGATTCATCTCAAAAGAAGTGAAGAAATAATAAAACTAAGATACCTGAAAAGAGAAATATAGAGGAGTTTTAATAGAAAGAATAGTCTACTGTTTAATTTCCTAAAATATTTTCCAGTACAGAGAGATCAACAACTGGCACTAAATAATATTGTCTTTATACAATATAAATGAAAGGTAAACTATATTAAAGTTCAGTAGCATTAAAATCTTTGAATCTCTCAATCAATAAGTTCACAAAAATTACACACCTCATTAAATTCTACACAGATTGCAAAGCTAGCTGTAATGTAAAAACAGGCAGACAGTCTGTCTCAATATTATTACAGGAAGGGTTGGTTAAATTAATAGCTTAGCATTGATTAAAAAATCTTGCATTTTACATGTTCTTAAGTTGGTTCCCACCATTACCTTTCAATGACAAAATGAGTCTTTAGAGAAATGTGGTTATATTGAGCTACTAAAATACAAAGGTAGGCAAAGGAAGAAGTTTACTGGGTCCTAGCATTGTTTCCTGTCATAAAATTCTATCTATCTGAAAAGAAAAGATGTTTACATCCATATAGCCCTAGTGACTATTAATGTTTAGAATTGCCTACTGCTAAAAATGTCATTAGTCTGTAGTGATAACTAAGCATAAAATAGTATTACTCTAACATGATTTCTTTAGATAAGATTTCATTATACCATGAAATGTGACATCTGGGAGGGCATATGACACGTCCAATGCTGTCTTGTCCACTTGGAATCACTGTCTATTTGGGAATGTTCTCTTACAAGAAAAACTATCAACTGTCTTTTGCATGTATTTCCTTAGTCCTTTCCCATGTTTTCTCACTTTTAAAAACATGGAGATTGAGCTGGGAATGTAGCTTAGTGATAAAGTGCTTGCCTAGCATGAATGAAGCCCTAGGTTTGATTCCTCACTAACACATAAACAGAAAAAGCCAGAAACAGCACTGTGGCCCAGGTGGTAGAGTGTTAGCCTTGAGCAAAAGAAGCTCAAGGACAGTGCCCAACACAAAAAAATGGAGATTATGTAATTTATCTGGAAAGATTTTATTATGAAGGGAAATTCATATTTATCTCATTACTTGCTACTTATTTAATATTAATATCAATGGGATACCAGAATTTTTTGACACACAAAATTCTTTAGTCGGGTCTGGGAATTCTTTAGTAGGTGGCTCAATGGTAGAGTGAAGCCTTGCATGCATGAGGCCCTGGGTTCGATTCTTCAGCACCACATAAACAGAGAAAGCTGGAAGTGGGGCTGAGGCTCAAGTGGTAGAGAGCTAGCCTTGAGCTGAAGAGCTGAGGGACAGCGCCCAAGCCCAGAGTTCAAGCCGCACGACTGCCAAAAAAAAAAAAAAATAATAATCCTTTAGAAATTCACTCTTCTTCTTTCTTTGAAAGCTATCAGTAAAAAAGTTGTTTTGATAGTGTCAAGTATCCTGAAGTATATATTTACCACATATAGCTAAGATTATTTTAATATCAATAGGTTTCTTCAATAAGAATTGATAAAGAAATAATGTTGTTGATGATACTTTTATTTGTAGCATTGATATCACTTATTAGTCCCAGTCACTGATTCCTTGAGTAAAAGATGATATCATGTCAATAATCTGTGGGCTCTTAACATTAAAATATATTTTTGCCGGGCACTGGTGGCTCACGCCTGTAATCCTAGCTACTCAGGAGGCTGAGATCTGAAGATCGTGGTTCAAAGCCAGCCCGGGCAGGAGAGACCGTGAGACTCCTATCTCCAATAAACCACCAGGAAACCAGAAGTGGCGCTATAGCTCAAGTGGTAGAGCACTCGCCTTGAGCTGAAGAGCTGAGGGACAGCACCCAGAGTTCAAGCCGATGACTGACCAAAAAAAAAATAAATAAAAAACATTTTTATTTTAGTCATTCCATAGTCTTAAAAACACTCTCTACAATATATAATTGATTACTTTTTATATTATCTATACTATATATAAAGGTTTAAACCTCATCTCTTAATAAGGGTCAAAAACACAATCCCTGAAGTCAAGAAATATTTCAACAAATATACAATCTATTCCTTATTCAATAATAACATTAATTTATGAAAATAATATATGTTTATGTTCATGCTAAGAAAAGATAAAGTATATTATGTTCCACTACAGAAACTATTAAAGGCAGCAAAATTAGCAAACAGTATTGACATATTTGATGTTAGCTTGTTTATTTTTATGTAATTATACTATATAATTATAAATGTATTTTAGAAAATATAATTTGATCTTTGAGAAAAACCAATGTTGTTCCATTTTTAAGGGAAAATACATGCTTTGTATTAAAGGATGAACTATAACCTGTGACACTATTGCTTTATTTTCTCTTCTAATGTGGTGTTCTTAAGTTTCATGTATTGAGTTGAATAGCATTCACTCAAATTTATATGATATTTAAGGATTACATAAGAATACTCATTATTACAACCTAGTAACACTTGAGTTTAATGACAATTATCACTGCTAGCTGGAGGTTAAAGCATATGTCAAATCCTTAACAGCTTATGGTCACAGAGTTTATGATGACCTTGTCTTTTAAATTGTAAGTGATTCTATGCATAATTGATATAGCCCATGAGGCGAAAATAATAAATAAAAGCCTGACAAGTCCACAAAGAGGTGAACATGACCTTCATAAAACTCAAGTCTACTTTATTTTAAATATCTAAATCTTAGGTTTGTTATCTTAGCTGTAGAAGTTATTTCATGATGACATTTGGTACATCCTGTTAGAAATTCCAACTCTGAAGACTTGACATTCTGCAAACTTTGCAATTATAGACTTTGCTCACTTAATAAAAATTCTAATTAATTGCAGATTTTATGTTTGTTTCCTTAAGTAGTGACAAAGTAGATCTGAGGTGCAAAGACACAATTTGGGAATTATTTACTTTTTAGTTTCCCCTTAGATCAGCACTATAAGCACTAAAAATATCTACAAAATTCTAGATTATTAATGAGAGAGAGAAAAAGCTAATGTCAAGAAGCTATACTTATAATATTTCATTTCTTTGCATAATACTGAGTAAACTTTTCATTACACTTAGAAAATTAATCATTAAAGATATAAGATAGAGCTTTATGCAAGGCTCATTCTTATAATTCTAGGTATTCAGAGGGCTAAGATCTGAAGGCTCACACTTTGAATCTAACTTAAACAAGTCAAGAGGTAGCAGGGTGCTAGTCACTTAGCCTGAAATCCCAGTTACTTAAGAGATTGAGATCCAGGAAAATTGCAATTTCTAGAAGACATAACAATAACATATAGAAACAACATGATACAGATTTTGTAGTTCATTATCTGAAAAGGATTTTAGATTTCATAAAATTCTACAATGAGCAACAAAATATTCTTAAAACAATTGAGAAATCAGAATATATTTCACTGATTTAACTGGAAATATATAAAAGAACAATTGAGAAAATATAGTAACAATGTTAATACATATTTTGCATTGTAAAGATACTGTACAGAGGGGTTACAGTTACATGAGCAAGGTAATGAGTCCATTTCCTATCAAGCATTGTTACCCCCCCTTTGTTTTTCCTTTATCATCCCTTCCCTCCCCACCTCCTCAACTCTTCCCTTCCCCACCAATTTTTTTTAACTCAATGGAAGATTTTAATTAGCAGAAGGGAGAAATAAAAGGGAAGAATTTGTACATTTTCAAATAAATTGACCAATCTGGACATCTAAGATAAAGCTGAATCAAACGGCCTTTACCTTTTTCCTTGAAACATCCTTCAAGGAAGTCAGTAGTGTTGGAATAAACTGAGGGTGAGCAAATGATAGAAATATGACACTGATCAAACTGTATTACACATGGACATATTGGCATCACTCTGTACAACTATTTAAAGATATGGCCGGGCACCGGTGACTCATGCCTGCAATTCTAGCTATTCAGGAGGCTGAGATCTGAGGATCACGGTTCAAAGCCAGCCCGGGCAGGAAAGTCTGTGAGCCTCTTATCTCCAATAAACCATTAGAAAACCAGAGTGGCCCTGTGGCTCAAGCAGTGAAGCACTGGCCTTTAGCTGAAGAGCTGAGGGACAGCGCCCAAGCCAAGAGTTCAAGCCCCATGACTGACCAAAAAAAAAAAAAAAAAGATAACTAAAGGGTGAAATATATATAAAGAGCATACTTTTTTTCTGACAACAACAGAGTAATATGCTCTGTTTGCCAAGATTTAAGAAACACAAATTGAAAGCCTTAAGTTAAAGAATATCAAGCCAGAGATAACACTGAACTCAAGTGGTATTTGTTTTCTAATCACATAGCAGATACTAGCTTGTTCTATTATTCAACCAAGTCTGTTCTGTCTGTCAGGGTTGACATTTCTCAGGAAGGTTTTAAATTTTTTTAGCACATTATATATCTATTTGTGTTATCTTTCTAAACATCTACACATCTTTCTAAACATCTAGTTTTCTGGTTTGGAGAAAATAATTTTGCATGCAATTTCCAAAAATAATTGCATGGGATTATTTCCTAACACCTTTGAAATTGTATCATTATTATAACTAGTCAATTTCTGATGATTCTGAGCTCAAATTTAGACATTTTTAATAAAGAAAAAACATGAATATCATGGTGAAAAGAAAAAAAAAAGTACAGTGGCCGAAATTTATCTCTTATTTTTGTCAGTAGGTGGGGAAGGAAGGGATGGTAAGGGTAAAACAAAGGAGGAGGTAACAATGCTCAATAGGAAACGTACTCATTCCTTATTCATGTAACTGTAATCCCTCTGTACAGTATTTTTATAATAAAAAAACACAAAGAATTGATCAAAGTCTACCCATGTTAACTGAAAACCAGGATTTGTTTGCAAAAGAAAATAACTTCTCACCAATATATGAATTAAGGGAGAATAGCAATAATAATTATAAAATCATTAAACATTTATAGTAAAGTCTACACTAACTAACATGGATGATTTATCATATTTAATCCTTATAGAAGCCCATGGGGGTATTTCTATACTGTTTCATTTTTGGATGAGGAAACTTTGGCTTAGGTGAATTAAACAGCTAGCCAAATATGTACCTGATAAGGAGGTAAGTCGTAATGGAGATAGACACAGGTCAACTGATTTCAGGGTCTGTACTGTGAACAACTGTTTATTTCTTTTCTAAGAAAGAAAATTTTGTTGGAAATCCTTAAGATTGTCACAGTGAATAGAAAGATCTGGAATAAAAAGAGAATGCCATCTTAGACTATGTAGGCAGCAAGATCACCAAACTACTGGAATCAACCCAAAAAGTACCTAAGCAATAGTGTATTTATTAGAATAAGTACCCTTAACCTCAGCCCATCTTTCCTAGAACTGATTGCTCATATATCACAGTTCCTGTGGCATACAGCAAAATCATTCATTATACTACTACAAATAGTGCTTTAAATTTAAGAGCCTTTAATACACATAACCCATTGAATAAATACAGCTTAATGAATGGTAAGAGGACTACTTTTTAGAGAGGAGATTATGATGAGTACTATAAGCAAAGAATGCATAGAGACTCTCCACATTGGTAAAAATGGAATGAGACAAGCGGAGGCCAGGTGTGCCTAAGATAAATGAAATTCGCTTTGCAATTGAGCTCAGAGCTAATCCAGAAGAGAACAGGTCCATTATGAAAATCAAATACAAAGGCAAAGCCAGTAAGAACATACATGTATGTTTTTAGAACTATGATATAAAGACCTTAGGAATAGAGATCTGTCTCCTGGATGGTTATTCAGATATGAGTAACAAAAGAACACCATGGAAGCTTTAGCTGTGCAGCCACTTGTGATTTATTTCAAAAGGCTTGTCAGGGTATATTGTCATGGTCTCTGTCTGGTTTTACAGTTCTACCAGTCAGTAGGTCAAAGAGAAAGACCACTTAAGAATTATTTAGAAATGAAACGACTACTAAAAGGGATATAGTTGTATATTAAAGAGACACTGAGCTATTTTGATTCAACTAAGTTAGCTAAAGGGGCAAGAATAAATGAATACAATATGAGACAATATTCTGGTAGATGCAGAACTTTTAGAGTCTTGTGAAAGGCCAATGAGAAAGTAGTTTGCTGTCAAATCCCTGTCATAAGTATATAGCTAAATAGTATTTAAGTTGTTTTATATTTGAATACATCAAGTGAAAGATAGTGTCTTAGGGCCAAAGAAAAGCACATGAACTCTAATGGTTCAACACAAATAAAAATACATAGAAAAACTAAGATGTCAAAACAGTTATCTTAATCAAACTAGAGATTTCAAACTTGAAGTGAGCCTGAGAATTCAGAAATATAAATGTGTTTATCCATACAAGTTAGAAATAAATTCAATGAAGAGAAATAAATGGAAGAGAAACAAAAGTAGAACTAAAAGTAAAAAATAAAAATATGCTCTTTCTGTATATCCACAAAAACAGAGCATTTTAAGAAAGTTGCAGTAAATATATGCTGTTTCCATTTCTTAAAGTCACATGTTTGAAATTTGAAAAACTTTTTGAATTAGTTAAGATGCTCCAGAGAGACTGAACTGAAAGATGAATGGATAAACAGACACGCAGACAGGTACAGATAGATAGATGGATTCATTGAGGAAATTGACATGGTTATAGACTCTGAGAAGTTCTATAATAAGGTTCCCTCGGGTAGAGAATCAGAAAAGTCAATAACATAGATCTGTTCAAATATAAGTTTCAGGGTCTCAGAACCATAAAGATACTTAGCTCCAGCTAAGTCAGTTGGTGATGATATTTGTTTTACTAATTTAATATGGGCTTCAATTTTGATCATTACTAAAAAACTAGGATGTTGCCAGGACAAGCATTAGAGTCCAAAATTGTACAACTTGAAATTCTATTTTCTAAGGGTAGGAAAAAGGGTTTAAGAGGGAGAAAAAAAAAGCGTGGAAAAGAGATAGGGAGAATAGGCAGGAGGGAGAAGGGGTGTGGGTTAGGGAGAAGGAGAGGAAGCAAGACAGAAAACTTCCCTTTCTTTCTGCCTTTTTGTTTTGTCTTTACCCTCAGCTAATTAAAGGCTACCTGCCCACATTAAATAAGAAAGACTATCCCCCCACCGCACCCCACCTCAGCCTTTGACATCCCTTCCAGAAACACTCTCACACACATACATAGAAACTATGTTTTAGTATCCCCTTAATTTAGTCTGGTGACGGTTTAGCACCTATGCCCAGTTTCTTAAGCTATATATACTGTCTAACCAGATATTAACAAGGTGACAGTTCTGTTTAACATGAGATAGCTAACCTGTGTATACACTAACATGCACTAACCCCTCCCCCCCAAAGGGTCGGTAAATCTTGGATAATGTTTATACTTATCTTGATATATTGTAATGTAAGAACATAATGTAAAATGAGCAATTAACATCTATGTATATAATATTATACATATATATATATATATATATATATATATATATATATATATATATACTTGCCAAATAGCTGGCTGATCAGCTCAGCAAATTATGTCCTATCAGGGATCAGAATATGACACTCAATGGTAGCAATGAGCAGGTCAGTCTTGGTAAATCTTCCATTACTACTACCATAGCTATTTTGTCCATGAGTACATTAGGTAATAATAACAGGGTTCTCTGGGAAAGAAGGATGATTATCACTCACTGAACAGGCTATCCTATCCTCTTGACTATTGAAGTCTTTCTCTGATGTCATAGCTGTTTGGTGAGCATGCACTAAAAAGCAAAAGCATGTCCACACCTTTCATTTATTGAGAAATCTCTAAACATTTCTATTTCCTCAGCTTATTTTTCAGTATAGAAGCTCAGGTACCTGAGCAATGAAAAGTTCTGTGTTTGGTGAGGGTGACTTTGTTCCATCCTCACAATGGAAGATGTGGCTTGTCCCTTCAGACATTTTATAAAATCCCTAATCCCATTCTTGAGGACAGAATTTCATGGCTTTAGCTCTTGACCTAAAGACACTCCTCCTAAGAATCTAAAGATGGAACCCACCCTCAGTAGATGAATGGATCAAAAAAATGTGGTATATATACACAATGGAATTCTATGCCTTCATCAGAAAGAATGGCATTGCCCCATTTGTTAGGAAATGGAAAGACTTAGAAAAAATTATATTAAGTGAAGTAAGCCAGGCCCACAGAAACATAGGTCCCATGGTTTCCCTTATTTGCAATAACTAGTACATGTGAACTGAATTTTGGAGTGGACAATATCTTCTCAGTTCTCTGCATTTGTTTTCTTTGTTCCAGGAGCTGGAACACGTAATTTCTTCTTGGTTCTGGTTTGTTCGATTGCAGCTTCATCAAACTGATTACTAGATAATTACTTTTCTGCAGTAAAATTTCCTGTTGTTACTCCTGTCTATACAGGCTTATTTTCCTAATCTTTATTTATCTACAGAAATGTATAACTTCATCCTTTCTCATGATATTCATTAGCCTGAATTCACGATAGTCAAGGTAAAAAAACACAAGGATGAAAAGATTATATATACTCATGATGTTTATGTGTTGTGTTTAGGTACAACAGAAAAAAGAAAATGAGTTTTACAGAAGAACTTAGAACACGCATCTATTCTGAGGATATTATAAATCCAAAAGATATAGTTGAAGTAAGCTAGCCAAAGATAATAAACATATAAAACAAAAAGACAAATTGAAAACTCTGAAAGACAAACTAAAGGGCAAACATGAAAACATGTAAAATTAAAGCACATTTTAAGAAAACATTTATAAGAAATACAATTTGTGAGGTAAAACATTACTAGAAAGATCTTTGTACTTCTTTAGAATTAATAATTTCTTTGGATTATGTGCATATTAAGTATATATAATTGTATCTAATAGTAAAGCAAATATACAAAGTACACTGTACATATATATAGTTTTTAAAGAAGTAGATGAGTAGTAAATTTAACATATTTGAATAATCCTTTAAATGTAGAAAGGATCTTAGAGAGATGAATGCAAATTACTCACTTTCAGGGACAATTGAGAACCGTATGGAAAACAAACACTGTAACTATGACAAAGTCCTTCCTGTGTTTGCTACATAGAAGAGGGCAAGGCCTTATGTCTTCATGTACATTACCCCAGGAGGGCAGTGCCATATGTTCACACATATGTCACCTTCCTTGGCCTTCTATATGAAATAAGATCCCAAGAGGTATGGTGAATGGGAAAAGAGAAAGCAACTGCAGTATGAATATGAGAATGTGGGTGTTTTGTGGTTGGCAGATTTTGATAGGCCATCACTTCAGTTGGCAAGCACCCAAAACAGCTGCTTTGCCCCCAGGAAAGGTCTTTGTAATACCACAAAATCTCCCCAGTGACTGGAGTGAAGGTAGTCTGCCCTCTGGAAGTGGACTATTTCTCTTTAGTATCTTATGAGAGAAAGGCAATAATTACTATTTAAGACAACACGATTTGTAATATTTTGCCACTGAATTCTGATAAAAAATAGGTGTCTACTGACACACAGCTGAAAACTATTCATATTAAAAAGAGAGACAAAACAGTGAGGGATTTAAAGAGTTCTATTAAGTTTGCTGCCTTGTAATTTAAAGAACATGTCAGTGTTGTTTAAAGATCAAAGCTAATTTTTGACTTGTGTACCTATCAAGGCAGTACTCCTATTGTTCACATGCCAGTCACATTCTATCATCCCAGAAGTAGGAGAAGTAAGGAACAATGTTTCATAAACTCAGCCACAAACACATGCATAAAGTGTTCCACAGGAGCTGTAGAGACTCTGGATACACAGTCTGCTTCATCCATGCAGAAAGTAGGTATCAGGAACAGTTGAGAACACACTGTAGTACCCACCTGAAAAGACATAGACTCTCTGTAGAGTCTATGACGGTATCAATTCATTGTATATATGCTTTCTAAAGTTATAGTTTCAAAGATTTTAAATAATAAAATATCATCTATGCTTATATTTACTGAACCATGAGTACAAAGAGAATGTCAAAAGGTGCTTAAGTCCAGTTTCTACTATTTCAAGGGATTTTGATATAACTATTTAGTGTCATTTTTTTCTCTGATTTCCATCATATTTCTTCCTTCTTGAGGAAGAGAAACCAGGAAGAACATGAATAGCCATGATTAATCATGAAAATTAATATTACCTCACAAAAGATAAGTTTGAGTTTCAGAGAAAAAATATTTTGTTCTTTGCTATTTTAAGACTAAAATAATGTGAGATTTATGTATGAGAGAGTCTTTAACTGTTAGGAAACTTTAAATTAGTAGAGAAGCAAATTGAAGCACTTATTCAGGGAAAGTTCTTAGTCCTTTTTTAAAATGATTCAGGTCAAGAGTACATAGATGTTTTGAACTTTAATGTCTGTGCTTAACTTTATAAAAATGCACAGTTGCCACAACAAATAAACTTCTTGATATTTATACTATCAAAAACCCTTTATCCTCTTTTTAAGTTACTTTCTCAACATTTGTATCATACATCCTGCCATATATCCTATGATAATCATAATTTTACATGTAATGACATAACTGTTTTAGTTTATATGAGTACAGTATGAAAACAATGCCTAACCATGTACTTCTCAGAACATGTCCCCACCTATAAATAATGCACATATATGTATAATATATAATATACATAAGGCATATATACATATGTATATATATTCAAACACATACACATAGATGGATTTTTCTATTTATGTAGTTGTAAAAAGTATTTGCCATTCAACAAATCAGTTTATAAGACAATGTGTCTTGATCAATATCATGCCTTTATCATTCTCCCATCCCTCCCAACTCTACGCCTACAATTAATTTCTTTATGGCAGATGATCAATGATCTATTGCAATATTGTTTTTTTAAATGGTAATTAGTTCTAGGAAAAGAATACCAGATCCAGTAGACACAAATAGAAGTGTCTCTAATATACTTAATATAATTAGGCAGCAATACAATTTTGAAAAATTCAACACAATTCACATAATGGAACTGGGGTAGCCAAGGAGATTCTCACATTTCTTCACGGTATGGAGGGATGGTTGCAGTGTGGCACGTGGCACCAGCTGCACTGTGGACACGAAGACAGGAGCACACAGGACACAGGCACTGTGTGCAGGTCTGCCACTGCAGTCTGACTGGCTGGAACGTCTCTGTACCAGAATAAACAGAAAACCACTTTAAGGATATCATCAGAGCCTCCAGATCTCAAAATGACTAGATGAGTTTAACAAATAAAATCATTCTTTGATACTGTCCAGTTCCCAAAAGTCAAAAGGTTATAACAACCCCTTGCTAATTTGTATTTGTTCTCTTGATAAATCAAATGGAACTCAGTTTTTGAAGTTAAAATGTGTTCACAGAGTTTAAGGATATGATACAAATGTTTAGAAAGTAACTTAAAAAGAGGATAAAAGGATTTCAATATTGTAGAGATCAAAAAGTTTATTTGTTGTGGCAACTGTGCATTTTTATAAAGTTAAACACACACACTAAATTTAGAATATCTTTTATTATCATTATTATTGTGAAAATACTGTACAGAGGGGTTACAATTGTTTCCCCTTCCCATCCCATCCTCCTCCCACCCCCTCACCCAACCCTCCTCCCTCCCCCCACCAAAGTTGTAAAGTTCGTTTTCGACATAACGACTTGAATATCTTATATATTCTTTTTCTAACTTTAATAAAGAAAAGACTAAAAGCTTTCCAGTTTGGTTCTCTTCTTCCCTCTTTCTGTTCCTATCTACCCCTTCTTTGTTTCTTTCCTTTCCTCCCTCCCTTCCTTTTTTCCTTCCTTCCTTTCATCTATTTCTCCATTTAGAAATTAAAAATTATTTTCTTCTTACCCAAATAAGTCAATTAAAAACCATATACAGTTAAAGGAAAATGTAAATCACTTGAAATACCTCATCCTCCTTTTTTTTTTTTTTTGTCGGTAGTGGGGCCTGAACTCTGGGCCTAGGTGCTGTCCCTCAGCTCTTCAGCTCAAGGCTAGAGCTCTACCACTTGAGCCACAGGGCCACTTCTGGTCTTTTCTGCTTATGTGGTGCTGAGGAATCGAACCCAGGGCCTCATGCATGCAAGGCAAGCACTCTACCCCTAGAGCCACCTTCCCAGCCCCCCTCCTTATTTTTTTTAATTTTAGTTTTCTTTATTTGTGTCATAGAAATGCTGTGCAAAGGGGTTACAGATACATTAGTAAGGTAAATAGTACATTTCTTTCTGGACAATGTCACCCTTTCCATTGCTCTCTCTGTTTTTCCCTTCTGCCTGCATACACAAGTTCTATCATTCATTGTTCATTTTTAACATTGTATCTAGTGAGTACCATTGCCCCATTTGTTACTTTTGTCCCTCCATTTCTGTGCCCCTTTCCTTCCCAAAGACAGATAAACTAACAAACAAGACAAAAAGTAAAGAAAACAAAAATAAAAGGAAAAAAACCTCTTGGTCCCACCCTCCTTATTAATCTAATATGTGAATGTGAATCTTCTAGAACACTTCGTGTTAGTGTAGATCCAAATGGATCCATATGCAATTTTAAATACCTTCCTTAATTCCTATATCCTCATATATAAGAGTATAAACTTTAGTACTATTTTAGTTCTACTTATTTATTTGTACTTTTCATTAGTATACTGTTTAATTTGGCTTTATGCATTTTAATATTCTCTAAAAAGAAACTTCCAGTTATTTACACCCACTTTCAAAAATTTTATAAGCATTAATTGTTTGGACATAATGGAAAACAGGGTAATCACTAGGCTAAAATAATTATTTAAATGTCTAATATAATTTTATCTGCAGTTTATAAATCTGCATAAAACAAGTGCATCCTATGAAGAAATGTCTTTTACTAAGAGAAGTGGAAGAAATAAAATTATTCCTGCTTGCAGATGATAGCATTCTATATATAGAAAACTGTAAGACTTCACAAAAAGACAATTAGAACTAATAAATTCAGTAAAGTTGCAGGATACAAAATGAGCATACAAGAAACAGTAACATATTTATATACCAATAACAAATCATTGAGGAAGGAATCATAGCAGCAATCTCATTCATAATTGCTACAAAAATTAATAAAAATACATAGGAATAAATTTAGCCAAGGAAGTGATAAAAATTTCCACAATGAAAATTAAAAACAACTGATAAAATGGTTTCATATGCATGCATGTATACACACATATACACACACACAGACACACACAAATGGAACACACAAAAAATGAAGTCTTCCCATATTAATGATCTGAAAAAATTAATTTGGTTAATATCTCTATATACTTAATGTAATCTATAGATTCAGTTGAGTTCTCTCATCAAAATAACAAAGACACTTTACAGAACTAGCAACCCCCCAAAAATCATGTGGAAGAAGAGCCAAAGTAATCTTGAACAAAAAGAGCAAAAGTTGAGACATCTTAATTCCTGCTTTCAATACACAATAAGATATAGTAGCCCCAATCAGCATAATACTGGGCTCAATAGAGACATACAAAATCACAGGAACAGAACAGAAACTTCAGGAATAAATTCCATTTACCTACAATCATCTAAATCTTGATATATGTACTAGGAAAATACATTGGAAGCACAGCATCTTTAATAAACAGTGGTGGAAAAAGTGGATATACATATGAATAAGATTAAAATTTGACCTCTGTTTCTTGTACAAATAAACTCAAATCCTACTGACCACCTAAGTGCAAGACTGGCAATATAAAACTACTGTAAGAAAGCAGTAGAAATATTTTAAAATGGTGGAAGAGGCTAGGTTTTTGGACAAGAACTCAAAAACAGGGAGCAAAAGCAGTAATAGATTATATCATACTAAGAAACTTTAGCACAGCTAAAAACATGAAAAGACAATTCATAGAAAGGGAGAAAATATGTGCAATCTATGCACCTAATACAAGGTTATTACTTAAAACATATACAGGACTCAAATGACAACTAAAACAAAAAGTACAATTCAGTTGATAATGGGATAGTGAACTGAATAGACAAATCTTACAAGAAAAATATACAAATGTCCTACAAATAATTAAGGAAATGTTCAGTATCATTAGACATCTGGATAATGTAATCAAAATCATGGAACATCATCTTACCAGTTACAATGATTACCATCATTGGTTAAGATATGGGGAAAAGAGAACTTTTATACATTTCTGGTAGGAATGTCAATAAGTTGAGCCATTGAAGAAAACTGTTGGGAAGTTCCTAAGAAGTTAAAAGTAGAACTATGATGTTATTCAACCATTCCATTTCTGGGTATAGATCCAAAGGAAATTAAACCAGTGTGTCAAAGATATACTTGTATTCCTATGTTTATTGTGGTTCTATTCTCAGCATTTAAGGTTTTGAAAATGGATGGATGAATGGACAATAGAATATTATTCAGCCATAAAAAAGAATAAAATCTGGTATTTTTCAGGAAAGTATAATTGCAGCACATTGTGTTAATAAATGAAATAAGACAAACACAGCAGTATGTAGGTGCCTCAAAAAAATGAAACATAGTATTACTATATGGTATAGCAATTCCACTCGGGTATTTATCCAAAGGATTACAATGTAAGATAGACTAAAGCTGCCAACACAATCATGTTTATAGCAGCACTATTCATGATAGCCAACATATAGAATCATCCCAGATGCCCCTCAATGGATGAATGGATCAAGAAAGTGTGGCATATATACACAATGGAATTTATTCATCTATTAGAAACAATGATATTTCATCATTTTCAATGAAATAAAAGGGCCTGGAAAAATTGTTAGGTGAAGTTAGTCAGGCCTACAGAGACAAATGCTGCATATTTTTCTCATATGTGGAAATCAGAATTAATTTATAAATATATAAGTAAATACTTTAGATGGTATGCAAGTGTATCCTAATGTATTAACTGAAAGTCAATAGACTTGGGAGAATTCAAAGAGTGCAATTCCTTAGAAAGGCAAAATCATCTTCCAGGGAAATAAACACCAGGAAATGAGCAGGGTGGGGTCAAGGGAGAGAGGTAGACAATAGATGAATGAAGAGAAGAAGAGGTTCGATGGGGAGGAAGGAAGAATGAAGCCAAAATTCAAGGTATAAATCTTACAAAATTAACAAAAGTGAGGAAAGGGGTGAGTTGGGAGGTGTGGGTGGGCATGTTGAAAGGGGTGAAATTGATCAAGATTCATTGTATTCATAAACTGCTCTGCTGAATGGTAACTCCATTGTACAATTTCTTAACAATAACAAAAATTGTAAAAATAAAGATAAATACCACAGATTTTTCTCTTATACATGAAAGGTTACAACGAAATAAATCTCAGTATGCAACTGAATAAGATTGGTAAAGGTGGAAAGGAGGAAATAATAGGAGTAAAGAGGAAGGTTGGATAACAGGCATTGGAACACAGTTAGTAAGAATAAATTTTATGGTTCCCTAATACAGTGGAGTGAATATTGTTAACAGTAATTTTATGTATGTCTTACGAAGAACTAGAAGAAAGGAGCTCAAAATAAAGAAATGATAATGAAGACAAAAACTCTTAAGGTGAGTTAATCAACAACACAATGTCCATGTTCTGAAATGCCATATTATATGCTATAAACTATTTACAATCATTGTATCTTATTCCAAACTTAAAAAAATCAATAACAAATAAATACTCTTAGGGATGGGATTTTCAAAATTATAGAACTCATAATTTTTCCATTATTTATATTTCCAAAGGAAACTGGATTTAAGCCATTAATAATCACTTTTTGAATACAAATAAAAGTTTTTAATCTCAAAATTATTGACAGTAATTCAATTTCATAATACATTGTAGAGCCTATATTCTATAATATATTGTAGAGCCTTTCTCCAAATTTTTCTGTGAAAGGTAGCACATTGGGAACTGATCAACAGTACAAATCTACACTTCTTAGAACTACATTTGAATGTAAAATCACATGAAGTCACCTCTAGAAAAGCTGTGTGGCTCTGGCCCAATTCATCTATTGGAAAGTAGAATAGTGTAAATAATAATTGCAAAATCCTAAATGAAAGAGCTCACTTTTGCATATTTCATAAGTTTCTTGAGAAATCATTGAAAGTGGAATTTCAAAGTTACTATCAATCACATGTACAAAAATGACAGATAAAATTTACCTCGCCATTAAGAATCAGTTCCAATGCTGATGACCCAGTTTATTCAAGATTGTCAAGAGACAATCACAGGGCCAAATCTTTTTAAGTAAAATTGACAATGAAGCAGAGCAACATTTAGAATTGAAAATTAGATCAAACGGATAGTTATTTCCTGTCTCTCTAAAGTGAATTTTTTTCCAAAAGGTAACTCTTCTGAGTGTCAGTGACTGATGACTATAATCCTAACTACTCTTGACATTGAAATGTGAGTATTGTGGTTCAAAGCCAATCTGGGAAGAAAAGTCTGGAAAGATTCTAATTCCTACTAATCTCACTTAAAAGGTTTTGCTTATTAGCTGGGCGCCATTGGCTCACGCCTGTAATGCTAGCTATTCAGGAGGCTGAGATGCCGGGCAAGAAAGTCCGTGAGACTCCTATCTCCAATAAACCACCAGAAAACTGGAAGTGGTGCTGTTGTTCAAGCAGTAGAGTGCTCAGCTTGAGCTGAAGAGCACAGGGACAGCGCCCAAGCCCAGAGTTCAAGCCCCGCAACCGACCAAAAAAAAAGAAAAAAAATTATGCTTAACTCTATTGAAGGAACAAGAAATCAGTTCTTTTATTGAGTTGTAGAAACGTTTGGTAGCAATCATTTAAGATTAGTGTAGTTGAGAAAGTAAGAAAATTCACTTAGAAGGTCATAAGCTTCTGGCCATAACCTATTATGGATCTAACAAGGTTTAATAGTGCAGAGTGTTAATGGTGGTGAACTTTTCATGTTCAATTCTTTGGGACAGCATAAGAAAGAATCAGTCCTGTCTTAGAACTTTATGTTAAGTCCTTTTTGTTTCCCCCTTTCTAACACCATAACAAAGTTTCTCTAAAATGTTTTGTTCATACTCTCATCCAGACCATGAGATTGTTTTATTTTAAATATGTAAGTAGGCTATAGGCAAAGTGTATCGTTGCTGTTACCCTGTCAAATCAATTTTCAGTGCCATTGTCAGAAACTTCAAATAATGTATGGTAAGACTGCATGTCACATTAGATACTCTCCTTTCTTAAGACCAAGTTCACAACCATTGGATTCAGACAGATCAGGTGATACCACCTGACCTCATTTCTATCCTGAACACTGTGGCCCTGATAATACTGAGGATAAAACTAAGTGGCCCTAGGGCAGGAGACAGAATTTGGCCTAATGTTTGTAGCTGAGAATCACTGTTTCTGTTACTTAGCAAACTAGGAACATTAGTTAACTTCTCTTTTCTCAAATTCTTCAGAAAAAATACTTTATAGACTTTCATTAGATTTCATAAGTTAACCCATACAGACCATTTAGACCTGTGGCAGTGATATACCAAGTATTTCCATACAATGGCATGTTCAATAAAATAATATGTTTTCTCTAAACTATTAATATTTCTACTTACCTTAATTTCTATAAAATAGTTGTAAAATTCATTGGTAATGAACTTGTAGTAAACCTTTCTTTAGTCTTTGAATTTGGAGTTGACATAATCAGTAGTTAACATGTCCTTAGACTCTGACTCTTGACACATTATTGATAAAATAACAATGATTATTCAAAACTATGGACTTCTTTCTTAAATCAAGTATCACCTGAATTTGAACATCAGCATTTTCTCCCAATTTATTTATTACTAAGTAATAAACCTCAAAACAGTAGCCCAACACAGTAATTTGCTGTTTCTCATGTTCATGTAGAAGGAGAGTCTCTCATGCTAGTATTCCTGGGTGTGTTCATGAAGTCATTGCTACCTTTCCATTCTTTTGTAATGGGACTTTCTGAGATGGCTTTTCTCATGGCTTGTGCAAGTGAGATTTCTAATATTCTTAGAACCTAGCAGGGATTGTCTTTCCTCTTTCTCTTCTCTTGCTTCTTCCAGGTCTTCTTTACTATGTGGCCTCCATCTTGTTCACACAGTTTCCACTGTGCTGCATTATTGTTTCCACTGAAGCAAGCACAAGGCCAGCCAGAATTCAAGAGGGGGAAACTATGCCTAGCTCTTCATGAGAATAGTAAAATCACTGCAAATGAACACCAATCATATTTAAACAATCTGACCTTTGGAAACAGCAACTTATATTCTCCATCTTGTGAAATACACTCTCTTCCTTTACTTCACTATCCCTAATTTCTTTTTATCTACTCATGACATTGACCCAATATATAGAGTCTTATTTCTAAATCAGGTCTGAATGTGGATGTGAACCCTTGGGTGTCATTCCTCATTATGGCTTCTCCTAACCTAGAGACCTTTGAAGTTAAAAAAAGAAAAAAAAAACAAATAGTATGCCAATCACACAACCAATTTTCAAGGAGTAACACAAGAAATATTAGTTTAATAACATCACATTCACAAGTGGGATGAAGACAAGTTGCACTACAATCATGTTACATATTAACTTTGCAATCTAGACAAGCATTTTTTCAGAGCTGTCTACTCCAAAAGCTATATTTTTCTTTCTCCAAAACAGAAAACCTTTTCCAGTCACAGGGCTCAATACTTGCAAGTCTCTTTGTTTGGAAAAAATGTCTCCCATATCATGATGAACTGTCCTAAACTCTCCAGTCATGGATCAACTGTTACTTTCATTTGATGGTCAACATTGATAGCCTCATCTAGAGATTATTTTAGGGACTAAGGACAGAGTGTGCGACTAGCATGCACATGGCCCTAGGAATCACAAGTACACAAAAATATTTCAATATTTATAGTTGATCACCAGTTTTATACTTTCGTCTTGAAACTTACCATCTTCCATATTTATCTTCTATGTAGACTTATTTAAACATTGTGTGCTTTTATCCACACTAAGAAAATATGACAAGGTCACAAACTGTCCTTATTCATTAAATTACCCCTTAAGTTTAACACAGTGACTAACCCTTGATAGATAACTGTCTGTCTAATAAAGAAATATTCTCAGAAACATCCAGTAAATGGATGTTTCACCATTCTGCACATAAGGAAATGGAATGAGACATGCATAGTTAAGTAACTCACCAAAGGTCATTCATATTTAGTTAGGAATAGAATCCAGTCTCCAGCCACCTCACCATCAAGCTACTCCCACATTTTCCCCTTCCCTAGGAACAGAGAAAGAATGCATGTCCCTGGGGAGGTTGACTCTGTTTCAGTCCCTGCCCTGCTTGCATGACCTCACCACTCCCTGCAACTTCAGGTCCTGTCATGTCAGAGGATGCAGAGCAATGCCAGGGACACTCACCTTGTCTTCATTTCTGTTTAAACCTTGGGCAGACATTGTATTATTTAATATGTGAGCAAATAGGACCTGACAGAGGATCCCACACCATACTATGGAAAATGACAGGAGGAGCACTTGCTGTTTGCATTTGTTTAGTTTCTTTTTTCCTCCTTCTCTTCTCCTTCTGTTCTTTATCTTTTTCCTCTTCTTCCTCCTGTTCTTCTTCCTCTTCATCTATCTTTTCTTTCCTTCCTCCTCCTTCTGCTTTTTATCCTTTGTGGTTCATCTTCTTGAATAAAATAGTGACAAAGTCCAATCTCCAGTATGCATATTAAGTATAATCATTCCTTATGAAATAAAATAATCGAATTGATACTTGCTATAGATATCAGTACCTAATATTAAGCAGCAAAACACTAAACATAGAACATTTTTTTCTATTCAACACAAACCTTGAAATCATTTCCACATTCCTAGGTTAAATGCTTTTACATATTCACACAAGCACCAACTCAGATGGCCTGTTTAGAACATCAAGAGGATAGTAGACACTAGAGCCATAGGCATTTTATAACTAGCTATTCAAGTATATTATTAAGTTAAATCTGGCCAAGTATTTTTTTATTTAAGCTGAATTGAATTATTACATTGTAGATATATCATATGATCACATGATTATATACTCAGGAAAGATTTCCATTCTTAGCTGTGTCCCTTGAGTATGTGTCTGGAAAACTTATATGACTTTTCTATTCATGACTTTCTTCATCTCTCTCTCTCTCTCTCTCTCTCTCTCTCTCTCTCTCTACCTATCTATGAAAAGTAATTACCTTATAGATTATTATGAGAAAATCATAAAGTAATCTTTAAGCAGTTTGTCACAGTCCCAGAAAAAAATCACAGACATTATATAAATGACAAAAATTATTATAATTGCCACCATTTCAAATTTTAAAACAACTTTATTGCAGTGTATTTTACACATAATAGTCACTCATTTTAAGCGATGTAATGATTAAAAACTTCGCTGAGCAGCTGTAACAACTACCAGAATTCACATCATACCATATCACTTTTAGATCTGAACATTTTGACTGACATTAAAAGTATGCAATATTGAAAATAGGTGGACAGTGTGAAATAAAATTGTATGTATATGTGCATATATAAATAAATAAATAAACAAATATTGTACGTAGGGTACATATAAAGAATAGTCTTCCTTTGCTGCATCTGAATTGACTTTGCCTAACAATCACTAGGAATTTTTTACAAATAGGAATAAATATTTTCTCAGCCTATGAAGCTAAATATACAGTGTTCACTTGGATGCATTCAAAGTTGGGTTTGTGAATCTAATTCACAAAGGAGAGGCTAGGCTTTGTTCTATTTTCATTACAGCCTGAAGATGTTTTTTACTTTCCTTTGCCCCTACCTGTGGACTTATTTATTAATAGTCAGAAACATAAGGAATACTGAAGAGTATAGAATATACTAGTAGGCATACAAGTTTACATGACAATGTTATACTTTCACATATATGCTGATTATCTAGTAAAAATGAATGTTAATATTATCTGTTACATATTGAAGAACATACAACCACTATCTGGAACAAAATCAAGCTGGTAAATTTTGTATATTGGACCTAAAATCTATAAAAATTACCTTAAAATGTAACTTTACTTGCATTTCTAAGGTTAAAATTCTGTTATATCATGTAATTGTTCTTTTATTATTGCTATTTTGCTATAAGAACTTCCAAAAAGAATTGCCAGTGTCTTGTTTTCAGTTAATAATATGATGTTCTACCCCTCCTTCCCTAGACCCCATTAAAATACAATCTAACCACTAGTTTAAAGCTTTCTATGCACATTCTTTTGCTTTGATTTAAAATTTTCTCTGCTTCTGTGGTCAGAGTCACTAATCATAATGATCATAGTCACTAATCATAATACTAGAATGAGAGGGTCTCATTATAATTTCTGGTATGTTAAGTAAATACTAATTATACTCTTAGGTCCATATTCTGCCCTTGAATTTAAACAAAGAATTTACGATTACTTTAATTAAACCTGAACATCTAAGAGACATATTATCAGAAATCTTTCCTGTTGAGGGGCATACACACAAAAGAATCTATCTATTGAGGGAGTAGAGCATTACATATGATTTAAACAAAGCACTAGGTCTCACCACAAAGCATTCTATGACCATCTTCCTATTGTAATAAAATTCAAAGACAAATGGGATTTACTTTCAGCTGTCAAAATATCCTAAGTGTCAACATTTCTGTTTTGGTTGTATTTAACCTTTCTTCATGTTTTCACATTGCTTTAGAATTTATTGAAAATGAAAAATGAATCCATTATGCAGAAAAGACAGAAAGATTTCACCAAGTAGCATTGTATCTATATATTGTATTAATGTGAATAGGATTCAATAAAAATCCAGGCAAAGCATATTTTGGCAATGGTGGTAATAAAAACATCTTTACTCCAACAAATACAGTTTAAATATTCATCTGTTTAAAACGATAGGAAATTGCTGTATTAAAACATAGATTTGTTTGCATGCACAAAATTTTAATACAGAATGAAAAGTTTCCCTCTTTCCTCATAAAAATTATGAATTTGAAAAGAGTAAAACATGCAGTCACATAAAGTCTTTTATCCTGATGTTCAGAGAAACCTTATTTATAATAATTGGGAGTTGGAAACAATCCAATATTTATCATAATGAATGGGAAAACAATTATGGCACACCCATATGATGTAATACCATTTGGCCATAAAAATGAATGAAATGATATTGCATACTGCCTTGCAAAAACTACTCTAAAATGAAAGAATCCAGTTACAAAAGACTACAGGTATGATTCCATTAACATGAATGTAATATTGGGAAAGCAGATTAGTGCTCACTTAGGGCTGGTAGATAAAGTGAGAAAAGTAGAAAGACTAAATGGCACAGAGTTTATTTTAAAGTGATAAATAAATAAATGATTACACAGAATGCCTATACTAATGGCCAACAAATTGTACAATTTAAGTAGATGAATTGAGCATTACTTGAAACATAAGTCAATAAAGCTCTTAGAAAAGAGAAGAGGAGGAAAAAAGAAAGTTAAATAAAAATCTAATGCAAATCTCAATAGATTGTATGAACATAGCATTGGAGATTTTGTATGTATGTACACACATTTAATTTAGTTGTGATTGTGGCTGCTGTTTCTGGAAGTCTAATACTTGAAATTATTATTTTTAACAAAGAATTAATATTTCACTGTGCTTTAGTTTTAGAATAAAATCCATTGGAAAATTACTTCAGATGAGACATCACACAAAAATCGCCTCAATGATTTTCATGCATAAAAATTATTTGTCAACATATTCTCCATTCCTTGCAATAAATTATGGGAATCAGGCTCTCTGATTAGTTATACAATGCTATACTATTTAAAGCTTAAAGCCCAACATGATATTTTTAAATTTAGTATACTTTTAAAAATTACAAAAATAGCTTTCTTACAATTCCCCTGCTGTGTCTTAGATTGTTGCCAAAGCTTTCTGTAATGTTATCACTAGAGTAGCATCCTTCTATAAATATTCCATCCTCATTCTGAATGTCATCTAAAATAGCAATGGGGTATAAAGGTTATGTAAGAAATTATTTGACTTAATAGTTTTCTTTTTTACTGAACATTTTTTAATTTATTTTTTAAATTTTATTTAGTTTTTATTGTTATTATAAGGGTGATATACAAAAGGGTTACAGTTACATAAGTCAGGTAAAGTAGAGTTCTTTTTTGGAAAATGTCATCCCTTCTCTTGCTCTCTCCCAGTTTTTCCCTTCCATTTCCACCCACAAATTACATAGTTCATTTTCAACATATTGTCTAGTGAGTACCACTGCTGCATTTGTTTGACCTTGGTCCCTTCATTTCTGTACTTCTCCTTACACTCCCAAAGACAGAGGAAATGAACAAATAAGGCAGAAAGAAAAGTAAATATTTTTATTTTATAATAATATTTATAATCCCCACATCATATCATTTCCACATGTATAAATCTCTTTTGGATCCCAGGATCATTTTTCCCCCTAAGATTAGACTTTTCTTTAGAAAAAAATAAGATTAGTTCATGAACAGATGTGTCATTTGGAAAAAAGCAATGTTGCATTTTGTCAATCTGAAAACACTCCTAATTAATTCTCAACTCATTTGATAAGTTTCTTTGTTGTACATGTTTTAAAACACAATTTAATAATGATTTGGGTTTAGCCTGAATCTTAATATGAATTCTATAAAAAATGGAAAGTTTCACATTTGTTTTGCTTTTTTACTCTGAAATTCTAATCTTATATGTCATGAGGAAAACTTAACTCATATGTAACAAATTATGCCTTATATTCTTTTCATCTAACTAACTATATTTTAAACAAGGTGCTTAAGGCTCTAATTCAAATAGTTTTAGCAACATCATTTGAAAAATTATTTTTCAATAAGCTATCAAAATATTGTTCTTGAAAAAAATGGAACCCAGTATTCTGAACCAAAGCCACAGAAGCCCAGAAGCCTCAAGTTTAGTTGAGAATATCAAAGCACAAATACTCAATAATTCTTACATCAAATAAGGGACATAGTTTTTATTAGACCCTAAGTGCTAGTAGCTACATTAGCTGCCAATTTCATACGACAAGAAGAAATGTTTCCTAGTGCCTATGTGTTAACTTTTAATGGCTAGATAATAATCTATTGATGTCAGTTTACACATAGGGCAAAAATATTTTGTTCACAGTCATATGGAAGTTTTTCTTTTTTTGGTAGTCCATCATCTGCAAAATTCATTTCAAATGTAGCCAAGAAGTGGTTAGATGACATCACCATGCATTCATAACATTAGGCTGTATCCAAAAAGCTGCTGTGTTTTTATTTGACACCCATCATCTTCCTATATCTCACAAAGTAAAACTACAGAAGAAGAATAATTTAAATGCAGGAAATGAAGGCACAGTGAGTGGGGAAACTAAAAGTTGTGATTGTTGGAAAAAATGAAAAAAAAACACCTGATCTGAGAGACCGTGTATCATGTCTAGCAACTACTCAGGCTGAGATCTGAGAATTAAGGTTTGAAGATAACCTGAGGCAGAAAAGTCTAAGAGAACCCATTTCCAAAATAACCAACAAAAAGCCAGGTTGGAATCATGGACTAGGTGGTAGAGAGCCAGTGAGAAAGTTTAAGACCCTGAGTTCAAACCCTAGTAATGGCATCATCATGATCATGATCATGATCATCATCATCATCATTCATCATCATCACCATCATCATCATCATCATATTCCATAATAATTAAAATTAATCTAGATATGTTATATTATAATCTATAATCTAAATAATCATAAAGTTAATCTAGAACTTCAAGTGGTAACTATATATTATGTGCTGGAGAAAAATTTACAAGTTGGTGATAACTTATTCATAAATAATAAGGTTGGGCTGAAGACTATGTTCCCTATCTCCAAAGGTGGAGTGCTCCGGTGTATTGTCCTGAGTTCGATCCTCAATACTTCCATACAAGAAGGATATTTCTTAGTTTGGGGTTTAGGTCTATTCTAACACATAAAATCAGCAAACCTATTTTCATACTTCTCTCCACATCACATGTCTAATTCAAAGGCTATCCCTATATGTTTGTAAGGGTCATAAAGCCCATGACAAGGAAATAGTTTTGGGGATAATTGTTCTTCTATCTCCTTAGACATCATTGATATTTTGATATATTTGTTCTACCTTTCTCCATTCTATACACCGGAGAATTGCTCTAAGTCACTCTGCATGTAAGTGTGGAGTAGACTCTGGCTTCTAAAAACCACAATGAATTTCCAATTTAGTTTCAATATTTGAAGGCATAACCTAATTCCAATAATAACTTTTAACTTGTACATCTGCAATGTTGAAGTAATAAAAATATAGAGGAAATACTGTTACTGAAATTAACTTGAAGTTGTCATGCAAGCTTTGTGAAGTGTGACAGAAAAATACGTTGTAGTTATAGGCACTATAGCTCCTAAAATTATTGTTTGTAAATATAAAAACTCTTTAAATTAGCCATTGTGTTGGCATATGCCTATTATCCTAGCGACTCAAGAGGTGGAGACAGAATGATGTTGAGTTCAAGGACAACCTAGGCAAAATTAACAGGAATTTTTCTCAAAAACGAAGTATAAACACTATGGCTAGTACCAAGTTTCAAGTGGAAGAGTGTAGTATGCTTGAAGCCCAAGGTTCAATCTATAGTACCAAACCCTACCCATGTCTCCTCCATCGCCCTCCCCCAAAAAGCTAAAAATAAAGAATATAGATTGTTTTCATTTAAGATATATTTTGTTTGAATACTGGTGTCTTAGTCCAGACTCTCCATCTCCAGAGGCAAAAGATATTTTTTTAAACTTAAATAAAACAAAGATGAAAGAGAAGGCAGCAAAGGTAAACAAATGCAAAATAAAAAGATTATGCAGCCTACCCAAAACCTGGGAAAAACTGTTCCTGAAAGAGAAGATACTATTCTGAGCTAAAAGTAACAGAATACCCAAAAAGCTGAAATAGAATTTAAAATATCGAACAGCAGAAGCTCAATAGTTCCTCCAGCTAAAATGCCAGTGAGGACATCTTCTAACAGTTTATGTTTTACGTACAACCCTAAGAAACATAACTATGGTAACTAACCATTTTGTTGGCACAGAAACCCCTGGTGCTTGCTCCATCATGCTAGTATTTGTTATGTGGAAAAGGTGTTTTTCCACAATTTTCTATTTGATTGAAAGGTGGAAGGATTTATTTCAGGTAACTTCCCATTGCTGTATTTTCACTGGCCAAAGTGATCATGGGCATTAAGTCTGCCACAGTTCACCATGATGTTCCCTCCCTTCTCCCTGTAGTGGAGACAAAATTCACTGCAAACAGCAATGTCTTCTTTGAGGCCATTTATTACAGGCCTGAGATGTGCCAGAAAGTGACCAGGAGTATGGAACTTAATACATAGACCCTGTAGAGTTGTTGTTGTTGTTGTTTTAATGTGGAACTTCTGTTTGAGCCTTGTTCTTGTCAAGGAAGCAAGTTAACACTAAGACGGACATTTAAAATTTGTAGAAATTTTAATTCTACATATATACAAATATTGCTAAAATCTAACAATGGGGAAAATAGTTTCTAGACTTTCCACATCTTACAAAGGAACATAGAGAATTTCTGTGGATGATGAATATATTCTAGATAATGACATTGGTGGGACTTATAGAAAGTTTATAAAACTGTGCATATTTGTTAGGAAATGGAAAGACTTGGAAAAAATTATATGAAGTGAAGTAAGCCAGGCCCAAAGAAACATAGGTCCCATGGTTTCCCTTACTTGCAATAACTAGTATATGTCTGAGACAAGCAGAAATGGTCAGGTATGTGATGTTAAGTGAAATGAACCCCAAGCTAAGGACTCAAATGTTTTCTCTTTCTTTCTATTGTTTCTAACACATTTAAGAGATGATTTCTTTGTTGCTTTATATGTCCTTCCCCCATGGTATAACCCCTGTTTTCACTGTATTTGATGTTGGTATACTTTGTGGAGGGGAAGGGAAAAAAAACAAATTGTTTAAATAGGTATACAGATGGACCCATTGCAATAATGAGATGTACAAGATGTTATGTCAAAAATGAACTTTACAACTTTGGCATGAAGGGTGGGGGGAAGGGGGACAAGGGGGGTGATGGGAAGGAATGGCAAGGGGAAACAAATGAGGAGGCTACAATGCTTGATAAGAAATGTACTCATTACCTTGTCCATGTAATTGTAACCCCTCTGTATGGTATTTTCACAATTAAAAAAAAAAGGTTGAACTTGCCCAGTGTTGGCCACTCAGTCTGTCTGTAATCCTAGCTTCTTAGGAAACTGAGATCTGAGGATTGTGGTTCTAAGCCAATTTGGAGAGGAAAGTCCATGAGACTCTTATCTCTAGTTAACCACAAAAAAAGTCAGAAGTGAAGCTGTGCCTCAACTAATTCAGTGCTAGCCTTGAGCAAAAGAAATAAAGATCAAGGACAACACTCAGACCCTGACTTCAAGTTCCAAGAGAATGATATATCAATATGCTTGAGTTTAAAATTTTCAAATAGATCATCAAATTGTAGTAAATAATTACATTGATGATTATAAAATTACATCCTAATGCTTACAACTACATAACTCAGGTATTGAGTACATGTCTTTTTTTTTGGGGGGGGGAGGGAAGGAGGTCCTGTCGTGGGGCCTGAATTCTGGGCCTGGGCACTGTCCCTCAGCTCTTCAGATCAAGGCTAGCATTCTACCACTTGAGCCACACTCGCCGCTTCCGGCTTTTTTCTTTTTGCTTATGTGGTGCTGAGGAATTGAACCCAGGGCCTCATGCATGCAAGGCAAGCGCTCTACCACTGAACCACCTTCCCAGCCCTTGAGTACATTTCTTTTTGAACAGTGTCACTCCTCCCTCATTTTCTCCCAGTTTTTCCCCTCCTGACTCCTCTCCCCTCCAAGTTGTATAGTTCATTTCCAACATAGTGGCTAGTGGATATCACTGCTTAATTGATTCACCCTTTGTCTCTTGGTTGCTGTGCTTCTCCTTCTCCTCCACAAATCAGATAAATTTATATACAAGACAAAAGGTAGAGAAATAAAAAAACAGTGCCAAAAGGGGGAAAAACAGAAAAAAAAACAAAAAGTAAAATACACACCTCTTTTTTCCATTTCTTGGAGTTAATTACAGTAAGCATCATTTTATATGATCAGATGCACATAACTATTGTGCCCTTGTGATTTTCTCCTAAGAATGTCCTTCTTGGCCCTGACTATATGAATGTTTAGAGTTCTGTTTAACTTACCATGTCCAAGTATAAGTTCTTTTGTTTTTACAATCCATTGGGTTAACTTGGAGACTTGTAGGCACGTAGATACATAGGTTGGATGGTTTCCCTAAGGTTTTCCTATGCTTTACTATTATCTGGCCTTTCCAGTTCTCTTTCTTCAGATTATCCTTTAGCTCAGCTCTGCTCTTTTTTACTGAGTATAACATTATATCATTATATGATCTATATCACATTGTGTTTATTGTTCATCCTCAACTCATAATTCTAAAAAAGATCTACAGCTCATGGGCTTTATCCAATTTTGTGAACTGAATTATCTAAGAAATCACAAGAATCCCATTAATATAGTATACATTTTAAAATATTAGTGAATAAATTAATGTAGAGAAGAGAAATACCTAAATCCAATTCATTTTCAGATGGGTATGGGAAAGAAGATTCTATCTAAGCTTTGTGAGAAAAACGGTGATCTTCACAAATAAAATAAAATAAAATTTTAAAAAAAAAAGAAAAACGGTGATCTATTTTAGTATATGATTGAAAAAAACGAAGTAGGTCCAGCTTCTTTACAAGCGTAAGGGGTACACTAACAACTGTCACCAGGCTGTTTGTTTCTCAGTTTGATCTCCCTTTCCTTCATTTTTCACTGTCATAAAATGGCTACATGAGCACCTCATAACTTCCCAGAGGCAAAAGAGAAAATGTTCCTACCCAGATGGGCAAAAGCTCCAGAGTCAGCCGTGTTTGGGTTGGAGTCAGTCCTTTGGGGTCAGAAAAGTAGCAGGCTTCTGTATGTAAAGGCATTTTCCACATTCTCCACCTTCCACAGAGATGGCAGCATATAGAAAAGATTTCCATAGTTAAAACGAACCAGATATTTCAGAGATTGAACAGAATCAACTCTTATAAAGAATATGAAAATTGGCCTCAAAGAATTCAAACATAGATTGGTGCTGGTGGCTCATGCCTGAAATCCTAGCTACTCAAAAGGCTGAGATACAAGGATCAGGATTCAAAGAGCAGGAAAGTCTGTGAGATTCTATCTCCAACTAACTACCAAAAAGCTAGAAATGGGCTTTGGATCAAGTGGTAGATGGCCAGCCTGGAGCAAATAAAGCTCACAGACACTGCTCAGGCCCAGTATTCAAGCTCCAAGAGTGGCACAAAAAAAGGTAAAATAAAATGAACTCTAACATACTCTAACCTGGAGGTCTCACTTAATCCATGTTAGATCATTTACTTGTTTGTAAAAGTGTTATCACAATCCAACAACATTATAGGAAGATATAAGATTATCAGATATGGAGCAAAAACAAACAACTGTGTATACCCATCAGGATTCTGCTTGGGCATAAACATCAGAAAAAAAATGAGTTATATTAGTTGCATCCCAAACTATACTCTCCCATATATTGCTAATATAGATCACTGTCTAGTTCTATGGCTTTTTGAGAACCTGCCAACCACCTACTTAAAAAAATACCTCCTAATTTGATTTTAATATAAGTGAAAACCTAGTAAAAAATATATATATATACATATAACATGTTAAACTTCTTTCAATTCACATTTAGTGCAAAATATTCCTCTTTCCTAGTAAGTATCTTTAGCAATTACTGAAACAAAACAGAACAAAAACAGATAGCACAAATAATACTCAATTTCCTTATAGGAGTCCCCATTCCTTCTAAGGTTTCCGCCTTCTCTATGTTTATAAGTGTGTGTGTGTGTGTGTGTGTGTGTGTGTGTGTGTGTGAGAGAGAGAGAGAGAGAGAGAGAGAGAGCAGTTGGAATTTTACCTTATGGCATTCTATTTTGAGCTATGTAACTAGGAACAGATTGCACCTAAAAATAGAGAACAGCTCTATTATATTTTCTTTAACTTAAAAACTATCAGTCAATTTTCTCTTATGAATTGTTTTATTTATCTTTAAATAATGTCATATGTTAGCTGAAGAGTTTTCCTCTAGGTACTTGCCACATTCTAATCATCTAAATATAATTAATTATTTTGGCATTATTTCCTACAGAGCATGCCCTTAAATAGATGCTTCTGTTAAAACTTAACACTCCAGTTAAAGGTTGGTCCCTGTGTAGCTCAGTCACAGCACATTAACCTGGAAGGAACCCAAAGATCATCTAATTGGAAATTGCTCATTTGACAGATAGGAAAGTTATACTCTCTACAGAGCTACCACTAGAAGACAATTGTTATACTCTAAAGCTGTTAAGATACATTATATTTACTTCTTTATATGACATCACTTTATAGACAGCTATAATACCTCTAGACTATGCCCATGTCTCTTAAATTTGGTTAGTAGTTTGAAAAGAAAAATTCCATTTAATTGATATTTAAACCAACATAACTCAAAGGTTTCTAGACATTTCCAAAGTATTTCAATGAACATGTTCCTCGGTTTATAACATTGGACTTTCACTTATCAGTAATTTTTTACAACTCAGAGTTTATTAGAATTAAAAAATACAGATCATAAGTAAACAAAAGTTTCACAATTATTGTGTCTGCTTCAAAATAGGTAAGTTACACTTTCCATGAGGTTTTTTTTTGCAAGTTTCTTTAGTTTTCATGTGTCAGAAATGTTTGAATTAAATACTTGGATCATTTATTTTCAGTCCTTTTTTCATCAGCAAAATATGATCGACTAATTTAGAGTGTCACAAAGAGATTACTGAGTGCTTGCACACCCAGAGAGTATATATAGTGAAAAGATTACTGTGCTATGCTGCTCCCCACCAAATCCACACACAAGTATATACTACATACTTCCTCACCCGGCAATATTCCCAGAAAATTTAGAATTTAGGGATCAATACTCACAATTCATTTCATGAATAGGCCTGTGTAAACATTACAGACCAGAGAAATATTGTATATTATGATGACATTCTTATTTTGAAGTAGCTTCTTTTCAATGATTATTTATTTATTTATTTTTATGGTCAAGGTGATGTACAGAGGGGTTTAGTTACATAAGTAAGGTAATGAGTACATTTCTTGTCAACCTTGTTACCCCTTCCCTCAATTTTCTCTTACTTCCCCTTCCTCCTAACTCCCCCCACCAAGTTGTACAGATCATTTCCAACATATTGTCTTGTGTATATCGCTGTTATATTGGTTCCCCCCTTGTCCTTTGTCTCACCATTCTGTTGTTCCCCTTCCCTTCCCTAATTCAAATAAATGTGTATACAATACCAGGGTACCAAAATCAAATACAGTAACAACAAAGGATATGCCATAGGGGGAAGAACATACAAAAGAAACAAAAAAATCACATAGTACATTAAAAACAACAACAACAAAGAGAAACCTCTTGTGTCCATGTCTTGGAGTGTAATACGTTTTAAAGCTTTTTGTTGAGGAACAATAACAGAGAGAAAAGGGAAGACACTATTTCCATGGATTTTGCACCAGTTCCACAAATAGAAGGTCACCAGCACTTACTCAGGAAAGTCACTGGTGACATTCAGTCATTACCACTCTCCAAACTTGGAGTTACTATATTACATTTTAATACTATTAATTAGTTCCATGATATTCACGGGTAATTTTAGTTTGTGAACTAGATTTACAGGCAGTGCTTTCTAACCTATTTCAATGAAGGCTATCGACATGAAATTCATTTTCTGTATAACATTGCACCCTTTATTCCCTTTGTTCTTTGTGACTATGAATTGCCTTCAGCTTTGGGCTCTTGCAAATAATAACTGTTCTATTGGCTTTATATCCCCAATCAAATTGTGGTGGTCATAGAATTTGTATATGCATGGCTTTAATCAGTATTTCCCAAGTGACTGCAGCAATTTAGACTTCATTTAGCAATATATGAGAAATTTTAATTAGTGTAAATTAATTGCACAAAGGGGATTCATTGTGATATTTCCACACGTGTGTACAATGTACTTCAATCATATTCTCCCCCAGCATGCTCTCCTTTCCCCATTCCATCTTCTGTGAGTTCCCCTAACCAAATAGTTTTCCCTTGCAATAATGTCATATCATCATTATCATCATCATCATCATCAACAGCAACAACAAAAACAGCAATATTGCATGTCTACATTCTGTATGAGTAAAAATAAATTATTTTTCTATTTGTCTAGCTTATCTTGTGAAAACTTGTTTATCTCTAGTTTTATTTTCGAAAGTAATATAATTTTATTCTTTTTATTCCACTGTTTAGATAAAACACATTTTCTTTTTTTTTCTTTTTCTTTTCTTTTTTCTTTTTTTGCTGGTCATGGGGCCTGAACTCTGGGCCTGGGCACTGTCCCTCAGCTCTTCAGCTCAAGGCTAGCGCTCTACCACTTGAGCCACAGCACCACTTCTGGCTTTTTTTCTTTTTGCTTAAGTGGTGCTGAGGAATCGAACCCAGGGCCTCATGCTTGCAAGGCAAGCACTCTACCACTGAGCCACCTTCCCAGCCCAAATCACATTTTCTTCATCCATTTTATTGTTTCATAGCATGCCTATTGTAAACAGTGCTCCAATGACCATGGATGTTCAGGTATGTGTATTATTTGATGGATACAGTTCCTTCAGGTATATGCTGAAGAGTGGCATACTAGGATAATATGGTAGTTTGTTTGTTTTAGTTTTTTGAGGAGTCTTCATACTGACTTCTACAGTGTATGTACTCATTTACACCCTTGTGAAGAATAGAAGAGTTCATTTTTCTTACAAGTTCTCACTTGTATGAGTTTATTTATGAGTAGTATGCTGTTTATTTTCTTGATGATTACCACTCCTAGTAGAGTAAGATGGAAGCTCAGTATTTTCTTATTCGTGTAATGGGCTAGTGTTTCTTTGTATACTTATGTCCTTCCTAATTGTACCTCTTTTGAGAACTGTCATTCAATTAATTAGATTATTTATTCTTTTAGTGTTTGGTTTTGTTAATTATTTATACTTTCTGGATATGATTCCTTTTTCTGATCAATAGATAAGAAAATCCCATTCTGTGGGCTGTTTCTTCAGTCAGGTACTTGTTTCCTATGCTTTGCTTTTTCACTAGATGCAGCCTCATTTGTCCATTTTTGCTCTCATTTCCTGAACTGTTGGAGTCTTAAACAAAAAGTCACTTCTTACATTTATAGCTTCAGTTGTTTTCTGGTAGTTATTTCAGTGATCAGATCTTATTCATTTTGAATTAATATTCATACAATGTGAGATATAGGAATGTAATATCAATCTTCTGCATATGTATACCCAGATTCCTCAACACCATTTATTGTCCTTCCTCCAACATAGGTTTTGTCTCTTTTATCAAAAAACAGATTTCTGTAGCTATGAAGGCTTATATCTGGGTCTTCTATTCTATTCCAGGGCAACATATATTTTTTAGTATAATTTGAGGGCAGTTATATTTTAATTAGTATAAAGCATTTGGACAAAAGGGTTTAATTAGGTATTTCCATAAATGCATATGATTTACATTGATCATATTCAGTCTAGTACTTTCCTCCAGCATTTCTCTTTGCTTATGATTGCTTTGACTATTTAATGTTCTTCATGATTCTACATGAACTTTAGGACTGAATTTCAATTTCTGTGAGGAATGACATTGATATTTTATGATTGATATTTTGAATCTGTAGATTTCTTTCAATAGTATAACTATTTTCACAGTAATTATTCTGATAATCAACGAATGTGGAAGGACTTTCCATCTTCTAGTGTCTTCTTCCATTTCTTTCTTCAGTGGAGATATAGTTGACTAATGACAAATCCACTAACTCAAACCAAACTAGAGGAGCCAAGTGAACAGCTTATTATATTCAAAGAAGATACAAATAAACAGTTTTTAAAACCCTGGATTCTTCACGTAACAGAACACATAAATTATTTATCTTTCTGAATCTGACTTATTTTGCTTAATATAGACAGTGAGTTAACATCTGCTTTCCAGGAAATGACACAATGAAATTATTATTTGTGGCTGAGAAATATACCATGTGTATATGTAGAACAGCTTATTTGTCCATTGATTCCTTCTTGGGCACTGTTTGATTTTCTATTAGTGATTCTTGGCCTTGAACTCAGGGCATTGTACTTACTAGCCAGGTGTTCTACTACTGAGCCATGCAATGCCTCCCAACTTCATGTGATTAATTTTTCCATTAAAAATTATTTCTAAATCTAATTATTCTTCAAGATACAGCATGCATGTTCATTTCTTTTTTCTACTGGTCAACACTATGAATTATC
The DNA here is from genome assembly GCF_000151885.1 of Dipodomys ordii. Taxonomy (NCBI): domain Eukaryota; kingdom Metazoa; phylum Chordata; class Mammalia; order Rodentia; family Heteromyidae; genus Dipodomys; species Dipodomys ordii. The sequence continues at coordinate 7,671,616 of NW_012267288.1, read as the reverse complement.
GAATGTATGATTATGATTTTTTGTTTTAATCTTACTGGTTCATTTCAGCTGTAAAATTTTCAATTCATGTGATTTGTTTTTACATTAGTTCCAGAATAAAAGCTGTAAATGAAGTTGTCTCAGTGGTAGAATGCTAGTCATGAGCAGACTGAGAGTGCATGGATATGAGTTCAAGGCCCAGTCTCTGTACAACATTAATAAGAAGAATAATTTTAATAATAATAATAGCAGAAATGATGCTAAAGGCAAAAGTCATTTAAAATACTTTTACCATATGGTACTAAGAAAAGGTAAATGCTGTATCACATGTATCTTGGAAATTTAAATAGAAAACTGAAAATGTTACACATACACCTTTACTTAGTAATTTCACTTAGAGTAACTGAACATGAAGGGTAGGGTGGAGTTAAGGGCGGAGGGGTAGACCCATGTAAAAGAGAAAAGGATGAGAATATAGTCAAGAATTTAATATATATTCTACAAAATTAAGAAGAATGAGGAAAGAGTGGGTAGAGCACAGAGGGGTGAGAATGTTGAAATGTTGACATTGATCAAGATGCATTCATTCATAAACTACATGGTTAAATGGCAGCTCTTTTATGCAATTACTTGAAGATAATTTTTAAAAAGAACAAAAAGGAGAGTATTAGAGAAAAAGATTCAGTAGACTATTCAAAGAATTATATAAAACTGTGAACAATAACATAGCAGAATTTTATGCATTAATGTAATATAAAATCTTTAATTTCTTTTCCATTGCTTTGTAATAAATGTTACAGATTTAGCAGCTTAATCCAATATCCACTGATGATCTTTAATTTCTGTTGGTGAGTAGACTGGAAAAGTGTGAAATGATTCTCTGCTATGGCTTATGACAAAGCTGATATCAAGGTGTTGTTTGCAAGCTTTTGAGACACATCTACTTTGAAGCTCATCTTTCTTTGTAGCAGAATTGTTTTTCAGGGCTATAGTACCAAGTCTACTCTTCTCTATTGAATGACACTACGTACAGTCCATAGAAGGCACCTCACAGTCTTCAAACCAAATTCTCATGTTTTGAATATCTGACTTCTTCCATCTCTGACCTCTAGATTCAGATTTCAAGAGATATGATCAAGATAATCTCTTTTCCTTAAGATCAACTGATTTGAAACCTAATGCATGTCTGCAATATTTCTTTGCAGCAATCATTAAATGAGTATTGAATAAGTCAGAGATATTTATATCACCAGTAGATAGAATTCTAAAATTGTGCCTAACAGAGATCCCAAACTAGAAATATTATGGCCCCTGTTTTAATAGAGATGAGGAAATATAAACATGCTTACACATACACACATGCTTTCTGTAAAGATAGATGTAAGAACCAAGCATGGTGGCACATATTTTTAATCAAAGCACTAAGCAGGCTGGTGTAAGAGGATTGTGAGTTTCAAACCAGTCTGAGATACTGAGACTTTATCTCAACAGAAAAGATGGAAATATGGTACACTATTTTCAGTAGACATAGATACAATTTTATAGATACATATGAACACACACACAAGTATATGCAAGATGAACATGAAAAATCTGAACATTCAAAGTATGAAATACTCCCAAATCAAAATATTTTTTTTTTGCTTATATGGTACTGAGGAATCGAACCCAGGGCCTCAGGCATGCAAGGCAAGTGTTCTACCACAGAGCCACCTTCTCAGCCCAAAAATATTTTTGAGTATCAATATGAAGCCACAATGGAAAATTCCACATCTGAGATTAGATTTAAAACACAAACATACTGAAGATGTTCACATAAATTATTTTCTTTTTTAATGATTTTATATTTTTATTATCTTTAAATAGTTGTACAAAGGAATTGGCATTCAAGAAAGTAGTTTGTCAATACAGTGCCTCTTTTTTATTTTATTTTAATTTTATTGTCAAGGTGATGTACAAAGGGCTTACAGTTACAGTTACAGTTAAGTACATTTCTTGTCGAACTTGTTACCCCTTCCCTCATTTTTGTCCCTCTTACCCTCCTCCCCACCCCACCCCCACAAATTCTACAGATAATTTCCAACATAATGTCTTGTGAGTATCGCTGTTGCATTGGTTTCCCCCTCTGTCCTTTGTCTCATCATTTTTGTTCCCCTTCCCTTCCTTAATTCAGATAAACAAATATACAACACTCAGGCTTCCAAATGGTTTCCTTTATTTGTAATATTTAGTTTACGTCTAGGACAATTTTAGCAGATTAGCAGAATAGCTCAATAGCTATGTACATATGACCCTATAGCATGATGCTAAGTGAAACGAACTCCAAGACATAGATACAGAGGTTTTTCTTTGTTGTTGTTTTTAATGACTACATGATTTTTTTCTTTTGTGTTTTTCCCCTATAGTTTATCCCTTGTTGTCACTATAAACTATTTTCACATTTATGTATTCGTAGCTATCTCTGTCTTTTTCTGTATATATATACATATATGGTGTACATAAAACATAAATTAATTTATGTTTAGACTTGGATCATTCCGCAAGATATCCTATTACATAAATAAAAAGATTTCAAAGTGAATAATTGAAAGAATTATAGTCCCAAACATTCCATAAAAGACCTACATAGTCTGTATATACATATATACATCTAGGTGATCATTTTGATATGATTATAATGTTCATCTTCTAATAATTGCTTTGGGAACTTTTATTCCTTGTGTATTATCATTTTAATAAATACATTTTTGTAGCCCATTAATGAGAATACATTTACCCATCAAATGGTAGTAACAGTAATACTTCCAAACCAGGATCAATATAGGCAGCATTACTGTAAGCTTCTATTGAGGTACTGAATTACATTTGGAATTGTTCAGTTACTTTAAGCAGTTCAAATCCAATTTTAATGCATGCTCAATTGAGAATTAAAAGTTCAAATATTGATTTGCATAGGAAATTAGCAATTAAGTACCCATAAAATTAACTTGCACCTGCCAATTGATGTACCAATTAAGTTTGCAGATACCTTAAAAGAAACTTATTAAAATGAAGTTTCTGGCATTATTTGACAACAATTTGTTGTAGATAGGTAAAGGTGGCTCATGAGTAAGTTCTTTGTAGATATCCAACTATCAGGTACATAACTGACCAGGGTTCTGTTGCTATGCTCTGAAATTCATCACTGGGACAATAAGCAGATTATATTTATAGGCAACTCATTCTCAGTGATTGAGTGCAAGAAGAATACTAACAGCTTTGTGCCTGGGAAACTCAAGACTTCAACTCCTGGCTTTGGCTCGTGGTTACTTGATAGACATGACAGCTTTATTTGGTTGGATTGTGCTTATATAAAAATACGATGAACTTCTATCTTTTGGTACCTGTGAATATGACCTTTTTTGAAAATTGGTTCTTGGCTGATATAATCAAAATCCTCATTTAGGTAATCACTAAATCCAATGAGTGGGCTTTGTAGGAGAGAGAGATTTTCAGTGTTACAGAAGATGTGACAGTCAGACAGAAATTATTGTGGTATAATCAAAGAGGACTCACGGGTATTCCTTGAAGGACTCTCCTCTACTGAGGCTAAACACATAACATGGCCCTGTTGAAACCTTCATTTCAGGTTTCCATCTTCCAGAATTGTGTGTGTGTGTGTGTGTGTATATATATATATATATATATATATATATATATATATATATATATATATATATGTGTGTGTGTGTGTGTGTGTGTGTGTGTGTATGTGTGTATGTGTATATGTAAACATATACGTATGTGTATATGTATATATATATATGTATACACATATGTGTGTATATATGTGTATATGTATACATACATATGTGTATATATACATATATGTGTGTAGATAGATAGTCAGTTGTAGGACTTGAACTCTGGGCCTGGACGCTGTCCCCAGCTCTTCAGCTCAAGGCTAGTGCTCTACTACATTGTCACTGCCAGTTTTCTGGTGGATTATTGGAGGTAAGAGTATCATGGACTTTCTTGACCAGGCTGGCTTTGAACCGCGATCCTCAGATCTCAGCCTCCTGAGTAGCTAAGTTTACAGGCGTGAGCCACCGATGCCTGGCGATAAAGAATCTTGTTGCTTTAAGACACCAATCTCTAATAAGTTGTAACGAAGTCCTAAAACCAGTATACCACCTAATATTTCTTTCTTTTCTATCTGGCTTACAGTTATGTATAGATTGATTTGGAAACAATTCTAGAATACCAGGAAACTGAATCATGTGCTGTGGAAGGAAAGGGTGAAACTGATATCAAGATGTACTATACTCATAAATTGACATGTTGAGCTGAAACCCCTTTGTATTAAGAAATAAATTTAACAAAAAGAAAGAAAATAATTCTAGCCTTACTCCGCATCAAGTTTATTTTTCCTCCCTTAGGCATTTCTTGATAAACTAGGTAGGCAGATCTGCGATGTGTTTCTCAGGGGTTCTAGGCAAATTCAGCACACTATGCAGAAAAGGTAGCAAGTTGCACAGTGTAGTTTGCAGATTGCAAACACAAAATGCCCAGCATTAGACCCCATAGCTATTTTCCTGTAGTCTTTTCCCTAATAGTTTTACAATATTTTACAATGTTCTAAATTATTTTGTTATAATACTACTGATTGAGCCGGGCATCGGTGGATCACACCTATAATCTTAGCTACTCAGGAGGCTGAGATCTGAGGATCACAGTTCAAAGCCAGCCCAGGCAGGAAAGTCCAGAAGTGGCACTGTGGTTCAAGTGGTATAGCACTCGTCTTGAGCTGAAGAGCTGAGGGACAATGCCCAGGCCTTCAGTTCAAGCCCCACAACTGACAAAAAACAAACAAACACTACGGATTGTCCTACATTGATAATTATATTTTGTATGAACATTTCCATGATCCAAATTCCTATTTATCACCTAAAACTGTCTAGAGTGTTTGTTTTACTTAGTATAGTCTTCACACCTTCTCAGTCAGTGACTGGACTCAGTTCTGTTATCTCAGCTACAGGAGGACTAGAATGAGTAGGAGCCAGGGCATGTGCCTGCAAGCAGGACAGAGAAATATCATGGCTGGGGCAGAAGTGAAACCCTACCTTGAAAATAACCAATTTCAAAGTGGGTAGGGATATGGCTCCAGTGGTGGAGCACCTACCTAACAAGCATGAGGCCCTGAGTTCAATTCCCATTACCAAGTCTCCATATACACACACATAAAAATAAGCATGTAGCCAGATGCCAGTGGACTGTAATCCTAGCTACTCAGGGAGGCTGAAATCTGAGAAATGTAGTTTTAAGACAGCTCTGCCAGCAATGTCTGTGAGACTCTGATCTCCAGTTAACCACCAAACAAATAAATAAAACAGAAGTAGAGCTGTGGCTCAAGTGGTAGAGTGCTAGCCTTGATCAAAATCTTCAGGGAACTCTAAGACCTTGAGTTCAAGCTCAGGACCAACCATCACAAAAAAATTAGTATTTTACTTTTATATTACTTTTGTCACATTTTCATCTTGCCTGTATTCTTCTATTGTTGATATAGACTGCAATGGATAGTTGCAATGACTCTCTGTATTGAGAGTAACTACATCTGGAAAGAAATTTTAAATATCAATTATTGGGGTTGATTGGAATAAAAGTAATACAGTATTAGCGAGTTTAGCACTGCAAATAATAAATATTCCAATAAATATTCCAATTCTAAGGGCAGTGTTGGCAGCCCCTCATAACTCTCCACAATTTCACAATTTGCAAAGATCTAACCTAGCAGACTTCACACTGATCTGCTACTACATTTCCATGCTCTTTTCAGATTTTTAAAAGATAAACCTGGCATCACTTGCTAATTTAAAACCTCTTCACTCTTCATTGCTCTCAAGACAAATGTAATCTTTTTATGATAACATAAAAGAGCCTTCCATTCCTAATCCCAAATGATCTTTACAACCTCATTTTCAACCATAAACTTTCCTTCTATGTGTATTAAGGCCCAAGTTCCCAAAAAGAAGTATGCATTTTAACACCTCTGACTTTTTCATTAGCTGCTTTGTAGGCTTAAAATTCTCTTTCCATTCCTCATGTCAAAAATTCTGACTACCTCTTAAAATACAACTTAATGTTATCTCCTCACAGCAACTTTCTGTATTTCCTCAGTAGAGGGATCTAGGCCCATAGCTCTTTGTAAATGTCTATACATTTTGCTGTGTGTGTTCATTTCTTTACATATCTATGTTTCCAAATATGGCACGATTTCCCATGGTGAGTCAGTGTGTTTTCACAGCTCATGCTTTCTCACTCAGGCATGCTCCATGAATGAATGAGAGGATGGTGCTTAATGTTACAAACCAAACTCTAAAATATGTGAGACAAGTACACATGGCCTGGCTTCTCATTCTATTTTGGGACCATGAAGTGAAAAGAATGTCTGAGCATATGCACATTTGCTACCTAGGAAGAGTCTTATAAATACTGACAAATGACAGCACCTTGACCACAGAATTGAAGGTCAGGAGGAATTAAGGACAACGCTCCACAACTTCTTAGACACCTAAGAATTCTGTAGTTTCATAGAAGAATATGTAATCTATACCGAAGAAGAAATTCCCTGAGGATTTTTAGAGACAGTTATAGATACCAAAAGTATTTGAAAAAGAACTTATATAGAAGCATGTAAGTCTTCAAGTATTCTTATAATCTCCTTATTCTTAGGGTAGGAGAAAGTGTAAAAGGCCCAAACAATTTACATTTTGCTCCCAACTGTGGCACATCCCCAATGGAAAACTTTCCCTGCCTACCTTTGAAATCTTCCCATTGTAGTATTATTGGTATTACTTTGTACTGTAAATATTCTGTACAGGTTGTGAGGAATTCAAAAAAATCTAGGTATTCAACATCATTTATCCCTACTTCCTATCACAGCTTCAGGAAAACTGTCAACATTCCTAATACGTGTTGGATAAAGGAATATGTTAGTCAATGTGAAATTTGTATTTATAGGTCATGGGTTTTACAACTTACCTAGTTGATTAACTTTTTGTTAAAAATTTAATGCATCCTTTCCATATTAGCAGAATGAATTAAAACAGTCTTATGTAAATAAATGCTTATAAACTATATTTATATAATTTTATTTATTTATTGTTGGTCTTGTGGCTTGAATTTAGGGTCTGAGCACTGTCTCAGTTTTTTCACTTCAGGCTAACATTCTACCACTTTGAGCCCCAGTATCACTTCCAGTTTTCCAGTAGTTAATTGAAGATAAGAATCTCACAGACTTTTCTATCTGAGCTAGCTTCAAAACACAATCCTCAGATCTCAACCTCCTGAGTAACTAGGATTACAGGCATGAGCCAGCATCGACCTGCTACACTTTATATTTCTATAAAATTATAAACTTTTTGCCAGCAGAGAGTTGAAAATTATTTTTGAGAGTCAAAGTCTTAAATGAGATAAGCAGTTTCTACAAATGAGAATAGAAATATGTATGTATGTATGCAGATGTGTATATGTGTGAATCATTACTTTGAGAGGAATAAGACTCTGGATTCAAAACCATTATTTAGGGTTTGCATCACCAATAGAACGATGAGGGAAGTTTGTGTTTGCCTAATGTTGTTGGAAGATATCAAAGCACATTAGATCTAAAGTCCAAAGATGTGCATTAAGCTCTGTAAAAAAAATATGATGGACCCTTGGTAACAAGATTCCATTGCTCTCAAGGTCCCGGTAGCCAATAAGTACATATAGAGAATAAAGAGATCTGTTTTATGGAATTCACCTGTCAAAGATGAAAAGACCTCTTCTAGGACAATTTTGAGCGAGCTGAAACTCTGCAGGGTGAACTTATACATTTTAGATAGAGCAGCTTTCTCCGCCTCTTATCCCTTGGGCATTTCCATAATAAAGGAAGTTTGATCTTAATTTGAGAATGAGTTGGATGCGATATATTTAGATTTACTTTCCAAAGATGTAATTACTCTCATGCTTTGCATACACAATAAACTCAAATGTGCTGTCTTTATTAATTCAGGTGGAATGGAGCACAAACTCCACCATTAACAAGAAATTATTTGGGGTTGTTTGGAATTAAATCAGTATATTTTAATATTAGCAAGTTTAAACAAAATTATGGAAATGTCTATTTTATAGACTTGTTCTGATGACTAAATGGAGGGTACTTGTAAAGAGTCATGCCCTAATCTTGTTATTGTTGATATTCTAGGCTTTTGTTAATCACTTGGAACTTGGAGCAGAGATGTAATTCCTACAGAAGAGTTCTCCACTTCCTGTAGGAGTGGAGATAAGGAGAAAAAGGAGAAGTTCTTTCCTTGTCTACCTGAGAGGTACTTCTGTAGGATGCTGTAGGGCCTCAGTAATCACTTGTGTCTCTGGGTTTCCTCTGATGTGAATTTGGAAGCTCCCACTCTCTGTTCTAAAGTGGATGTGAAGTACAGGGATGAATGGTTCTTTTCATACTGAATGGCTTTAAAGATATCTTTGCACAGGATAAACTTATCAGGAGTGGTAAGCGATAAATGGGGATTATAAAATTTTAGGAATCTCTTACTTACCCTAATTGAAAGCTCTCACAAGAGGATTTGTAACTTTTTCATTAGTTGCACTTCACCTCTTTTACTGTCTGAAGCCTTAAAACAACAGAGAATTTCAGGGGTTTTGTAAAATTAATTAATGTTAATTGCATCATGAATTATGTTAGGGAGTCTGTTGAATAATAGACTGAGGCAAGAGAGTCCATACAATTTACTGTTCAATATGGGCTAATGTTAGTTTTGGGCACCGAGTTACAGTTATTAGGGCCCAGCCAAAGATAGTGAAGAACAATTCTAAGATCAGTTGCTTGAGGCAATTAAAACAATTGAAATGACCTGGTAGTACATTATGCATGATGCAACATTGCACCCAGTATGAACAAATGCTTATTCCATTAGTGATTCTTCAATTTCATACCGTGCCCTGCAATTTATTTTTCTTAGTTACCTTACTCATTTGTCGGTGAACTCTAGCAGGATATTATTAATATTTATCCTATTATCTCATACAACATTTCATACTTGAAGCACTTTGCAGCCTTAGCTAATTAATCTTCATATCCTGCCTAAAAGGTTGATAGACCCTTTCAGAGTTAGGGAAACTGAGTTGGGAGGTTAAAAAATTGGCCATCAAGGAAATGATCTGAGAGAAATAATCTCAAAAGTTCCATACTCGGGGTTTAGACTTCTTGTCTTATCTTTTTTAAACCTATTGGAACAAAAATTAATCCAGTTTGGGCCCTGAAGATCATACACTAAACCCTACAACATGCAATATATTCATGAACATGTTGAATCGAGACCAATTTTTACAAGTTCTAATAGATAATTAATTAATTAAAAAGACTTCTTTCCTCCAAGAAAAATAAGTAAAATAGGTTTTAGAAAAATTATTCTTTTTTGTTTTTAATATATATTTTTATTGTAAAGATACTGTACAGAGGGGTTACTCATGTAACTGTTTACAGGAGTAAGGTAATGAATACATTTCCTATAGATCATTGTTACTTCCTCCTTTGTTTTTCCCCTACCATCCCTTCCCTCCCCACTTTCCCAACTCATCTCTCCCCCACCCCTGAAGTTGTAAAGTTCATTTTCAACATAGTGTCTTGTACATCTCATTGTTACAATCAATCAATCTGTATCCTTATTTAAGCATTTTGTTATTTCCCTTCCCCTCCCTAAATTAGAAAAATGTATTTACAAGATGTAGGGCATTGGAATCAAATACAGTGAAAACAGAGGTTGGTTATACCATGGGGGAAGAACATACAAAAGAAATTTAAAAATCACATAGTACATTTTAGATACATTAAAAACAATAGCAAGAAAGGTAAAACCTTTTGTGACCCTATCTTGGAGTTCATTTCGCTTAACATCATCTTATATGGTCATATGTAGATAGCTTTTGACCTTTTCAGCTTGTCCTAGACATATACTAGTTATTGTAGATAAGGGATACCATGGGACCTGTTTCTTTGGGCCTAGCTAACTTCACTTATAATTTTTCCAAGTCTTTCCATTTCCTAACAAATGGGGCAATGTCATTCTTTCTGATGGAGGCATAGAATTCCATTAGGTATATATACCACATGTTCTTGATCCATTCATCTACTGAGGGGCATCTGGGTTGGTTCCATATCTTAGCTATGGTGAATAATGCTGTGATAAACATAGTTGTGCTGGTAGCTTTAGTACAGCCTTGTTTGTGATCATTTGGGTAAATGGCCAAAAGTGGGATTGCTGGGTCATAGGGAAGCTCTATGTGGAGTCTTTTGAGGAACCTCCATACTACTTTCCAGACTGGTTGAACAAGTTTACACTCCCACCAACAATGCAGTAGGGTTCCCTTCTGTCCACATCCCCTCCAGCATCTGTTGTTATTAGAGTTCTTGATTATAGACATTCTAACTGTAGAAAATGTATTCTTTGAGTTAGGCAAAATAAAAAAAAATCTTGAAAACTTCATAAGCATTGAGTAAAAAAAAAAAAAGAAAAAATAGAAAGGTTAATGATCTTTCTCTACATGTTAAGACTATTAGCTACTTACAGAAAATAGCAAATGAAGTTTTACTGAAACCAAAGAAAATGTGTACTTTTTCTGAAAAGGTTTAGAGTAAATCATAATACAGAGTATCTTCTAAATATTAAACAAATGTCAGGGGTTTTATGAATATGATTGGTATCTATGAATAGCAAATGGCAAATTTAGTATTATTTCAATTTACTGAAAAGACCATAGAAGTTTACAGAGCTTAACTGATTGCTGCTGACCACATAACTAATAGAAGAAAATGAATAATTACTCAGTGCCCAAGGCTGTGTAGGAAATCCTAAAGTTTTCACTTTCTATTTTCAGCAGTTTTCACTGGTCCTCCAGAAACTAAATTATTACTGGTTTCCAAATCGTGTACTTGACCCAAAATTGGTCTGTTATTTTTAATCCACAGGTAGATGAGGGTCATTATCAAATACCACTTTAGATACACCAAAATGCCATATCCACTTTGCGAGACAGGTTATAGCCCAACGCAACCAAAACACCTATTTCACTTCTCCGTACCTTCTTTCATCTTCTCCTATAAAAGAAATGACACCTCAGAGTCTTTGCTCCTAAATATCTGGCTTGTATACTGTCAAAGGAGACTTCATTCAATTATCATTGGGTTTGCTGAGATCCTTCTTTTGATGGAGAATGTGTTTATACAATAGTGTGATGCTAATCTTGTTATGAGCCAAAGACTACTCATTTTGCCTCTTCCTCCTACTCTTTCCTATACTTCTTCTGTTTTCTTCATCTCATAATTCCAGAATGAAATAACAAAAAATACCATTTCATATATTTAGAAGTATTAGTTTAAATCAGTTTTGAGTGACTGAAAGTTATGCTAAAATGATACTACTTTGAATCCTCTTGAAAACAATTAATATAAGGTGCATTTGAAAAGATTATTATTACTAGTACTAGTACTATTGTGAGCATTTTTCATGGGAAATCCACTCAAAACAAATATATTTGTAAGGAAGACAGTTGATTCACCTTAGCGAGATATCAGAGAATCCTTTATTTCTGACCATCTCTATTCCCTCTGGATACATTTCTTTAAGGTACTTCAAGAATCAAATAAATTTTCAAGACAGGAGTAGTGAAAAATTGAGCTGATGTGGAAAAAACAGAAAATCGACTGGTATTTAAAAACATGAAATGAATTAATAAAGAATCTTTTTGTGCTCCTGCTAGTACTTACTGAGATTTGAACATAAGGACTCATGATTGCTTGGCTTGACCCAGACTTCCAGCCTGGCTTTTTAGCTGGTTATTTTGGAGATGGAGTTTCACTGACTTTTCTCTCTGGGATGGCTTCACCTGTCAACTTCTAGATCTCAACCTCCTGACTATGTAGGGCCACAAATACCAGCTACTACATGTGCCCAGCTAATAAGTAATATTTATGGCTATCCAGCCAAGGAGGAATTGTAAAGAACAAAATGCATGTGGAAATTTTCCTTATAAAAGGTGTGCAGTATAGGACTAGTCTTCCAAAGACTACAAAATAGAAAACCAAAACCAAACCAAAACAAAACAAAAATACTAGTGTGGGATACTGAAGCAAAAATTGAAAAATAATAGGAAAGGGGGCTGATAGATTTGCTCAAGTCAGGATTACTGAAAGCCTTCCACTTGTTTGTTTTTTTAAAAACAAGACCTACAAAGTACAATAAAGCATAGTAAAATAAAAACAAGGGAGGCTGGCAGTGAAAGTGGTATAAACAGCAGTCAAACTCCTAGATTTGTGCAACAAGTCAACACCCTGCATTGTAAAACCTACAATACTCCAGACTGGCTTAGATGAGTTTTATAAAGGCTGCATTATTACTGTCTTAATCAGAATGATTATTTCCTTCTTTGTAGATGTCTAATGTGAGGAATTGGAAGAAATTTAGAGGGAGCAAAGAATCATTTTTCAGTTTAGTCATGTTCTTTACACCAGTGGCTGATATTAATATTTACATATCCATATGCTATATTATAACATTAAGATGATGCACCCCATATACCACATGATCCTGGCTATTACTGGAACCATAGTGGATGTTGCTTTTCTGGGGATACAATCAACTCATATGAAAATGCAAGTGACAGTGGTAAGATGATGCTCTATTGGAAAGGGGTGACACTGTCCAAAAAGAAATGTACTCTTTAGCTAACTTATGTAACTCTAATCCCTCTGTACAATCATTATTATAATAACAATAAAATATTTATAAAAAATAAAAAATAAATTGGAGGCTGTCAGACCTCAAACAAAAACAAACAAACAAACAAACAAAACAGATGTTATTTAAACCTTCCAAAATTCAGGCCAATTGAATTTTAAAGCATACATTCTCTACAAAATGGATTCATATTTCATTCTATATTATAGCAAAATAGCAATTTTGGCCATTAAATGTTAGATTTTTTAAGCCCTACTTCCTTGTAGATAGAATCAAATAATATTTAAAACTTAGGTCACAGAATCACATGTAAATTGCCAAGAATAAATTAGGAGAACTCATCCTCTGAGTGAATTTGGAGCAGCTTATTTGTTCTCTCAGCCATACCTACTAAAGCACAAACAGTTCTGTATTAGATTATTTGTCAATGTTATTTTATGAAGAAATTTAATAAAATTTACTACTCTGCAATCCATTGAGCACTTCCTAACTTAATTGTCATATTCTGCATTTCCTGAGATTTACAATTAAAATTGTGATGAGCCAGACATACAAACTCTTCCTTTTGTGACAAGACAGGTTATTAGCATTTTTACCAAAATTACCCAGGACTTTCATTTATCAAATAAAAATACTATTGATATCATCTTCCTATAAGTCTTCATATATGATGAATTTAAAAACTGAATGGTATTTTTTCAACCAAATTTTCTCTTAGTGCCCATTACAAAATAGAAAAAAAAAGATTGCTCAATTTACTATTTATGCTCATGCCAGATCCAGTTAATAAAAAATAATGGCTCTGACATTTTATATTTTCCAAGGATGATCAAATAAGAAATGGTCTCCAGACTAGAGTAAGCATTCATTCTGATTAAAGAATGCTTATTCTTCCTTAGATTATTGCCACTAGCTACTAGTATTCCTTCTTAAATCTTTAAGACTACATGATTGTTTTAATGCAAGTGTTTCTATCATTGGAATTTTTAAAAGCTAATTTTAATTTATAAAATGATCAGTGCAAATATGAAAGACCACATCTCCAATATTACAGCTTATTTTTTATAGTAATTGTGTAGTTTAAATATAAGAAACAAGGCAGAAATGAAAATTAAGACTGCTATTCTTGTTTATTTTTCTTCTTTAAAATAGCATCTTCCTGTGTTCTCAAACTCATCATGTAACCTAGACTTACTAGGAATGCTGCCTCAGTCTCCCAAGTGCTGAGATTACAGGTATGATTATTATGTCTTTTTACTACATTCTTCTGAAGATACATTCATTTTCAAATAATTGTGACTATTTCTCGTAGATAAAAAAGTAATCTCCGGTGGTGGGAGAGGGGCTGCCTTTCCGCCTTGGCTCCCAGTCCAGTGAGAATGTCTATAATCAAGAACTCTAATAACAACAGATTCTGGAGGGGATGTGGACAGAAGGGAACCTTACTGCATTGTTGGTGGGAGTGTAAACTTGTTCAACCACTTTGGAAAGTAGTATGGAAGTTCCTCAAAAGACTCCACATACAGCTCCCCTCTGACCCAGCAATCCCACTTTTGGGCATTTACCCGAATGACCACAGACAAGGCCATACTAAAGCTACCAGCACAACTATGTTTATCACAGCATTATTGACCATAGCTAAGATATGTAACCAACCCTGATGCCCCTCAGGAGAAGAATAGATCAAGAAAATGTGGTATATATACACAGGGGAATTCTATGCCTCCATCAGAAAGAATGACACTGCCCCATTTGTTAGGAAATGGAAAGACTTGGAAAAAAATTATATTAAGTGAAGTAAACCAGGTCCAAAGAAACATAGGTCTCATGGTTTCCCTTATTTGCAATAACTAGTATATGTCTGAGATAAGCAGAAACGGTCAGATAAGTTGATGTTAGACAAAATGAACTCCAATATAAGGATTCAAATGTTTTTCCTTTCTTGCGATTGTTTCTAACATATTTATAAGATGATTTCTTTGTTGCTTTGTATGTCCCTCCCCCATGACATACCCCCTGTTTTCACTGTATTTGATGTTGGTATACTTTGTGGTATACTTTGTTTAACTAGGGATACAAGTGGACCCATTGCAACAAGATGCTATGTCGAAAAACGAACTTTCCAACTTTGGCAGGTGGGAGGTGGGAGATGGGAAGAGATGGGGAAAGGGAAACAAAGGAGGAGACAACAATGCTTGGTAAGAAATGTAGTCATTACCTTGCCCATGTAATTGTAACCTCTCTGTATGGTATTTTCACAATAAAAAAATAAAAAATGCAGAATGAAGTTAACAAAAATAAAAAATTAAGAAAATAATCTAATATTTATTGAAAAATGACATGAAGTTATACTGGTTTTCATGCTTATTTTCTGGTTCTAATGTCTTGGGTAAATGAAATAGAAACAAAGACTGAGGACCAGTCAATGACTTTTCAAGTTATTTAACTTAGCCTCTTTAAATGAAATAACCAATAACCAGTATGTGTATGTGAGTGAGTGCACTAGTACTGAAGCTTAAATTCAGGGCTTCAATCTCTCCCGGAGTTTTGTCACTCACAGTTGATAATCTACCACTTCAGCCATGCCTCCACTTCCAGCTTTTTGCTGGTTATCTAGAACATACAAATTTAGAACATATTTAAGATATGAATCTCAGATTTGTCTGGCTTGATCAGCTTCAAACCGAAATTATCAGAGCTCAGCCTCCTGAGAAGCTAGTATTATAGCCTGAACCAATAGTATTTGGCTTTAAAGAAAAAAGCAACTTTAAGACCCATTCTTTTTATTTATTTCACCATGCTTTCAATAAGTACTGCTTAAGCTCCAGATTGGATTGAATCACAAGTTGATTAAGATGGTGATACGCTGGTGACTCATGCCTATAATCTTAGATACTCAGGAGGCTGAGATCTGAAGATCATGTTTCCAAGCTAGCCTAGACAATAAAGTCTATGAGACTCATATTTCCAGTTAACCATGAAAAAGCCTGAAGCATAGTTGTGGCTCAAATGCTAAAGCTTTTAGCTTAAGCCCTAGGATGGGCAAAAATAAGAATAAAAAAAGATACTTCTGTTAATGGAGAAATTTCATGTATTTTTTAAATTCTATTTTATTGTAAAGATGCTGTACAGAAGGGTAACACTTACATAAGTAATGAGTACCTTTTTTGTCCAGCATTGTTACCCCCTCCTTTGTAGTTCTCCCCCTACCCCCTCCCTCCCGCACCTCCCTCATTACTCTCCCCCCAACAAAGTTGTAAAGTTCATTTCTAGTATACTGTCTTGTGGGTCTCATTCTTGCAATGGATCATCCTGTGTCCTTGTTTCAGCGTTTGGTTATTCCCCTCCCCCTCCCCCAAGTAAAACAAATGCATATAAAATATCAAGTATAGTGACAATATGGGTGCCAATATCAAGTACAGTGACAATAGGGGTTATGCCATAGGAGGAAGAATATACAAAAGAAACAAAATTCACATAGTACATTAAAAATAACAACAATAAAAATGACTTTTTGTGTCTATATCTTGGGGTTCATTAAGTGAAATAAACCAGACCCAAAGAAATAGAGGTCCCATGGTTTCCCTCATTTGCAATAATTAGTATACACCCAGGATAATTTTATCAGATGAGCAGAAAAGCTCAAAAGCTATATACATATGACCATATAAGATAATGCTAATGGAGAAATCTGACTAAAAGAAATCTTTTCAGGCAACATTGCTAATAGGCCAAGTTCCGTTTGAGAAATGTCTTGTCTGTTTTAGATTTCCTTAGAGAAGTTTTTACATACAACTAAGTTGGTTTGACATCTAAGTATTTTCTGTCTCCAGGATAAATTTCATAGCTGGACAACTAAATTCTTAGAGAGTCCATATCCTACACATAAAATGGATTTGCTATAGTCAAACTGATAGAGTGAGAGGATATCAAATAATATATAAAGGACTTGTAATAATTCTATCAAGTTGCACAAATGAGTTTTGATGTTGGCAAAACACTTAACTGGAAATAATCAGAAGGCTCCGCGTAAGTGGAACTTACAACATGACACAGATTTATATGTTACAGTTTCTTTTTTTGTGTGGGGGGGCGGGTCCGGTCGTGGGGCCTGAACTCTGGGCCTGGGCGCTGTCCCTCAGCTCTTCAGCTCAAGGCTAGCGCTCTACCACTTGAGCCACACAGCCACTTCCGGCTTTTTTCTTTTTGCTTTATGTGGTGCTGAGGAATCGAACCCAGGATCTCATGCATGCAAGGTAAGCGCTCTACCACTGAGCCACCTTATATGTTGCAGTTTTAAAACAAAAGCATCTTAATAGAAATCATAAGAGCAATTGGCTGTCCTAGACAAAAAGAGGAAAAACATTTAGGGATAGAGAAATAATAACCAAAGACTGAATCCTACAAGTATAAAGAAATAGCAAGGAATAAAAAATCAGTTTTTAAAAAAGAGGTTATTATTTAATATGTAAATGATTAAAAGATAATGCCTTCATGGAATCCAGAGATACTAACAAAACGGTTGTTAGGTCATGATAAAAAGCCACACACCACAATGACAGATATGTAGGTGTTTTTTTTATGTGGCATTTTAAAAACAAATACTCATGAAGAAATATTTTAAGTCCCAGTTGCAATAAGACCCATTGTCTTGAACAAGTCACTTTATCTCTAAAACCTCTCTTACCAACCTAATTTCTCCTCTTCCTCCTCCTCATTCTCTTCCTCCTCACCCTCTTTCTTGTTCAAAAACCTCTCTTAAAACTCTATGAGAAGTCAGTTGCTTATTGTCTGTCTTTCTCAAAATATCTTTGGGTTTGTTAAGGCAGGCAATGTTTTTGTTCATGCCTAACATGCATGAACAATATATATATATATATATATATATATATATAAACAAAAATATATATAAACAAAAATCCCTTCTATATGGGTTCAAAGAACTGATGAATGAATAACTATATAGTAAGAAAATGAGAGAGCCTGTGTCAAACATTTTCCAGAAATGCTTGCTAGGTAAAGAAAAGTGAAAAACTAAATAAACTAAAACTAAAAAAAAAAAAGCAGAGCCACCTATATAAAATGGTCCTACCCCCACGGTATAACCCCTGCTTTCACTGTATTTGATGTTGGTATAATTTGTGGAGAGGAAGGGAAAAAAAATTGTTTAAATAGGGATTCAGATGGACCCATTGCAACAATGAGATGTACAAGTCCTTATGTTGAAAACGAACTTTACAACTTTGGCTGGGGGTGGGGGGGTGGGGGGGAAGAATTAGGTGGGGGGATGGGGGGGGAAGAATTAGGTGGGGGGATGGGGGGGGAAGAATTAGGTGGGGGGATGGGGGAGGAGTTTGGGAAGGGATGGGAAGGGGAAACAAAGGAGGAGGCAAAAATGCTTGATAAGAAATGTACTCATTATCTTGCCCATGTAATTGTAACCCCATGTAATTTTCACAATTTAAAAAAAAAGAAAAAAAAAGAAAACTAGACTTTAAATTTGACAAACATTGCAAAATACAAGCTTTGTACATATTACCATCTTGGTATAGAAACAAAAACAGCCAAATAGGTCATAGATGTAAAGTGGAAACTGAAAAATTTTGTTCTAATTTCTTTACTATCTAAAGTTAAAAAAAAAAATCTCTGTATCTCTCTCCAGAACTCAAGGAAGACTAAAAAAGTGTTCCATGAAAAAATAGTTTATTGTATAAGGAAAAAAAAAACACCTTGTTCAGAGTTCAGACTGAGTGTCTTTTCATAGGAAATTATATAGCAGCACAATTAAAATGAAATACTAATTGTAACAAGAAAAGATGGTGGCGGCAGAATATAACTCAGCTGTAATAGATTTTCTAATGCCTTTCTTTATACCAAAGGGGAGTACCCCTTCAGCCAATAAAGTAAATTTTCTGATCTCCAAATGGATACTTTATCCTAGTTCAGGCTGATATTACAGCGACATCATGAATTTCTCAGACAGCTTTGTGAATCAGCAGAGTATTTCAGAGGAGAATACTGACTGCTAAAAGCAAAGTGGTTATTTTTCTTTTAAGCAGTCTTTAAACTAGTAGATGAAGCATTTCATTTTAGGTCAAGGATGCTTTTGCTCTGAGAATACAAGAGAAGACTCAACCAGTAAGAAAGAATAAAGTAGCAGTATGATATCATCCATACCTCAAATTACACAGTTTTGTAGGTCATTTTTTTTACTTTTTTTAGTGCTTAAGTCTAGAAATCTTATTCCAAACATCTTAAATTTTAATATTTCATAAAATATTACCTTTATTTCTAGAGTGTCTTTGAAAATTTATTAACTAGTTTGTTTATTAAAAAAAACTTTAGGATTATCTGGATATTGGTGTTCACATCTGTAATCCTAGCTATTCAGGAGGCTAAAATCTAAGGACAGAGGTAGAACAATCTGTGAGACTTTTATCTCAAATTAACCAACAAAAAGCTGGAAGTGGGGGCATGGCTCAAGTGATTGAGTGCCAGCACGTAGTGAAAAACCTAGGCAAGAATATGAGAACCTGAGTTCAAGCCCCAGAACTACCTCCCCCCCACCCCAAAAGAACACAGTGAGCAAGCGGCTTGCAGGAGGCTGAGTTCTGAAGATTGTGGTCCAAGCCATCAGTGGCAGGAAAGCTTGCAAAATTCTTATCTTCAATTAACAAACAAAACAAGCCAGAAGTAGATCTATGGTTCCATTGGTAAAGCCCTAGACTTGAGCAAGAATGTCCATGGACAGCATCCAAGCCCAAGATCAGGCTCTCCTCTGCCCCCTCCCCCACAAAAAAAATGCAAAAATAAAAAAACAAAACAAGGATAAAAACAGAAAAGAAACAAATGAAAAAGAAAAAGGAAATTGAGCCAGCAGCAGTGGCTCATGCCTCTAATCCTAGCTACTCAGGAGGCTGAAATCTGAGTTGTGGCTCAAGTAGCACAGCACCAGCTGTGAGCAAAAACTAAGGCCCAGCATTCAAGTTCTGTTAATAAATAAGAAAAGAAAAACAGGAAAAGAAAGAAAAATTAAAGCAAAAATAAGCAAATATTTCAGATATAATCATGACAATATTGTTTAGTTCTGAGAATATTGGACACTCTTCCTTGCTCCTACTTACAACTGTAGACGGACAATACATATGACAGTACACAGTCTTCAAAGGAGAAGTTAATTGGTTGCATAATAGGGTTATTCTCTCTTTATTCTGGTTCATTTATGGTATTTATTAATGTTTTATGGGGTAAAAATTGAGATAACTGGACTCCATGTCTTAAATAATCGAAGTTAATATGGATTTAACTTTTAATCAAAATTCATAGATACTTGAAGTTCTGCTATCTATGGATATAAATACATTCTTAATTTGAGAGTTCTGATTGCATGGAGCAATAGCTTTCAGTTATCACATTGCACAGAATGTGGGATTGAAAGTATAGTAGAGAATAAAACATTTATAAAATTTATTGCTAAAATCATTTTCTTACCTAAAATCATTTTAATACAATACTGTCAAAATTCCTGTTTTTCATTTATATTTATGTGTATCATTTACTATTTATGTGTATATTCTTGTTTCTATTGCACTTGTGTGTTTGCAAGGTTAGATTAACCCTTATTCCATTGATATCCTGTCTCCTTAAATATTCAAATTTCAAATCTTAGGTAGTCTTCAGTTTATCTGCCAACAAATAAAAGCAATATAAAGTCAGTAGAATTTCATTGTGGAAAATGAATTTCTAAGAACTGTCTCAAATTAATTTTTGTTTTATGATTTTTGTCTTAATTATTTCATTTTAACTTTTTGTTTTATAATTTTGTTTCATAATTTATCACATGTAACATTATTTGGCTAAGTTTTGAATTCAAGTTTAATCTTAAATAAACAACCTGAGGTTTATTTGAAATGATTTCAAACTACAATGAATTGAAATCACATGCATGTATTTAACACTATATGTTAATAAAATTAATATATAATCATAAATGTTTACATTTAAGCCAAGGGTCAGTAAATCTTTCAGGTAAATGTGAGATACTAAATAATCTAGTGATTTTTGATGCATACAGTCTTTTTTTTTCTTTTTCTTTTATTTCCTTTCCTTTTTGGTCAGTCATGGGGCTTGAGTTCAGGGCCTGGTCACTGGTCTCTATTCCTGCTTTTTGCTCTACCACTTTGAGCCACAGCTCTACTTCTACTTTTTTGGTTAATCAGAGATAAGAGTCTCACAGGGACTTTCCTTCCCAAGCTGGCTTTGAATAGTCATCTTCAGATATCAGCCTCCTGAGAAGCTTAGATTACAGGTGTGAGACCAGAGCCCCACCATACAGTCTTTTTGACAACTACTCACCTTCGATGTTCTGTTGCAAAAATAGTTATGGACAGTAAGTAAAGGATGCCCCTCATTATGTTTTAATAAAACTTTATAAACACAGAAAAGAGGCTACATGTGGCCCATTGGCTATAAATTTTAGAGGCCTGCCATTCATATCAAACATCATCAATGATAGGAACACTTCAACAATTCTTATGGGTTATCTTAATGTACATCTGACCCTTTGCTTCTCCTTAAGGAGAAAGCCTATTCCTACAATATGATAATGGGTTTTTGCCAATATCTGCCCAACTGGGAAAGGATTAAAAGAAATTCTTGCTGGCATTTCTGATTAGGAAATGACAAAATAAGCTTTGCTGATTGAAATTTTAAAATACTCCAGCGTGTCTTATGCTAGCAGATTGGAAAAAAAAATAGTATGGATAAGTAGACTTAGAAATCTTAAAGTACATTTTTTACAATGTGAATTACATTTCTTACCGTCATTAAAAAAACTGTTTTTGCTGAATATATATATATATATATATATCATTGCTGTGAAAATGTAAATTTACTGAGAAAAAGGACGTTGAAGAGATCTTATTTCCTATACATTCCTTGAACACTGTAATTGCCTGACAATTAGCTATTGAATAAAAGAATGATGGATTTAAAAAGCTGGAAAAGTCAGAGGAAGAGAAACATAACAGTGAAAAAGTTCAAATTTATTTGTGGATATATTATTTCTTGCTAAGATTACAGTGATCAGTAATGGTTTTGGAAAAGCACCAATACGTATATGACAAGTAATAGAATAATTATGTAAAATATTAAGCAAAGTTTATGCCACAGGCAATATTTGCTCCAAGAAAAATAATAAATAACATCTACACAAAACTTCTCATCAATAAATTGACATGATTTTTTAAAAATCTTGTGTTCATAGAGCTCTCCTATGACCCAGCAGTCCCACTTTTGGGCATTTACCCAAATGTTTACAAACAAGACCACACTAAAGCTACCAGCACGATGTTTATTGCAGCACTATTTACTATAGCTAAGATATGGAACCAACCCAGATGCCCCTCAGTAGATGAATGGATCAAGAAACTGTGAAATTCTATGCCTCCATCAGAAAGAATGACATTGCCCCATTTGTTAGGAAATGGAAAGACTTGGAAAAACTTATATTAAGTGAAGTAAGCCAGGCCCAAAGCAACATAGGTCCCATGGTTTCCCTTATTTGCAATACAAGCAGAAAAAGTCAGATAAGGTGATGTTAGGGAAATGAACCCTAAGATATGTACTCAAAATGTTTTTTTTTCTTTCATGCGATTGTTTCTAACACATTTATAAGATTATTTCTTTGTTGCTTTGTATGTCCCTCCCCCACAGTATAACCCCTGTTTTCACTGTATTTTATGTTGACATAATTTATGGAGGGGCAGAAAAAAAACAAATTGTTTAAATAGGGATACAGGTTGACCCATTGCAACAATGAGATGTACAAGATTTTATGTCGAAAAACGAACTTTACAACTTTGTCAGGGGGCGGGGAGTGCGGGGGTGGGGGGGAGGAACGAGAAAGGGGAAACAAAGGAAGAGGCTACAATGCTTGATAAGAAAAGTACTCATTACCTTGCTCATGTAATTGTAACCCCTCTGTACAGTATTTTCACAATTAAAAAAAAAAGATTTGAACTACTCCAAAAAATAATCTTAAGTGTTCAATAGATTAAGAATATTTTAAAATAAGGTGTTGTATTGCTATTTGAAGTGGAATGTTTTATTTAAAATAAAATATTTAAAATGATTATTTAAAATGAATAATGCTTCATTGAAATTTAAAATGAAAGTTTATTGCTATTTTATATTTTTAAAAATAGCATATATGTCCTTTTTACAACAGTTAACATTATTTTTCTTGTAGAAAGTATTAAAATTGCAAGGCTCTTTGACAAAGAAGTGTGATAGTTACCAACATCAAACTATCATCACTTGGGAAGATATTTTAACTTACTCTTATATTTTGATTTTATATATGTTTTTTAATATGGTTGATAAACTAAACAGATTCTACTGAATCTGTTATTAAATGTTATGCCATTTTTTCCCATTATACACAGAATTTTCATTATTATAATAGAGCTTTTACAGTTTGACAGGCAACCCACATACCACTTATATTGAGCTTTCTATTTGCTCAATATACAATATCAGTTTTAAATGGTTATGGGTAATGGTTTTAAAAAGTAACATACTTTGAAAGTAGCTTTGATAAATATTTACAAGAGCAGCTCTAATGGTTCTGACAGATTTTTCCATTAAAGGATATATGGGGATGGGGGGATGTACCTCAAAGAAAAAGCCAGCACTAAAAATAAGAAAGAGAATTTACTACCAAACACATTAGAACACCATAGACCTTTACAATTTAATATGAATTTAATGTTTAAAGAATATAACTCTTTTAGTTTATAGTCATAAACTATTATATATTGACCATAACTATAAGCACTATAGTTATAAAATATTACTTATACCACTGGACAGGAAATAGAGCATCACAAGCAGTAGTAATCTTTATTATCTGGCAAGTATAGAAATGGTAAAACCTTATAAAAATTCAATAATTGAATAGAGTGTCTAAATTTTAGGATGAAGAAACGATTTGGATTGTGTACGGAAAAACAAAGAAATTTAAACAATAACAGAAGTAAAAATAAATGCATTGCATGTAAGAAAATACATAGAATTTACTACCATATAAATATAATATTTATATATACATATATAATCACTATAACATTTTAAGATTATTAAACAGGAGTGTCTTTTTAAGTGAGTTATATATTTGTATGCAATTACTGACTAGTGCAATTACAAGGCACATTCTTCTTTCTTTGCTTATCTATCTTTTCTAAATTTCCTATATAAGAAATATATTACTTTTTTTTTAATTGGTCATGGGGACTGAACTCTGGGCCTGGGCACTGTCCCTCAGCTCTTCAGCTCAAGGCTGGCATTCTATCACTTGAGCCAGAGCGCCACTTCCGCTTATGTGGTGCTGAGGAATTGAACCCAGGGCCTCATGCATGCAAAGCAAGCACTCTACCACTGAGCCACTAAATTATATTAAGTGAAGTTAGCCAGGCCCAAAGAAAGAGGTTTCATGGTTTCCCTTATTTACAATAACTAGTACATGTGTAGGACAAGCAGAAAAGGCCAAAAGCTATGTCCATATGACCATGTACGATGATGTTAAGTGAAATGAACCCCAAGATAGACACAAATATCTTTTCTTTCTTGCTATTGTTTCTAATGTATTTATAATGTATCATGTGATTTTTTTTGTTGCTTTGTATGTTCCTCCCCCACGGTATAACCCCTGTTTTCACTGTATTTGATGTCGGTGCCCTGCTTCTTGTATATTCATTTCTCTAATTCAGGGAGGGGAAGGGAAAAAACAAAATGCTTAAATAAGGATTCAGGTTGACCTATTGCAACAATGAGATGTACAAAATACTATGTTGAAAACAAACTTCACAACTTTGTTGGGGGGCAGGTAGTTGTGGAGGTAGGAGGGAAGGGATGGTAAGGGGAAAACAAAGAAGGAGACTCAATAGGAAATGCATTCATTACCTTGCTCATGTAACTGTAACTCCTCTGCATGGCATTTTTACTATAAAAAACATACACAAAAAAAGAAAAATGAAAAGCAAAACAAACAAAAAAAGAGATATATTACTTTCGAATATTGATTTTATCTACATAACATTAAAAGCATTCACGGACCACTTTTTTAAAACTTTATTAAACATAGCAAAACTCCCACTGGCAGACACATAAGTCAAATGCTAGTGAAGTGCCAGATTTCTACATGCTTCTTTTCGTAATGATGAATATTTATTAGAATTAAACATCTAAGTATTTTTCCATGTAGTTTATATATATGTATTATATATATATATATACACATACATCTTTTAAAAAATCACTTCATCCATGTGAGATAACAATTGGTGGCAACAATATCTGGAAACAGCATTAGCAAATGGTGAATGCTACAAAGTATTCCAAAAGATTTTCACTGAAAAGTTTAAGTAGTTATCAGCTGTAGAATGAGGGAATTGAGTAGAACCAAGATAGGCATATGCAAATTCCTCTTTTCATAGTTCAACTGTTTTGTTGACCACATACAATAGGAAGATAAATTATCTCAAAGTTGTCACTTTAGTCTTTAACTTTGCATACATAAAAACTCTGAAGTAACATGGGTGCTGTTGGTTCACACCTATAATCCTAACTAGTCAGCGGATTGAGGTTCAAAGCCAGCTCCCCCTCCCATGGCAATAACACATATAAGACTCTTATCTCCAATAATCTACTAAAGAATCTGGATGTGGAGTTGTGGCTCCAGTGGTAGAATACTAACCTGGAGCAAAAGAAGCTCAGGGACAGAGTTCAGGCCATGAGTTCAAGCCCCAGGACTAGTAAAAATCCCAACCAAAACAAAACAACAGCAACAACAAAATACCTCCGAAATCAACAATTTATGTACCTTTGGGTAACCATACTATTTGCACTTTATGTTTAAACATGTAACTTTGCCAAAATAACATAATAAAACTGTGTGGAGGTAGGGCAAGATGGTAGAGTTGAAGTGTCTTTTTATCATTTTTTAAAAGGTATTATTAAGTAGTGTACAAAGAGGTTACAGTTCCATTAGTCATGTTATTAGTACATTGTGTCTTGATCACTACTACCCTTTCTGTTGTTCTTCCCCCATTTCCTTCCTTCTCACTCCTACCCTTAGGTTTTTTACATAATATAACTGGAATATTTGCTCCAGAAGCCTCACTCTGAATTGGAAGAATCAAGTACCAAGGAGAGATGATGCTCTGGAGAGAGGAAGAATGTTGGAATAACAATGGAGGTGTTAGAACATTTGAAAAGTACAGACAAAGGAGGCAACAGAGAAAACTAAGGAAACAAATATACAAAAAACACCAACCCTCTTTCCCAGCTCCCTCAGAGGTGAAGAAGTCAAAAGATGCAGGCCCGATGACCTTGGTGGCAGACTGATAATTCCAGCTGCAGGATAAACTCACACTTCCTTGTAAGCCTTAAACCAATTCCATGTGGAAAGCTAGCATCTTGAAGAAAGACATTTTGTCACTCCACTTGGTTTAGATAGCTATGGCAAAGTACCATCTTGAGAGGTACGCTGACTGAGAATGAGCTACTTAGAAGATTTAAAAACAAGAAACAATTATAACTCAGAAATCTTGGGACATCCTGCCACAGTGTCTGGGTTCGAGGGAGTGGTGAGAGCTGGTTTTAGGAAGGATGAGGGAGAGCAGCCAGTGGACCTATGTACATGTTCAAGCAGCAAGGAGCTCTGGCAGTTGATAGAGGTTAGAAGCCTGGTTCTTCTCAACAAAGCACAAAGCACAAGTCCACTGCCAGAGAGTCCAGGCTACCGTAACAAAGGACTCAATGTGTGGCTAACAAGGTAATCAGCTTCTAGGTTCTGTCTCCTGATTATGAATGTTGGCTTCCAGGTGGAACTAAGAACCCTGAGCTCAATCCCTCAGCACTGTGTAATTTCCATATCTTCCTCTCCTGGCAGAGTGATGAACTGCTGGACAGGGCCTGAAAGCATGGAGACCTGATTCCAGGACCTGCCTCTCACTGTGAACTTATTGGTAGGCTGGACAAAGGATCTGATGCCAGACCCTTTGAATCAGGTGACTGCCACAGCCTCCTCCCCATCACAGAGTGAAGTGAATTTCTAGGTGCGGTGTGAAGGCCCTGGGACCAGCAGGTGGAATGTCTCAGTTGCTTGCTTTGGCACCTGTCAGTGCTGTTTCCTCCCTCCTGCTCTCCAGCATGCCCTGGTGGCAACCCCTGGCTTCAATGCCTGCTGCCACTGAGGACACAAATGAGGGGGCTCTTGGAACAAGTGAGAACCCATAGCTCTAAAGCTTACAGAAGCCAGCAGAGCTCTAAGTAGACAAAGGAGGAAGCTTCTATAGTGAATGCTGACCAGAGGTGGACACTGACCCTTCTATAACAGATTACTAAGGATTGTCTGAGTGCTGTGGATCAGATCCAGTTTCTGAGCAATTAAGCAAATGCTCAGGAACTGAGCCACACTTCTAGTCCAGTGGTGAGAAATAACACGTAAACCCTGCCGTGAACATTGATAATATTTCAGCTAAAAGACGACAGGTGATTAAACATCAGCTATACAGGACAAGAAACGAGAAACACCAACTCTCAGGCAAACCCATCAAATATCAGCAGTTATCCCAACAGAAACTTCTAAAGGACAGGTTGATGAGATATTTCAAGTTCTGAAAGAAAATAACTGCCATTTAGATACTATATACAGCAAGACTGAAGGGAAAATAAAAACATCCCATGATCAGTAGGTAAGTCAGCATATAGTAAATACATCTGCACATTATGGTACAGCAGCACCATTTACAATTATCATTACAAGCTATGGAATCAGCCTACGTGTCCATCATCTTGTAAGTAGATAAAGAAAATATGATATGAATGCACAAGGAAGTATTATTCAGTATAACAAAGAATGAAATTACATCATTTGAAGGAAAATGGATGGAACTGGAGACCATCACGCTAACCAAAATAGCCAGAATAAGAAAGACAAATAAAGCACATTCTCTCTCCTATGTGGAATCAATGGTACAATATTTCAGAATTCTGAATGATTCATTCCCCTTACATGAAAACTTATGGCTATCAATTATTTGTCAACAACCATTAACATCTGACAAAACTATACAACTTTTTAACTTTGCAATATTAAAATCATACATTTATAACTCAAGTATCAACTGAAAAAGTTTACAGACTGAACAACAGCCTGTTAATTTTCTGTGAGAAACTATTTAGTAGCACTTGTCTGAGGTAGCACTTCTCTGTTTAAGCATGGATACAGAATGTCTGAAAGTAGAATCAATGCACTGTAGGATGCTATCCTAGAGGAAAACCTCTGACCAAACCAGACACACACACACACACACAAATACATGATAGAATGAACACATATCCAAACAACAGCCAAAGATTGAAAAACTAGCTACAGCTGATATTAATATTCAAAACTTACTTGGCATAAACAAAAAATTCAAGTTCTTTCCCACACAGGACATTTATGATTTCAACAGTAGACAGGTTTTATAGACAACCTGTCCATTAGACCCTTATTTTTTATCACACATCCGAAGATTTCTTTACAGACTTTTACATTAAGCGCTTTAAGATAGCAAGCTTGCTTTAAATCTTGATTCTCCAGTTTAAAAAAAAAGAAGCTAAAGACTGTCATTCCTTGCCGAGACATCTTTAAGCATGTGATTGTAAGCTGCCAAAGAAAACTTTTCCTAAAATGTTTTAAAGTTCAGAGAATGATTCTTCCTATTGCTTGAGTGGTGGTTTGATCTTTGATTTGGCTTTTACCACCCAGCATCACTGAAGAAGGTGATCCTACTGACTCGTGCTGCCAATTTGATTCCAATAGAATCGACTTTGACCCAAAGGTTCTAAATAGAATAGAGATGTTGTATTTACCTTAAATGAAACAATACACAACTATTATACCTGCTAATTACTTGCAAGATTGACAAGTACACTATACTCAGATCTCTGGAGTGAACCTTTATTTCTAGGTTCTGGTGACCTGAATGTATGGAATAATTACTTCTATCCTGGCTTATGTGTTCTACACAATGTTGAGAGGAGATGCTGCAAAGAGGAGGCCAGTATCCATGTATCTCTGCTAATAACCAAACAACTGCCCAATTCCAAATCTAGCTGTAGGCATTTGGCATTTGTAAATAAGAATAACAAAATTAACCATAGATAGTAAAAAAAAATCAGAAATTACATCCATATGTAATACTTTTGTAGAATTCATATCTCAACATTAGTAAAAATGGAAATTAGAGGAGAGATGATTCTCTAAAACAAAACTCAGCAGCATTTTATTTTTCTTTTTTCTCTACTCTTTTGTGGAAGATCAAATTCCATGTGGAGAAAAAGAAGGATTTTTTTCTGCCAACAAAGAAAAATGTATTTATCCAAAATTCCATGATCCTTGATATTGTTATTTAGCTATTATTTCCAATTTTTTTCTCCCCCTTGTTCCTCAGACTTTCTTATTTATAACTTCAGAAGTTCTTTACATTAAAAATGTTCTATTTTCCATTTAATCTGCTTACTTTTATTTTGGAACTGTATGTTGATTAAAAACACACTCTTCATGCTATGAAATATGATTGGTAATGTCATATTTCTTAAGGTTATTTTGTTTACACTTTGCACATTGAATTTTGATCAAGTAATATACAATATTATCTTGTTTACACATTTGAGTCTATGGTAATTGTCATAAAAATATAGCTCCAGTCTAAATTAATAATTGATCCAGCAATTGGAGAGAAAGGAAAGCATCTTATTTAATTGTATCCTTTCAAGAGAGTTGATGTGAAGAAATTTTAAAATGTGGCCCATACTTCAGGAAATTATAAGAAACTTCTGACTTTACCCATAATTTTCCTCTGGGGAGTATGAGTAAATAAGATGCTTCACTCTGTGCTCTGAGAAGCCCACACACACCATTTTATCCTGCTACGTGTTGATTTCTTCTAAGAAAGGGTTCTGGTGTCATGAGGTCACCACAGTGTAATAGTCACCGATTGCCGATGTCAAACAGCTTCATGTTGTTTTTGTTTTTGTTTTTTAAATCATCACGGTGATGTACAAAGGAGTTTCAGTTGCGTAAGTATCTTAAACAGCTGTATGTTTTCCCATTAAAAAGTCTAAGTGGTAACCTTGAGCAAATAAGCTCAGCAACAGCTCCCTGGCCCTGAGTTCAAATCCACAACCTTAAAAAAATTAGTTTACTTCTTTTGGGCTGGGAATGTGGCTTAGTGGTAGAGTATTTGCCTAGCATGCATGAAGCCCTGGGTTCAATTCCTCAATATCACATAAACAGAAAAAGCCCAAAGTGGCACTGTGGTTCAAGTGGCAGAGTGCTAGTCTTCAGCAAAAGAAGCTCAGAGCTCTGACTTTAAGTGCCCAGGACTGGAAAAAATGTTTAGGACCAGCCATGCATTGGTGTATTATACCTACAATCCTAGCTAGTGAGGATGCTGAGATCTGAGGTTGGAGGTTCAAAGCTATCTTGGACAGGAAAGCCCATAAGACTCATCTCCAATTAACCTCCAAAAAACCAGAAGTGGATCTATGGCTTAACTCATAGAACACTAGCTTTGAGCACAAAAGCTCAGGGACAGTGCCCAAGCCTTGAGTTCAGTCCCTAGGACTTAGAGACACACACATAAAGTTTAAGATCAAAGTTATCCTTTAAGATGTTTGCTTACCAGCAAACTCGAATATATTTCTGCATATTTAAGAAAGCTTGACTGTGTTGATAAATTCACTTAGCTCTCTGAAGAGCTAATAAATTATCATTCAAAGTCTGTCATGTATCACATTTCACACGCAAAAATATGGAATTACTTTTGTCAACAAATAAAGAATGTATGTTTTTAAAAATTCCAAGTTCGTTGATGCTACGATGATTTTTCTATTCTTTTCATATTTAAATGAATTCAGACTTCACTTTAGAAGTTGTGTACCTAGTCTCAAAATCTGAAATTCTGAGCTACCAAACTAAGCTTGAATAAGGAACACCTGAATGTCTGACTTCTTCCAAATAGTTTTACCCCTATACCAATAATAATATATACCAATCATAATATATACTTTTTCCCCATCATTTTTCAAGGATCATGCTATCTTACCAATAGATTACATGTGTTCTACCAATGGCTTACATGTGGTCACAAGTAGAAAAATAACTAAAATAGAATGGTTTAAATGTTTAATTGGAGAGTACAGACCATCCTCAGTTATGTAAAAACCCAACATGCCTTTGGGAATACAGTTGTAAGGAAAAATCTCAGAGATATGAACATGTTTCAATATGTGCTGAACAGTCTTACTATTCCATCAGAGCAGTAACTATGTCTTATATTTCTATCCAGAGTTTTAACTTCCATAGTTTATTTCACCTAATTTGATTAGTCAGACAATAAAATGTTTTTATATGGGATTTATCAGAAACCTACTGCTTATCATGAAACCTAGGAAAAAATAGGGCAAAACAAAATCCATGTGAACTATAGGAAAGATACCATCTATTAAAAAAGAAAGAAAGAGTAGGGATGAAATGAAATGAAAGAGTAGGGATGGCAGAGAGGAAAGGAGAAAGGGGAGATTAGTGAGAGAGGGAGGGAAATAATGAGGGAGAGAAGAAGGAAAAGAAGGGAGGAAGGAGGGAAGAAAGTTGACCATATTTCAATTATACCTAACATCAGGAAAACAAGCAAATAGGATGTGGTGGAAATGACAATGGAGGAGTCACAGAAGGACTTTGTAAGCACACTTCTTGCTGGAACTCAACCACTGTCAAAACCCAACCACTGAGAAACCCAAGCCACAGGTACAGGACATATGTTCATGTTCCAACTGATAGTATCAGTTGAGGTCCTTGCCAATAACCAAGATCAAATACTAGCCTTGGAAACTGGCTCTCCCAACATAATTGAGACCACAGATGACTTAGATAGGGAGCCACAAAGTCACCAAGTTTAGCCTAAGCAACAAAACATTTTAGAATGATTTGTTATGTAACAATACACCATTGAAATGGGAGGAATTCTGTGTATAGGGGTTAATAAAGACGAGAACAGATTAAAATATATGTGACATGAAAGAAAAGCTACTTAAAATCTAAATCTGGAAAATCTGTAATTGCTGGGAGAGAAACAGAAGCCAGCAACAGTGTCTGTGAAGTGTTTTCACAAAGGTAGAAAGAAATCCAGAAGATTGTCATGATCTGTGAGCCATACAAGAGGCAGGGAGGCCAAGGAGTTGAGTGCCAATGAGACATCAATAAGATTTAGTTGATAATTGCTTGTTACATTTAATGACATGTGAGTACCCTTTGCAAAACTGGAATTTTCAAACTAATAAGAAGATAGGTTGGAATTAGGGATATTGGAGAATGAAGCATAATAAGTAGAGAGAAACAAAATATAGAATATAGATTCTTCTGGATCTGAAGATCCAGGAAAAATTCTATGAAGTATTTCTTTCTTTTTTCTTTTTGTCAGTTGTGGGCTTGAACTCTGGGCCTGGGCGCTGTACCTCAGCTCTTCAGCTCAAGGCTAGTGCTCTACCACTTCCAGTTCCAGTGTTCTGTGTGGTTTATTGGAGATAAGAGCCTCATAGCTTTTCCTGCCTGTGCTGGCTTTGAACTGCAATTCTCAGATCTCAGCCTCCTGAGTAGCTAGGATTACAGAGGTGAGCCACCACACCTGGCCTCTATGAAGAATGTCTATCTCATATCTGTGGTTATCTGTATGGGTGTGTGTATGACAGAGAGAGAAAGAGAGAGTGAGTCAGAGAGAAATAGAGGTGAGATGAGAGAGATAAAGAGAAGTCATAAGGTAGAAATGAAGAGGGAGAGACAGATTTTAAAAAGAAATGGCAAAATATTTAAATTACTTCTAAATGACGATATAAATAATTTTATTAAAGACAGAATAAGAAAAAAATGAGTAATATTTTACTCTTTCCAGAAAGGCTACTGAAACCACAGACTATCCATTAGACACTATCTATTTCCATTGTCCAAATGCACTTTAACCTCAAAAGAACATTTGCTGAAAAGCAGACTTTATAATAACTTATCTTTATTATGGATCCAAATGCAATTATTTATCAAAATATCACAATGACCTTGTTAACTTGTCCAAAGAATATATAGTGTAAATTTAACCTTAAGATTTTTGTAGATCTTATCTTTTATTAAATTTCACCTTTTAATTTTAATTTTTTTAATTTAATAATTTTAAGTTGTGCTTTCTAAGATGAACAGTAAATTTACCTTTCAGAAAGCTCCTTCTTTATTATGGAAAGTATTGCTTTAATAATGTTGAAAAGTACAAAAATATTTACTTAGTGATATAAAAGAGAATATATGAAATTTTTGCTTAACATTTTTTACAGGACAGTGTGACATTGTGGACTTAGTTAAATGATGCCATTATTCCCAATGTTTGCTTATCACACACACCAAGAGCCTTAAGGAGCAGCATGGTTTGTACCTATTCTTTCTTGGCCTGAATTGTTACATTCAACTTGGATCAATGTGTACCAATTGAAAATGACAGCCAACAAGTGTCCAGATTCTATCCCACTGACTAAAGATCAACAAGAAAGGAAGGACAGAGAGGAGACTTTGCTGTACATTTTATGTGACTAGATGCAGAAAGCCACCCCGATCCTGTTACCTCAGTACTATGGGGAGGGACTTTGGGGGAAAACATGCAGAAGTGTGAAGTGAGAGATAATGTTATAGCGACCAGAAAGTCATTTTCCAGAGTGACTTCTGACAATTTTTCAAGAGAAATAATCAACAGAAAAAAGAACCACTCTCCTTCTCTCCTACAAAATCCTTGCAATTCAAAGAAATCAGTATGATTTTGCCTGAATGAATTAGACCACTAGCCAATTATTTTTGGGGGTGGTTAGCCCCTGTTTTTCTTTTGTTATGATGGGATATTAAATGTGTCTCAAAGGCTAAGGCCCTGGGGACCTGGACACTAGCCCCTGGAGATTTTGAGAGGTGCTAGGGAATTTGTGATCTCTCTCTCTCTCTCTTTCTCTCTTTGTCTGTCTGTCTGTCTGTCTGTCTGTCTCTCTCTCTCTCTCTCTCTCTCTCTCTGTGTCTCTGTCTCTTTCAGTTATCATGAGTGAATGGTCATTTCCCCTCACATGATTTACTGGATGCCACCAGCTCAAAGCAATGGAGTCATGTGGTCATGGACTGACCACTGAAACGATGAATCGAAATAAGTTTTTCATTCCTTAAGTATTAGATCACAGGAACAGAAAGCTAACAGACACTTCTGTTCCAAATTCTCACCTGTTCTGAATTTTCATCATGGAGATCTTTTTATGTATGCATGCATGTATGTACATATATATGTGTGTGAATGTATGAGTAGTACTGTGATTTGACCTCAGGACCTTATGCTTGCTACTCTTGCTTGCTCTGCTAGAGCCTCCAGCCCTGCTTTTTCCTGATTATTTTAGAGATGGAATTTCCTGGATTATTTCCCGCCTCCCCCCCAGGATTGGCCTTGGATGTCCATACCCTGGATCCTAGCCTACTGAGTATCTGAGATTATAGGTATGAGCCACTAGCAGTGCCCAGATCATTTTCTCAGTTATGTAAGCTAAATATTTAGAAAATTAAGTAGAGAATTTTCATTCTGTTTTCTTCTTCTTTTTAGAACTTGGAACTTTCAATTTTCAGGAAATCATCAGGAACAGGATAAGTAAAAGTATAAGACCAGTTGAAAACAACCTATAAAAGATTCATTTCTGAGATCATTTTCTGAAGCAAAAGCATACGCCAGAGCGGATATTTTGAAATGCATAAGCAACATTTCTGAATTACACCTGCTGCAGTTAAGGAAAAGCAAGAAAAAGAGAACACTGACAAAATATGTGATTCTTTTAAGCAATCAAATGTCCATTCATTGATTTCTAGCCCAAGCAGAGAAAATCAGGAAATTTCCATAAGCCCAATAGGCTTCTAAACTATGTCTTTGTGCTGGCTCAACTCCTACCAATTACCTCACTCCCTAAGTACCTTCAATATTTTGACAATAATTGCAAGTGCTTTCAGAGTTAAAATAGGTATATTCAAAGTATGTGCTAGATAGCAATACTTAAACACTTTTCACTAAGCATTGAGAGTTTTTACTTTTGCATACTAATTACTAACATGGAAATGAACACAACAAATAACAACACAATTGTAAAATCAATGGTTGTATCAGGCTAACTTAGTACCAATCAGTAATGAGAGAAAATGTTTTAATGTTAACCAAAATCTTCTCAAATAGAATGAAAACATGATGAGCTGATGGAATGTTAATTACCTTAATTTCATCGGTATACACTATATACATGTATTGAGATATCACACTAAACTCCACAAAAATATACCATTTTTACCTGCTAATCAAAAATTATTTTTGAATGTGTAAGGAGATGGGAACATTCATTCATTCCCGTGATTTGATCAATATACAATTTAATCATATACCAAATTAACATGCCATAGGGCATGAATTTGCATCACTAAAATAATAAAAATCACTGGATTCCCAGTAGTTCATACACTCTCCAGAGACTGAGATTTTAGGGTTGTGATTCAAAGCCAGCCTGGGCAGGATGATCCTTGAGAGTTTTATCTGAATTAACTTCCCCAAATCTGGAAGTTGAGCTCTGGCTCAAGTAGTTGAGTGCTAGCCATGATTGAAAAACCTCAAAGACAGCTCCCAGGCTCTGAATCCAAGCCTCAGGACTGGCACAAAATAAACAAATAAATAAAATAATAAAACTTATAAACACCACACAAAAGATCAATGAATTACTAAATTAAAAACTGATCTATTATTTACTTTAGAAAGTGTATTCACAAAACACTATGTTGGAAATGAACTTTACAACTCTGTGGGAGGAGGAACTGGGGGAGTAGGAAGGGACAGTGGGAGAACCACAATGCAGTGGTAACAATATTCAACAAGAAATGTACCTTACTCATGTGAATGTAACCCCTCTGTACAGCATCTTTAAAATAACATAACACTTAAAAGAAAGAGGGCTGGGATGTAGCTCAGTGTCAAAGCGCTTGCCTAGCAAGTGCAACGTCCTGGGTTCGATCCCCAGTACCAAAAAAGAAAAGACCAAAAAAATACAGTTAAAAAAAACCCAAACCAAAAAAAAAAGAAAGTGTACAGTTGGAGCAGTTGTTCTTAATTGAAAGGAACTTTGGTCCTTGGGAGACATCTGTCAATATCTGAAATGCGTTGAATTTTGGGGACGGGTACTTTAGAAACTTACAGTAAAGACACCCAAAGGATGATGCTAAGTACCTTCAAGGACACAGATCAGATGCTCAGAACAAAGAATTATCTGAGCCAACGGTCAACAATACAAGACTTGAAAAATCTGGAATTATCACAGCATATAATTTCTTTTTCTCTATTTATAAAGTTACTTGTCATTTGTAATGATAAAAGCATAGCATCAGTATATAGGAAGAAGAGTGTCTTCTTATCCATTGTGATAGTCAGGGAATAGAGGGAGGGCTATTATTGCTACATATGAAAACAGTCATTACGAATTTAAGTGGAAAAAGCTTGTGGAAAGCACTGGAACCCTAATTTAAATTTTTTAAATGATTTTATTATGGCTAAGATCTTGTACAGAGGAGTTCCCATTCCATAAGCCAGGTAATGAGTACATTTCTGTTTCTGGATGTTACCCCTTCCTTTGCTTTCCTCCAATTTCCCCTCTCATTCTGGCCCACAAGTTACATAGGTCATTTTCCACTGTGTGTACTAGATAGCAGGATTGTGTTTGTTCGCTCATTAAGTGAAATAATTTGGGGGATGTTTAACTTTGTCCTTTATCACTATTAGGTTTCAAACCTTTGTATTTATTTTTATTGAGGGAGTAGTAACATTTTGAATACAGATAACTGATCTAGAATGATACTATATTAATTTAATCTATGAGCCTTATATGTCAGACATCCACCTGTAGGCTGTTTTCTTTCAACTGCTTGAAAAGGTGAATGCTACAGATGAAAGGGTATTAGTGTATGTTTGCCTTTATTTCAAAGGAAAGCACCGGGATCTTTGCACTGCTTGATCACTGAGGGTAAATTTGAAATTTAAGTACTCCTACAATGTTCCAAGTTTACAATAAAATTTCTGCATTGTGTGTGTGTGTGTGTGTGTGTGTGTGTGTGTGTAGTGGGGGAGATATTACTGAAGTTTTGAACTCAGAGTCTCACACTTGCTAGACAGGAAACTTTGTTCCATTTGAGCCAGGACCCCACCTTTTTTTGCTCTAGTTAAAAAATAACTTGTCTGAAGCAAGATATTGGTGGCTTAAATCTGTAATACTAGTTACTTGAGGGAGGGGGGTATGGAAGATCACAGTTAAAGCCTAGAGAGGCAGAAAAGTCTTTGACTCTCCCATCTCTCTTTGAACAGCATTAAGCCAGACTTGAAGTGTGTCTCAAGTGGTAGGTGCTAGCTAATCAAGTGTGAGAGCCTAAGTTCAAACTCTGATACTAGTGATCATGTGTTTGCCCCATTGTATTTGTTAAAACTTAAAAAGAAATAAAAATTATAAAAAAGAAAACAGCAAGGAGGGGATAGAGTGTTATCTTAATTAATTTTCCTAATAGTAATCCTTTCAGTATTTGGGAAATCAAAATCCTTTTCTTCCTTTGTTTATTAAATGGAATTAGTCTCATTTCTGTATTTAGAATGATGGTGTTAGTCTATCGACTTGAAATATTTGGCTTCTCTTTTCAACAGGAAGTATGAGATCATACTTAAGCTTGTATGTCTTGATAGACCACTATTCTCTGTACCAGCTATACACAAAACATATTGCATATTTTAAATTATTTATATTTCAGAGGAAAGGGTTAGTAGGTGATTTATGAGCTAGTGGTAAAATCCCAGTTCATAAAATGAGCTACAGAAAATACAATTGAAGCTCATTTCTGAGTATGTAGAGATCATTCCAGAATTAGTATAAGAATGTAATGATTGCCCAAAATAATAGTGAGAAAAAGAAAATTAACTTTTTAAGAAAAAGAGCAACAGGGCTAAGCTTCAAATCCTTGTGCACTAGGGCATAAATCAGGTTAAAAAACTAAAAAGATTTTTTATCCTGAGCTACTCCTCTTCTCTATGAGGATGTGGGTCCTGGGAGGCCTGAGCCAAATATGACTTACATGGAGTACAAGGAGTAGTCCATTACATAGGACCTACAAAGAGTCCTATTGGTGGGGGGAAAATGGTTAATCAGATGTGCAGTGTGACTTAGGATAAACTGCCTGGGGTGTTTGACCAATTCAATTCATATCTCCTAGTGGAGATCCATAATGTCTCAATTCTTAATTATCTAGTCTTTTGTGCATTAAAAAAATGGCCAATAAAATGTCAGCCAAGAAACACACTGTTCATTCCTTTCAGGTTTATTTTAAACCTATTGCACTTAGGCTTGAGCTAAATCAATTTTTCATGAATATCTACCCTGGTAGATTGCACCTCAAGCCAGTTCAGATCCCCAGAGAATTTTAAAAAAGAGATTTATCAAGTAACAAGTAACACCTCAGGAAAAAAAAAGAAACAGGGTTTTTAATTGCTTTGTGTGCTCCATAATTGAAGGCAGGCACCTTCTTGAGGAGCTCACTGCCAGAAGGAGTGCGACTCCACTTGGCCCTGCCTAATTAATCCTGTGATACAAACCTTCTGGCTTCAATTTTCACATTTCTGTCTCTTTTTAGAGGTGATAATAAAACTAAAAATTTATGTTGGTTACTGTATGACTATAACTGTGCCAGCAGAGCACAAATAAAACCATATGGGCTAGGAGACCTTGTCTCTACATTTCTGCTTTCCCTGCAGTATGAGACACAGGAGCAAGCTCCTGGCTAACAAGGAAAGGTAGGGAAACCGTAGCAGGGAGCAGGTGCAGGTCAGTTTCTTCTCGTGAATGTGCACTGTGAAGATGACTTGTGGAAACATATGCTTTTTTATTGACACAGAAGAATTCTGAAAATAGAAATGTACACTCTGAGAGCTCAACGGCTCAGTGACTACAGATCACTAAAAGGCATCAGAGCTTTTAATGAGAGATGAACTGGACATCTTGGCCTTTTAAAAACCTGTCAGAGCGACAAGTGCCAGGTCTATTATCTTAATAGCTTACATATTAAGACTAATGCAAACAACACATCCTTTAAAGTACTCTACAATACCAGTAACATTCCTCCTGGAGCTGGGAAATCTAGGATGTACCCCCATGTCATGCATTGCCCTCAGTATTGACACAAGTCAAAATTAATTTGCTTTTCTGCAGAACTTTGGCTTGTAACAGGGCATTATAATGAAATGTCTTATATAAAAAGAAGGCAGCATTCATGAAACTGTTATATTAATAATACATAGTTTACCCTAGAGCAAAATGTATATGCACAGAAAGTATTTGGATTTACCCTAATAGTACAAGATATGACATTTATGTTAAAATGTGAAACAAATGCTGCAGAGATACTATTATAGACATAATAGTAAGTTGAAGTTTTTCTATCTAAATAAGTTATTCTTTCAGCATAGCATTTTTGAAGATTAATGTGAAAAGCTGAAGGGTATATTTTATCATGCTATTCATATATAACTTGCATTTTTAAAGAAAAATTTTCCCAATTTTTGTTACTTGAAATACTTTATATGTATTTAGATTTTTTCAAATGCAATCTCACTTTCCTTAACTTTATTTCTTTTAAATCTAGGATTACTTATGTTAAATAGTTTCCACCCTTTCTGCAGAATTTTTAAAAATATGAGAGCCATCTGGTGGTCAACAATTATATTTTCTCTTAAAAATAAAAACTTTTGTGTTCATTACAAAATAAAGTGCTATTCAACTTTATGATTTTGTAAATTATTTTTTCCTCAACAGAAGTAGTATTTTAATAAAAGAACTAATTCCCCCATAGACTGAGTTTTAAGTAAATACAGAATATCAAACTAAGCTTTTAAATACTTCAACTTTACTATATATTCTGACCTTTTACAAATATGAAAAGGACTATACGACCTATATATTGCATATATAAGGATCACTTTAAATCATACAAGAAGTTGAGAGAATACAAATATACCCATTAAGTGCTTTATGATTGATTTTGATACTTTTATAATAAAGCAAGTGATTCTTTTATAGAATGTTTTACATAGACATGAGGCTTTGGGAATTGGGTTCAGAATTTTATAGTCACAGATATGGAATAGAATTTTAAAGGGGAAGACCAAAATGCAAATGCCATAAAGTTTCAAATTTGGCTAGTGATACATAAAACATCAAAACAGAATTGATGCTAATAACAGTTGTGGAAATGCTGTATTTCTTCTTCATACAAATTTAAAACAAGCTGTTCCCCTTATAACATGGTACATTAAATATATATGCACATACATCTACCTATATGTTAAAATGTACACATTGTTAAAATAGGAATACATAATAATTTCTCTCTAGACTCCCTGGTTAAGGATTCACAGTTACAATGTTGTAACCTTTTTGTTATCACTGAGCTTGGATTATTATTTTAACAGCTAGCTAACAGACACCGAATATTTACTTTAGGACAGGTTATTGACTAAATCCATGTGAAATACCAGCTCCCAGGACCATTACTCTCCCATGTAGTTTGTCAGATATATGAGGCTCAAGGTGATTACAAAACATCAATAGGATTCAAACTTTTATGCCTTTATCTGTCATTGAAACCCAAATAAAAGCTGGCCACTCAAATCATCTGTAGTTTTCTTGTTTAAAACAATGTAACAATGGCATCAGTGAGCCTTGAATTAATAGGTCAAGCATTTATAAGCCAAGCCTGTTACTAATCTATTAAGTAATGTAGGATGTAAATTAATAAGAAATGAAGAGGAGAAGAAGGGGAAAATGCAGTTAAGAATCCAATATATCCTACAAAATTAAGAAAAGTGAAGAAGGGAGGGGTGAAGAGGGGAGGGGTAGGTGACAATGTTAAATGGAGTGACAATGTTGAGATATATTGTATTCATAAACTGCTTTGTTAAGTGGCAATTCTTTTGTACAATTACCTAAAGGTAATTTTGTACATGAAATAATCAACTGTCTGGGATCCTCACCTCTTACAACCTTTTCCTTCTCTTCCTCTAGAACAATTTTCCTATTCCTTTCACACTTACCTTTTTTCTTACTGCAATTTTGCAGCTGTGCAAGGACCCAAGTTGTAGTACTCTGGGGATTAGGCATGTGCCCCAGTAGGGGTGTTATGCAGGCCTGGACACAGAGACAGGTAGAAGAGAGAGCACTGGCCCCTAAACCAGGGTTAACCAAGACATTCCCTGGGGTTTAACTTCATTTCTGAGGCAAATAATAGTGAGAGCTCTTACCTAGCAGATCCCTAAGCTGAGGTGACCAAGGAGGAATAGCTCTGTACATCTTACCCCAAACCTTCCTCATACCCTGCTCAGGACTCCAGAGTGCAGAAAAGAATTAGATGAATACACATGGTACAAAAAAAAATTACGACACAAAATAAAACAGAACTCTTGGAGAGTTTTTGCTTGACCTAGTCACGGATTTGTCCTAATGAGCTCCAAAGCAGGGAATTCTTTGAGAAGCTCCTTCTGTGAGTGATTCCTAACACTCTCCTGTAAATTTACTGTTTTTGATCGTAGGGTGTAGTTTCAACTGTTTTTCTTTTGCCTTAAGCTAGCTTTAGCTAAGCTTTTGTTGCTTGAGTACAAGACACTTATATTGTGCAATTATAAAATATTAAGTTTCTCTATGGAAGAAGTCAGGGACAAACACTGTTGGCCAATCGTGTCTTTGGGGTATGTTTTAAAATAAACATTTTCCCTAGGAAAGGAGCCAGTGTGCCTGCATATGGCAGGAAAATGTGACACAAAGCTCCAGACTGGTTTAGGCAAACACAGGGATGAGCCAATTCCCAAAAGCTTGCAGTTTTAATTCCCACTGGCATGCAAATTTTGTTTTTATCTCACCCTCTTCTGTATAAAACTGGACTCAAAATTTGGACTTTTAAGGAATAACAACCACACGCAATCCCATGCACACACACATACTCAACCCTTCACTTACAGCAACCCTGTAACTTGCAGTTGTCTTGATTTTGATTGTGATGAAAGCATATTCAGGCTAGAAGTAATTGCTCTTAGTACTATCTGGTCTACTGAGACAGGAAAGGAGCTGATATTATAAAGAATAGTGTAAATTTGGATAAAGTCAGAACAAATTTAGGTGCTGTGACAAGAGATGTAGAATACATTAAGCCAATTAATGCCTGATTCTCAGTTGGATGGGCCGCTGTGGCACAGGGTCCCAGCCAGGTGTATGTGTGACATGCAAGTTGATAATTCACTTCAAATGTTCAATTCCTTAAGATATGAAAGAGGAAGATCAGGTTAATATCATGTTTGGTAATAAACTGTGGGAAGAACTTAAAATAGATGTTCAATAAATAGCTAATATGGTGGTGGTTATTACTATTATTATTAACATCAATGTTATTAGCTGCCTATAATTTTATTGATTAAAGCACTAAAATAAACCATAGCAACAAATACTTTGATTCTTTGATTACTGATTTTGTGGAGCATCTGTTTTTGCATATCCCAATACTCCAAATACACAACCAAAACTAATAGCTGATAAATGTAATGCTGAATGAAGTCTTACAGAAAGATGCCAAATTTGCAAACATATCTTACGTAACTCTTTGTTTTATCTCTCTGAACATTATTTAAACTAAGACGCGCATCTCCTAATACTCTATGTATTTGTCTGGTTTTCCAAAATATGATGAAAGAAATTTCATAGTCTCATGACATCTCATTCATAAGAAACACAGTGTATCGTATAATTTATACTCAATCACTATTATGTATATATTTGGGCAGCAATATTACATGCAAATATTTAGTCTGAGAAGGATTTATTTTAAACAAAATAGTGATACCCGGATGAATATTTCAAAGTATGTTATATACATGTATGGAAATATGATTATGAAATTTGTTATTTTATACAACATATGCTGATATAAGAAGAAACAGTATGCCTTATATATGACACAATAGCTCAGTGTTTTTCTAATTTGCCTACAATTTACTAGAGAATGTCAAGAAGTCCTGATTGTGTCTTACCCTCTCCATATATTATAGATGTAACTGTGTGGGTGGTCTTGGGTCTGAGACTTTTAAAAGATGTCTTGATGATCCCATGCCTGATAAATTTAGGAAATGTTAGATTAGTTGCTTTGTCATGTCTTTCCTATCATAACTCTAACAATCTCAATCTGTGTCATTTGTTTCCTCACAGAAGCATGCTCATTAGAAAAACATTCATTTTGAAATATAATTTTTTAAAAGACAACTTTTTTCAATCACTTAATGAAACTAAAGTGTTCCATTTTCTCAATTCTCCATACATTGTTGTAGAGAAAGAAGTATAAGATGCATGTGCTCAATTTTTTTTGACTACAGGTCACAGGAGAGAACAATTAGAAAGAAAAATGAATAAAAGTCTCAATTTTTTCAGCAGCATTATTTTCAATTGACTAACACACTTGAAAGCAGTAAATATATTTTAATGCAAGGAAATCAATTAATTATACCCATTACAGAGAAATCCCTTGATAATTTTCTTTATATCCATTGACATTAAACAAATTTCTTTTTCTTTTATTAAAAAAAAGTCCCTGTTTCTTTATTTGATGCCATAAACGTCTTGGCTGATTTTCAGCTGGTAAGCAGCTACACTAATCTCTACAGCCATTTTCTGACACACAGCAATGATTTTTCCAAGTCTTGGATCTCTACTCTATTTCTATCCATGTGAATGTGCTTGAATACAAATGTTGAGATATCTTGGATAGGAGGCATTAATGATATCATATCATCCATTGGTTCATACCATAAAAACAATGGAAGAAAAATGTCTGCAATTCTAAGGAATTTCTTTCTAAAAATCCCAACTAACACTACACATCGGCATGAAGCATGCAATCTCTATCTCAGAGTTTCAAAGGAAAATTAAAAGTGGTTGTGGAAAAATTAAAACTTTAGCACTATGCCTATTACAAGTAGCTACTCAATAAATGGTGGTTTTCAAGACAAATATCCTGCCAAATGCCACTATCTTGAAGGGATTTTAAGAGTGCTCATGAAAATAAATTTTTCTTGGTCGTCTAAAAATAAGCACTATCTTGAAAGTGGAGCTGTGGCTCAAGTGGTAGAGTACCAGCCTTGAATCAAAAAGCTAAGGGGCAGACTTAGGCCCTGAGTTGAAGCTCAAGTACTGGCACAGAAAATGAACAGAGCACTATCTCATTTAATTAAAAAGAATGGTTCCTAGTCCCAGATTTATTCATTTTTAAAAATTGGGGATAGTTTCTTTTGCACTGGGGTCCAGCCTTCCCAAAATAAGAAGTTATAGATTCCCAAATAGTGACCTGAAATCCATTCTTGTCTAAAGCAACCTGAGAAAGGAATGCATAAGTAAACAGAGAGAGAATAAGAGTTTACTGTAGTCCTTGATTAAGCCATCACTCTTCTTCCAAGCAAAAGACGAGGAAACCAAATTTAAATGGCAGCGGCAGCTGAACTCTATTCAATCTTCGGTTGTATTTTTAAATTTCGGTTAGAATGCATAATACATGAACACTATACAACTTCTATTGTATTCACTTTAAAATTTATATTAAGTAGATTGCTACATTATGGTAATGTACTAAATTACCTAAGGCAAAGTAATACAATGATTAACTGACTATAAACATTGGTTTATGGTCAGTTTATAAAGTATCACAATGATTAACATTATGCATTTTCATAACAGTAGAAAATTGCAGGATGAAATATCTGTGGATTGACTCAGTGCCATTAGGAATAATAAAACAGTGGTATAACTCAGTCTCAAGTTACATCTTGAGAGTAAACTTTGTTTTAAATCTCTACTCTAAGTGGTCAGGAAATTCATT
The DNA here is from genome assembly GCF_000151885.1 of Dipodomys ordii. Lineage (NCBI taxonomy): Eukaryota > Metazoa > Chordata > Mammalia > Rodentia > Heteromyidae > Dipodomys > Dipodomys ordii. The sequence goes on along the minus strand of NW_012267288.1, from coordinate 7,626,784 downwards.
AATTTAAAATGCCCAAGACTTTCTAAACTCAAGACAGGGAAAGTTAAGTGTTCACACAAATACATTAAGAAAAGAAGGCTTAACTAACATTTTAAAACTATTTTCTCCAATATTTTGTGGTAGAAACATTATCATGTTCTCTCAATGACAAAAAATGTATAAAACAACTTAAGATTTAGATATTACCTTTAATATTGGATCTTAAATGAGAATAATAGCAAAGTATATCTCGAATCCAGCTCCTCAAGGAGAAGAGATCTGAAGGGTTGTGGTATGGTTAGGTCTGAGGGAACGTTAGTGAGACCCCATCTCAACAAAAAACCTGAATGTGTTGTATTCATGCCTATATCCTAGCTATGTATAGGGATCTCAGTCTGAGGCATACCCAGGCAAAAAGTAAAAGACATCGTATGAAGAATAAAGCAAAAAAGAGGGTTTACAGAGCAACAAGGTTCTCATCTGTAATCCTAGCTGCTAAGGAGGTTAAGATCTGAAGACTGAAGTTCAAAGCCAACCTGGGCAGGAAAGTTCACAAGACTCTTATCTCTAATAAATTACTAAAAAGGTTGGAAGTGGAGCTGTGACTCAAGTGGTAAGCACTAGCCCTGAGTAAAAGAGGATTAGGGATAGAGCCAAGACCCAGAATTCAAGCCCCAGAACCAACATGTGCACATGCCTGTGTGCACGTGTGCACTTACACACACACACACACACACACACACACACACACACACAAATGATTGGAGGCACGGTTTAAATAGTAGAGTTTCTGGCTAGCAAGCAGAAGATCTTGTGCTTAAACCCAACTATAAAACAATAACAACAAGCAAGAAAACTGCTTTTGAGAGACACTTAGTTCATGTATTTTACAACAAATAGATTCCTTATGGGAAAACCAGAAAATGCTGGGAAATAAAGTTGTGTTAAAGAATCACAGAGTTACACTTACAAAGAATTGATAACTGCGCTGGGAATGTGGCTCAGTGGTAGAGCACTTGCCTTGCGTGCCTGAGGCTCTGGGTTCTATTCCTCAGCACCACATAAGCAAAAAGAAAAAAGCGGAAAGTGGTGCTGTGGCTCAAGTGGTAGAGTGCTAGCCTTGAGCTGAAGAACTGAGGGACAGCGCACAGGTCCAGAGTTCAGGCCCCACGACCGGACCAAAAATAAAAAATAAAAATAAAGAAAGAAAGAATTGATGACAAAGACATGGCATGTAGATGGCCCCCAATACAAAGGCTATAGGAACTAGGGAGAGAGCATATGAAAATTCTCAGTGGCACTAAATGCTGAAGAATGCTGGTCACATCTGAGCTTGTCTTGTCCCCTGGCCTCATAACTACTGTGCACCTTTAGGTAAATTGTCTTAATTTCTCTTTTATACAATGGCAGTGACATTCAGTTGCTGAACTGGTTGATGGTAGGAAAAGGGCTAACGTGAAGCTCAGCAAAGCCAACTGAAAAATTCTGGCTGGAGACTACGATACACTGTTGACAAGATTGCCTTAATGTCTTAAAATACACACTGATCATTTGTCTTATAGCAATAGCACTGCTGACGTTCCACTGAGACCTGTCTAGTCTCAGAAAGCATTGGGAGCCATTGCTGAAACTAAACTATTGCAGACCTGACTTCCCCAAGGGTAACCCACAGTCCACTGTTTCTTCTATGGTGAGCAGCAATTTTCATGTGCAGATTTTTATCTTCTATAATCCTAGCTTCCAACACAGTTACATGCTTAGATGCTGAATGAAGATGGATATTAATAAAGAAGATAATAAGTGGAAAAGTTAGACATGTTAGTCAAATTAATGAATTTTGCTGTTTGTAGTTTATAGGGGTTTTTGTTTTGTTTTGTTTTTTGTTGTTGTTGGTGGTGGTTTTCTTTGGTTGGTTGTGGGCCTGAATTCTGGGCCTGGTCACTATCCTTCAGCTCGTCAGCTCAAGGCTAGCATTCTACCCCTTGAGCCACAGCTCCACTTCTGACTTTTTCTGCTTATGTGGTGCTGAGGAATCGAACCCAGGGCCTCATGCATGCAAGGCAAGCATTCTACCACTGAGCCACCTTCCTAGCCCAGTTTGCAGGGTTTTTTTTCACTTCCATTGGTACCTAAAATTTTCTTTCCTGCATTCTAATATTTAACATAACAAGAGAAAATATTAATTGAATAGTTCGATCACTATTTTTCCATATTATACTTCCTGGGATTTGGAGTAATAGCTGAAAACTGAAAATTATTTGGCTATACTGATACAATGTCATAAAAGTAGGTCTGTAAGCCAGGCGCTATAGGCTTATGCCTGTAATCCTAGTTATTCAGGAGGCTGAGGTCTGAGGATCATGGTTCAAAGTCAGCCTGGGCAGAAAAGTATATGAGACTTTTATCTCCAAGTTAATCACAGAAAATGTGGTGCTTAGGCTCAAGTCTTAGAGTGCTATCCTTGAGCAAAAGAGCTCAGGGACAGCACTCAAGCCCAGAGTTCAAGCCTCAAGACAAGGAAAAAAAAAAGAGCTTGGGAAAATCACAATTTTGGGCTAGTGCAGGATTCTGATGCCTCTTCTCAATAGAGGCCTGGATGTAGTGCTGTGTGTCTGATATCCTAGATATGATGGGGATCTTAAATAGGCAGTTGTGGCTGGGCATGTTCCCAGGCAGGAAGCAAGAATCTGTCTTAAAAATAAACCAAAAACCTAGAGCTGGAAGCATGGCTCAACAGTAACAGTGCCAGCCTAGCAAGCATGAGGTGTTGACTTCAAACTCTAGACTGGAATGGGTTGTGTGACAAACAAAATGACATTAAACCACCTAGAAACATCTGGAAAAGAATAAAAATTAATATTTCTTGGTAATAATAGAACATTTAGGCAAGTTTTTCTTTTTAAAAATTCCACATTTCTATACATGGTAATTAAATCCCAGCAGTTAGACTTGTCTTGTTGTTGGCTTTATTAATGTCAAAAATTTAGAAAATAGAGCTAGATGCTAGTGACTAACATCTGTCATCCTAGCTACTCGGGAGGCTGAGATCTAAGGACTGTGGTTCGAAGCAATCCCAGGCAGGAAAGTCTGTAAGACTCTTATCTCTAAGTAAATCACAGCAAAAGCTAGAAATGGACTGTGGCTCAAGTGTTTGAGTGCAAGCCTTGAGTGAAAGGAGCTCAAAGACAGCCTCAGGACTGCTCCCCCGCCCCCCAAAAATTGGAAAATAAATTGATGTCCTTACATAAACTAATTCTTAAAGCAAAAATCTCTAAACATATGGCCCATGATTTACTATTTTTTTTATTGTTCTGTGTGAACTAAGTCCAGGCATTCAATGGCAAAGTCGGTAGTTCCAGTATCTCTACTTTCTTCCCCTATGTTATGTTTGTTCTGACTATATTTATGGAAATGCAATTTTGTGACTGTTAAATCTGATCATGGAAAATAAGGTTTGTGTATTGTGTGTTTCTTAAAGTTTATTTTCTAAGTAATTTATCTTTATTGTACTTGAGGAAAGTGCCAGTCTGTAACAGACTTGAAAATACAAGGAAAAGGACAAAGCTCTTTTACAACGGGCAGAGTAGAGGAACCAGCCTTTTTTCCACACTACCTATGTTCATTTTTTCTTATAAAAACCATTTTTAACTTGTTAAATGTGCAATCTTTTGTTTAAATCTTTCATGAATTCATTTTTACTTGAGTAATCTGTACAGATGTTTCTTTAATAAAACATAAAATCACAAGGGTGAATTTGACAGTAACAAGAGTTACAAAATGATGAAATTACTTCCCTGATTAACATGCTTTAGTGATGTTATTTTACACAAAAAAAAATTGTAATACTTTTACAGTCTTGAAAGATCCTTTAAGATCTGACTGATTGCTTTCTTAGCCTGATTTCCTGATCTACACCCTAGACAATAGACATTTTTTTCCACTCTAGGCATCCTCAATTTACTGTTATAAAATCCTCTGTCTGTCTCTTTCTCTCTCCTTTTACCTCACTCCTTTCTTAAAGACACAAAATATACACAATTATCTGACTTTACTATTTTATAAATGACTCACTCCCTCTCCTTTCTTCCACACTACCTTCTTACACACACACACACACACATATGTACACCCACATTTTCTTCAGGTGGCAGGCTATGGAGAATTTTCTTCAGAGAACTTTTTTTTTTTAAATTGTGAAAATACTGTGCAGAGGGGTTACAATTACATGGGCAAGATAATGAGTACATTTCTTATCAAGCATTGTTGCCTCCTCCTTTGTTTCCCCTTCCCATCTCTTCCTACCTCCCTCTGCCCCCCACCCCTGTACCCCCCTCCCCTGGCTAAAGTAGTAAAGTTCATTTTTTTATTTATTTTTATTTTTTATTATTTTATTTTTTTATTGTGAAAATACTGTACAAAGGGGTTACAATTACATGGGCAAGATAATGAGTACATTTCTTACCAAGCATTGTAGCCTCCTCCTTTGTTTCCCCTTCCCAAACCTTCCCATCCTCCCCCTGCCCCCCCACCTAATCCTCCCCGCTCCCCGCCCCACACACACCAAAGTTGTAAAGTTCTTTTTTCAACATAACAACTTGTACATCTCATTGTTGCAATGGGTCCACCTGTATAACTATTTAAGCCATTTGTTTTTCCCTTCCCCTCCACAAATTATACCAACATCAAATACAGTGAAAGCAGGGGTTATACTGTGGGGGAGGGACATACAAAGCAACAAAGAAATCATCTTATAAATGTGTTAGAAACAATTGCAAGAAAGAAAAAAAATTTGAATACTTATCTTCAGAGAACTTTCTCCAGAGTCCCAAAACCTAACACAATGTCTGATGCATAACAGGTTCTCACTATTTATTAAAGAAATAGCACAAAAGAATACCGGAACTAGTGCTTTAAAATGATAGATTCTCATACATCTTATTTTTGTTTAATATCCTTCTGTAATACTTCACAGGACATTCCAAATCCTTTCAATTATATTGCTGACTTACAGACACAACACTGTATTCACAGTCTTTTATTATTATTATTATTATCACTGAGATTTTCTTCATACAGTATTGACTAGGTGAAGAAGTTTATTTCTGGAAAGTTCAGCTTCCCATCTCTGACAATTTACTTTTCTACTTTTTTTTCCCCAAATCCTGTCCCTCCAAGTGTTATGCAAACTTATGTATGAAGGCAAATATGCACAAAAACTTGGGTTACAAAGTCTTGATTTCCGTGCAGTTTGATCTTCACTTGGAACGTAGCTCTCTGTCAATCTATTATTGCAAATCAATTTAAACTAATTTTAATTACAGCTTAATCTTCAGCATACCTATTTTTTGCAATGGTGTTTAAAAGTAACTCCCAACTGTGTTTAATAAGGATAATAATTTAGAAGTTAAACAAAAAGGTCTCTGCCAGAAGCCAAACTCCATGATCAGGATTTTCACATCTTCAGACTCACAGTTCTCTTTGTCAGACTCTTCCCTGTATTTCTCAGAACCTAAGTACTAGAGTGACTAAATAATTTACATGAAAACACAGAGCTAACCACTGTAAGAGCCACAATACAAGCCCAAGTTGTCTGACTCTACCCCTGTACCATTTCACACTTTATAAAATGGTGCCATTCCCTAGTATTTCCTTAAGGTCACAAAATAATGCTCCCCAAAGATTCCAACCACTGGGCACGTGTACTAAACCATGGGAAAGCAAAATGTAAGTGAAAAAGATTCAAGAATAGGCCATTTTTAAAAAGGTTTTTATTTGCCTATATTTTTATCAGTAAACAGAGCATTATCTGCCACTTGATTATTTAATTCCTTTGAAATCCATGAAGCAGTTTTCATTAGCATCTCTCAGGCAATTTTTGAGAAAGAGAAAAAGAGTGGCTAAATCACATTCTATCATATGGAGCTTGCTGGGAAAAGAACAGATCAATGGTCCTATTTGCATGGACAGGTAAACAGAACAGGCAATAGCATATCTGTATAAGTTAAGTTCCAGCTTACCTTTTTTTTTAATCGGTCTGTCATGGGGCTTGAACTCTGGGTCTGGGCACTGTCCCTGAGCTCTTCAGCTCAAGGCTAGTGCTCTACCATTTGAGCCACAGCATCACTTCCCATTTTCTGGTAGTTTATTGGAGAGAAGAGTCCCACAGACTTTCCTGCCCGTACTGGCTTTGAACTGTGATCCTCAGATCTCAGCCTCCTGAGTAGCTAGGATTATAGGTGTGAGCCACTGGCACTCAGCTCAAACTTAACTTTAAAAATTTTTCCTAGCAGTAAAATCTAGAAACCTATGTATTTCTTCCAAATAGAGTAAATTGTCAAATGTGTAGCAGAGGTGAATTAACTTCGTTTACTTCCTCTCATGGGTGGCATTGATATCTGACTTTGTACCAAACCATCCCCTCTATTAGTTCTTCTACTTGAGCTGTAAGGACCAGAAAGCCATATGCAGAGAGTGTGTTTTCCCATGACATGGAGGCCACTTACACAAAAGGTGGAGCCTTGATCCAGAGCCTCAGATTACAAATTTTACAATGTAGAATGTTGATTCAGTTGTTTAGAGTTAACTGCAACTGTGAACAAGTTAATCCAATCACTCAAGCTCTGATCCACATTTCTCTTTGGCAACACACATTATAGTGTGGTCTGTTACCTGCATGTGTTACTGACTACAAATGGGAACAGATATGAGAACCCAAGTAGACATGCATACTAATTGAAAATATTGTCTTCAATTATTTGCCACTATAGCATGGGACAAAATCTGCTCAGGCCACTCTAGGAATCTAGAAATTATAAGATTATCTCTGAAATGGACACTTATTAACCTCATTGCAGTTTCTTCTATAAATAAGCCCCCATTGCCTTTAGATCAAAGAAAAAAAATTGTTTTTAAACTAATAAATTTTAAATGTCCCTTAAATGACAAATAGATGCTCAAGTTATAATAGTTTTTTCCTTTTTATAGAATAGCTTTACCTTCATAAGAATAAACAATAAGAGAATCTCATTATGTATAAATGAATAACCAGAATTTCAAACACAGTATGCTGTAATAAGTTAGATTGACTGCTAGAAAATATACAAATGTTCTTCATGATAGCATTCACATGAAATGGGTTTTGATTATTGCTTCAATCATGGCATTAGAAATGATGATGGAGGAAATATTATTTACTGTCTAGGATGAGTATAAAAACCTATATTAAGCAATACTATAAACTGAAGAACATTAAGCCTCTAGAAATATTTGCACATATATCTGATATAGCAGAAAACAGAACTCTTCAGGCTTGCATAAAAATAGTTCTACTTTCAATTTATAAGAGCAATTACAATAGTAGGAAAAGATATTTCTAGAGACCAACTGAAGATAATGATTCCTGTCTTCAAGTTAGGCCATCAGCAACCTTTAGAGATGAAATCTAACCTATCTGTCATTATTGAGATGATGTTATTTAGGTACTTAAAAAAATCTTCCTCATATGATGCTGATAAACTCTTGGAAATACAGGAACTCTATCCACTTTGGCAGGACTGCACTGATTGACTTGGCCCCAGAAAATCTTCAGAGAGAAATGTGACAGTCTGATGAGAAAACTAAAATATATTCCTATAGCCACATCCACATTAAATCTCAAATGTATGAACTTAAAGAGCCATAACTTCTCCATGACAATGGTTGTCATTTGTAGTATGGAGTAATAATGGCTTTCAAAATAAATATCATGTTGGAAGACAATTAAGCATCAGGCACATGTCTGAGGTTCTGATAATATAACGTGGAATCATTATCTTCAGGGGAATTTTAGGCCTCGAGGAAAGGGACATTTCAACTGAGTATAAAATTCTACTTCAATGGCATAGAATCAGTTGGGAAAGGCTATTACCTTGGTAGACATGAAAAGTGATTGGAAAAGCACATCTATAGAAAATAATCAGACTAATATATGAGTCTCCCAGGCAGCAGTGAAAATATATGTAAATGCTTTGAGATGAATAAAGAAAAAAAAAACAACCACAGGTTCAAGCCACTGCAACTGCAAGTTGTACTGTTTGTCTCAATAATTTAGGATCTAAATGGTGGTCAGTAAAGTCAGAGAAGTGGTAGAGTGGGTGTTGTCTTGGGAGTAGTGAAAGTCACTATTGGGTTTTGAATGTGGAACATAAAATACCTGATCATATTTTAGAGAATTAATTTTGAAAGAAGAGTAAGGTAGATCTGATTCATCTGAATCAGCTGGAAAAGCAGATCTAGGATGCAGGATAGAGTTGGTAGTGGGAAGCAAAATAAACACCAATGATATCAAAGAATAAAGGGGATGTTGAATCTAAAATTTAATGAGCCTGAAGGAATGGAGGAGAAGGTATAAGGTAAGACTTATAAGTTAAAACTTGCACAAGGGGGCTTTTTAAGTTTAAGGGTAGGGTATCCATGTAAAGCTGCCAGTTAGATTTATAGATTTAAGGCATCACATGAAGGGAGAATACTTGAATATAAAATCTTAGCATATATATATATATCTATATGCTTATAGATTTTATATATATACATAGATTCCAGTTGAAGCATATATATTCTAATTAAAGCACTTCAAACAGCTTGGATTTACATACAGTATATAACAAACTAGTTTCAGGAAATTATTAGGAAGGTGTGTAAGCTTTGACAGTCTCAGATGAATAGTGCATATGACCAAGAGGCACATGTTTCAAGATGTTCTTTCTGGTCAGTGAGTATATATAAACTTATTGAAGTTTTAAGCGATGGCATCAATAATTACCCACGTGATCCTGACAACAGAAAACTGGTGTTCATTATTCTAACACCAACAAGACTTGGCAAGTAAATGTTATCTACTCTTACCAAGTAAAGAGTTTGTTTCTTATTCACAAAATCAGAAAAATCTAAGTTTTGGCAGTGCTTGAAATAAACTCTGCTTCAAGCATTAAATACTTTCAATGAGAAAGAATTTTTAAATTACATTCTGTAAGAATAAAATCAGACAGGGGTTGGGAGTTTAGCCCAGTGGAAGGGCGCCCGCCCGGCATGCACAAGGCCCTGGGTTTGGTCCTCAGCCTTGGAAAAAAAAAAAGAATAAAATCAGACAAACTTCATAGAAAAGTACATCAGGGCAAAGCAATAGCTTCTTTTCTGAGCAAGAAGTTGAAGTGCTAAAACAGTGACATTTTTATTTATATATAATTCTCCATGAGTGTGTTTGGACTTTAATTATGAAACTGTTTAAGCAATAAATAAAATATTGAATATTTTCTTTTCTGATTGCTTATCTCAATACACATTCTGCGTGCACTACTCTTGGAAGTCAAAATGAGTCCTGGATATTTTAATTCTATGATGTAAATTAATGGCTTCAGCAGGAATTTCTGATGTTACATTTCTACTTACCAGAGTTCTTTAAGAGTTTGTGATTTTTCTCTATATTGAGATCTTAGACATCTGACTGGATAAAATTTTAAGCCACCGGTGCCTGGTGCCTTTATATTTTCTCTCACTCTCTCTCGCTCTCTTAAAACTTCTCTCTCTTCCTCTCCAAGAGCTTTATTACCTATAGCCTCATGTTTAGAACTTGATGCCTGATAAAAACATCTACAATCATAAAAAATAGTTTGTGATTCTTATCCAGGAATGATATTAAAATCAGACTTTAGAGGAACATAATTTTAATGCTAAATTGTTCTGGTTGTTTCCAAGCTAGAACAAAGATTGAAGTAATATGAACAGAAGCTTTGTAGCAATTATGAGATTTGGTGCCTAGGTCTTAAATCAGAGTTATTTTTATTTCCCATCTTCTCTAGTCCTGGCAACCAGCTTCTGACTGATTGTCATAGTTCATGCTCTCTCCTATGCATGCGCTTGTGTCAAGACACACAACAAAAGAAAATATTTAAGATTCTTGCCTTGATTTGTAATGAATGGGTGAACAACTGTTAACTATTATTAAGTGTGTATATTGTGATTTCAAAACTTCCTAATGAAGAATTCACAGTGTTTCTTATGCTGCTATGGATTAGATGCTGGTAACTGTTTTACCAGTAACTGAGCCCTGTGCCATTTGACTGAGATGTCCTATTTTCAGGCTGGGTTGCAGATAGGACTGAAAGCTTGGTGGGATGTGAAGGAAGAACAGGAGTGAAATTCCTTTACCTTATCATAGTTTTCCTACATGTCTTGATTGAATCTGTTTCCTAATTGAACTTGGGGGGGGTAATTAAAATGCAGTCATACCCAGCTCTCTCCATAGCCAACTGAAAGAATGCTCATCTCTTAAGCCAGGATCCCAGCCCCTGCTTGTCCTTAGAATGGAAAGGCATTTTATTTATACAGCTGTTTAGCAGAGATAGTGGAATGTGGTACCAACCTTTCTCTCCACAACACTCCTAAATGGGTTCTCTGACATATGGGTACTTTCTGAGTCCAATGTATAAACCACTAACCTAAAATTATCTGCAAACTTAGATACCACACACTTAATATTCTATGTAACTTACAATTATCAGTTTCTTTAAGCAATACCTCTCCTTCCTAAGTGCATTGATATTTTAAGGTGATTGAAAAATGTCATTCAGGACCCAGCATCCATTTTTATGATGATTTGGGAACAGAACAGGTAACACATAGGTAAGTAACAGAACAAGTTTAAAGTTCGTTGGTTCAATATGCTAAAGAATTTCTGCATTCTTGATTAATCTCAAGATGGTCTCTAGCAATATGCAGCAATGTCTGATGCCTACATTTTCTGCCTGAGTACTACTTGGCTTTGATCCTGTAGCTGGACCCTTGGTAGTTGTCCAGGTCTGATATTGCCTTTTGGCTCCCAATGCCAGCTAAATTCTGGCAAAAACAAATTCTTCAGATTGAGAACTGAATTTTTTTTAATTTAAGAAGATAATACATACAAATGTAACTAAGGTATACTAATCTCTAAGTATGTCTTTTAAAGGTAACAAGGTGTTTGCTAAGTGATAACATTTTGACAGTACATATATATCCAGATTTCTTCTCAAACGGGCTGTAAGTTTTACCAATGGTCTATGCCAAAGCCCTTCTTCTGTCACTTACCCATGGTTAAATATTACCTTTCTCAAAAACAACTCTTAACAGTGTTACCCAGGGACATGATGTCCCTACCAGTGTGTTGTTATTTTCAATTTTTACGTTAAGTCTATAGACAAGTATGTTTGGGAAGTGAATCTTCAATCATCTTTGAGCCCTATATGCTGATCATGAAGCTGACACTGCTTTTCCACTCTCAACCATGGTGTGCTTCTAAATGATCTTATCTCTCTTCTATGTTTCAGGCATGTGATATTTCCAGTGAGAGGGAATTTAAGCGCGTGTGCGCGCGCGCACACACACACACACACACACACACACATTCTGTAAGAATAAAAATAAACAAACTTCATGGAAAAATCACAATGAGACAAATTCTTTTACCAGCTTCTCTGGCTTTCACATGTTTTTGCATAATGAAAGGGCTAATATAACATAACAAATCCTAAACTGTTTTCACAAGGAGTGGAAAAAAGATGTGTAAAAGTATGCTCTGTCTTGCTTCCTTCTGTTCACAATGTATCTAAATAAAACAAATGGTGTTCTTGCTCTTTCTGTCTGTTTCCCAATCTGTTTGGCTAGTAGCCACCATTCCACAGCCAACGATAATATCTGACACTTCCTGACATCATGAAAGCCACCATCTGTCTATCACCCAAACCCTGTACTTTTAAAAGACTACTTGGCTTGATCCTTAATGAAGCTTCAAGTCAAGTGCACAGATTGGTTGAGGAGAAAGACAGGAATAATTGACACAAGGAATCTGTATAAAATCACGTTTTCATTAGATCCCTTCTGAAAACATAAAATGAAATATTAAGGCCCCTGTGCAGGCAGAAAAGTCTTGGTTGGGTTTCAATTGTGTTTCATTTCCTATTTGCCTGTGAAAGTTTAGACAGTGTTGAACACCAGGAATAAACCTAAACTAAAACCTGAGCTTTAAATTCAATATTTTCAGTCCTGTAAAATTAAACAGTTAGACATGACTTTTGCAGTGTGTATATTTGAACTATGGAGCGAAAAAAGAAGAAAATCCATCAATTATGTTCCCAAGGCCTGAGAAAATCATGCCATTGAACACTGAATCAACTTCTTTAACACCTGAGTGATTATCCAGGAAACAAAGGAAGGTTCTGTATGTCTTCACTTGTAAATGTCACAGGTGAACAGGAAAACCCAGCACTGGCAATGTCAGGCCACTCTGTTTTATTAAACCATTGTAACTCTGTATGTACAACAAAGGAATTAGTTAACAGAAGAGATGGAAGAAGAATATTTTTCTCAATGATATTACATTCTTTCAGGAAAAAAAACACTAAAGCTGTCCTGAGAAAAGACAGAATAATAGCCTACATATACAAATTTCATTGCTCTATTCTAGTATTGTGGTTAAAAAAGTCAATTTCCAACTAATGTCTTTCTTTTCTCTTTTTAATACTGTCTTGAAGCTTCTTTCCTGTTTTCAGGATGAAGTCAGGGAATTTTTGTCTACTGGGTAAAGAAAAATTGTGTATTCATAAATGTATGTGGTGTGTGTGTGTAAAAATGAAAGAAAAAGAAACAAGTACTCATAGAAAGATAAAATACATAGGAAGGTATGACACATCTGTATATTGTATATAGGACACATATATGTCTGAAAAATGTAAGTTTGGATCTTATATGTGGACACTGAAGTTGAATTGATCTAGAAAATAGCTTAGTAAAGTAAGATTTAGTACATGTTTATTTCATGTCATGTATAAGACCAAGCACTTCATATTTGTTACCTCACCTGATTTCTGTGCTGTGCAGGGTGACTATTCTACTAATGTTTTGAGAAGGAGGTTGAGGAGTGAGAGTCACTCAATTACCTATGATCCTGGAGTTTGGTCAAAAATGTTCTAACTCCATATATGTGCTCTTTTCCACCACAGCCACCTAGTCCCTCTTAGTTACACCTCGTACCCTGATGCATTTTAATTTTAAGATTATAAAACTTGTGGCAGTGGTAAGAGAAAAAAAAGTTGATGTAGGAATGTCTGCATCGATGTGAATGACAGGTTTCATAACCCTCATCATTGAAGTCTGAGCATTAATTCCTATAAGGATGCAAGGAAGGAGCCTCCACCCCAGACGACTTGCTTTACGAGAGAAATCTTGTTGAATTTTGGCCCACCTTGCATATATATAATAAGCCCTGAATTATTCCATGTCAACCTAATTGCTATTCTTCACTTGTCCAACTCTGCATCAATATATTTCCAGCTGGAAAGTGAAGAATGAATTATCCACTTGAAATAATAGTGAGGGTGCAGAAATGGCTCACTTGAATAGATAGGATGTGCAAACACCGGGCACTCACTCCACTCAAAACACTAGGGTCTTTAGACCCAATGGATGGATGCTCAAGGGAGCTGTCCACAGCATGCTATCCAAGGTTTTCACTGGCGTGTCATGACAGTACCATAATCTTTCTGAACTAATTCACAATAAGAAATATCATCATGTCACTGAGCCTTCTACTTTTGATCTCACCTTACCTACTGAAAAAAAAATCAGGGAAGAGAAAATATGTAGTCTTAAACTGAAGCATGAATAAAACAAGCACTTAGCTCTTCTATTTCATGTATGTTTTGAATAGTACTGGGACTCTCTATTTAATTTTATCCTTCAGTTTAACAGCATCTTGTTGCTTTTTTATTAGTAATAAGTTTTTTGTTTGCCATATACAGACACGTTACTTGATGTCCCAAATTGAATTTAGGTTCACATTTCTCAACTTGGAGATGAGACAGTGTTGTTTTTAGAAAAAAAAACAATACATTAAAAATGAAAGTGTACTGTTGAAATAGAAAGTAAATAATTATTCAGACCAGCTGTTTGGATTTGCAAAGAATTTTCCTAAGTTAATTGAGATCTTTTAATTTGTGTTGTTCTGCTGAGAAACACTAGGCTGGCAATACTTTGCCCAAAAGTAGTGCTTTCCCCAGTGGCCTAGCCAGCAATCCTAGCTACTCAGGAGACTGAGATCTGAAGATTGCTGTTCAAACCCAGCCTGGGCAGGAAAACCCATGATACTCATCTCCAATTAACCACCCAAAAGCCAGAAGTGAACCTGTGGCTCAAATGATAGAGAGGATAAAGCTAAACAAGAGTGAGAGGCCCTGATTTATTATGGTTATATTTTTCTTCTATTTTAAACTTAATCTTTAGACTAATATAAAGGAAAAGCCTTTAATAAAACGGATACATAGGTCCCATCCCTTATTTGCAATATCTAGTATATGTCTGAGTCAAGCAGAAAAGGTCTGATAAGGTGATGTTAGGGAAATGAACCCTAAGATATGTATTCAAATGTTTTTTTTTCTTTCATGTGATTGTTTCTAACACATTTATAAGATTATTTCTTTGTTGTTTTGTATGTCCCTCCCCCACAGTATAACCCCTGCTTTCACTGTATTTGATGTTGGTATAAATTGTGGAGGGGAAGGGCAAAAACAAATCGTTATAGGGATACAGGTGGACCCATTGCAACAATGAGATGTACAAGTCGTTATGTCGAAAACGATCCTTACAACTTTGGTGCAGGGGGAGGGGAGGGGGAGCGAGGAGGATTGGGTGGGGGGTAGGGGGAAGATGGGAAGGGATGGGAAGGGGAAACAAAGGAGGAGGCTACAATGCTTGATAAGAAATGTACTCATTATCTTGCCCATGTAATTGTAACCTCTCTGTACAGTATTTTCACAATAAATATAAAAATAAAAAAACTGATACCCTGTGTGTGTGTGTGTGTGTGTGTGTGAGTGAGAGAGAGAGAGAGAGAGAGCAGGGCTTGAACTCAGGACTTTACTCAGCTTTTTTTACTTATAGGTGACACTCTGTCCTCTGATCCACACTTTCTCTAGTTCAGACTTCTAGCTGGTTAATTGAAGATAGTCTTGGGGACTTAACCTACCTTGGGTCTTTCTGAACCATGATTCTCCAGATTTCAGCCTCCTGAATATCTTGGAATAGCGGAATGAGCCACCAGCACCCAGACACATTCTTAAAGGATCCAAAGTGTTCATCAAAATATATTGAATGTTTGTTTTGGGTGTTATTTTTTTTTTCAGTCTTGGGGCTTGAACTCTAGGGCACTGTCCCTGAGCTCTTCAGCTCAAGGCTAGCACCCTACCACCTGAGCCACAGCACCACTTTCATTTTTCTGGTGATTAATTGCAGATAAGAGTCTCACCACTTTACCTGCCCAGGATGACTTTGAACCGAGTTTCTCAGATCTCAGCCTCCTGAGTAGCTAGGATTACAGGCATGAGCCACAGACGCCATCTTGAATATTTTCAAGTAATGGAAATGTTATAAGCCATCACCATATGGACTTTATAATAGAGAAGAAAATAGGAACGGTTAAGAAAAGAGAGTGGAGAAGGGAAAAGGTAGGGGAAGAGGGAAGTGGAAAGAAGGGGAAAGGAAAAAAAAGGAGAAAAGAAGGGAGGAGAAAGATGGAGAAAGGAGGGGAGGAGATGGGAGGAAAGTGGAAGGGAGACAAAGGGTATTTCATGAGGAAATAAATAAATGGCTGGTAATGTTTGCCTACCATGACCCTTTATATCATCTTAAAGGCTGTGCTGGGCATTAGGAAGAGATGCAAGCACTGCATCATCCTTTGAATTCAAAGCCTAATTTATCTTAATTCTTTAGATCCCACTATTGCTCCTTTTTACATAGATTTAGTACACTTTTAATTTCACTAACAATAGCCTACGAAAAATTTTAAATTAAAATATTAAATATAATCTATAAATATATATTGCCAAGACTATTTTTAGAAATCCACACTTAGGTATCTAACACCATAATTTCAATCTTTTTTTTTTTTTTTTTTGGTCCTGGGGCTTGAACTCTGGGCCTGGGCGCTGTCCTGCAGCTCTTCAGCTCAAGGCGAATGCTCTGCCACTTGAGCTACAGCGCCACTTCCGGTTTTCTAGTGATTTATTGGAGATAGGAGTCTCACGGTCTTTCCTGCCTGGGCTGTCTTTGAACCGTGATCCTCAGATCTCAGCCTCCTGATTAGTTAGGATTACAGGCATAAGCCACCGGCACCTGGCTCATAAATTCAATCTTTAATGCATCCTTTTAAAAAATATTTCATATAACGGAACCCATTATGTATATTACTACTCTTTTGTGTTATTTACTAGAGATATTATACTCCCACAGAATTAGAGTTGAACTCCATAGAAATAATGTTCATAAAGTCTGTGATGTTTTTGTATTTATTTTATATATTTTTGGAACTTAAGGAAACAGACTTTTGCTTATTAGTGATTAATTATTGATTATTAATAAGTATTAATTATATACTTTAATAATCATTGTAAATTTTGCTTTAGAATATTTTTGGTGGTAACAATATGCTCCAACAATAAAATAAAAATCCTGAATATCCACAGGAACACACTGGACAAAGCTCAGAACCTAATGTTCTTGTTTGGAAACGCTAACTTAAAAAACAATCTTCTGCTACTTTTTTTTCCCTAATAAGTTATTTTAGAGAAACCATTTATGCAGTCAATTTCAACACTGCTAGTATCCAAGCCACTAGAGACCGGAAGGAAGAAAGCAAAGGTGTTCATTACTTCTAAATATTATTTAACATAAACAGCCCCAAAGATATTTGCATTAATACCTAGAGCATAGAGAGTTGTATGATTAACTGTATCTCTTCATTAGTTATGCAAATTTACTAAAGCAAGTTAAATGAAAAGAAAGCATGCCCTAAGACTGTTCATATCATATGAAAATAGAACTTTGGTCTAATATAGTATTGGAGGCATCTAAGCTTCTTAGCAAGTAGAAAATTAGCTATTTTTCAGTAAACTACAGATGCTGGCATCATTGCCTTTAGGAAATCTAATCAAATTTAATCCAAAGCAAAACAAGCACAAGACAGAGGACATTTAGGTTACTTTTAACCACCTTCATTGTGTAATGTATACTTGACATCTTAAAATGATTTAGACTTTGGAACTTAAAAAGGCATTTTCATTAATACAATAGGAGCATTTGATGACAATGGAAATACATGGGATATAATAAATGAAATATATATATATGACAATTTAAAAGAAGTACAAAAAAGTGAAAGTGAAGACTGGAAGAACATAGACTAAAGCTTTAACCTTGGTTATTTTTCATTGGAGAATTGATCGGAAACTTTTCTTGTTACCTTTAGTTATGTAGATATAACTTTTGTCATGCATACATTTATGCCATATATGAATAAATACTATACATAAAATTTTTTCTTTTTTTTTTTTTGTCGGTCGTGGGGCTTGAACTCTGGGCCTGGGCGCTGTCCCTCAGCTCTTCAGCTCAAGGCGAGTGCTCTACCACTTGAGCTACAGCGCCACTTCCACATAAAACTTTTTCATGAAACAATGCTATTAATTTTGTATCTAAAAGGGGAAATCATCAAACCATACTTAAATTATTGCCTAACTAACTGAAATTGTTCTCAACTATTGACATTTGTCTTTTCCCTCCACAATTTATACAGAAGTACATATATTGTCAAAGTTTTATTACTTTACCTGGACTTATTGTGGCCAGTTTTTTTTTTTACTCTTATAATAAATATAGTTGAGAGATTGATCCTTTTTTCGTGTGTGTGTGTGTGTGTGTGTGTGTGTGTGTGTACAAGAGCCAGTCCTGGGGCTTGAACTCAAAACCCAGGCTCTATTCCCCCAGCTTTTGTGCTCAAAGCCAGCCCTCTACATCTCCATTTTTGGCTTTTTGATGTCTAATTTGAGATAAGAGTCTAAAGGATTTTTCTGCCCAGACTGGCTTTGAACTGCAATCCTCAGATCTTAGGCTTCTGAATAGCTATGATTACTGGCCAGAACCATCAGTGTCCTGATAGATTTATCTTTTAATTCTATGGACAATGTGATACATACACACACACACACACACACACACACACACACACAAATGAAATTCTATGCCTCCATCAGAAAGAATGACACCACTCCATTTGTTAGGAAATGGAAAGATTTGGAAAAAATTATATTAAGTGAAATAAGCCAGGCCAAAAGAAGAAACATAGAAAAACATAGAAACATAGGTCCCATGGTTTCCCCTATTTGCAATAACTAGTACATGTCTAGGACAAGCAGAAAAGATCAAAAGCTGTGTAATATGACCATATAAGATGATGCTAAGCGAAATGAACCCCAAAATAGGGACATAAGATGTTTTATCTTTCTTGCTATTGTTCTTAAGGTGCTCTATGATTTTTTTGTTTCTTTTGTATATTCTTCCCAGTTGGTATAACCCCTGATTTCACTATATTTAGTTCTGGTGCTCTGAATCTTGTATATACATTTTTATAATTTGGTGAAGGGAAGGGAAATAACAAAATGCTGAAACAAGGATACACTTTGACCCACTGTAACAATGAGATGTACAAGACACTATGTTGAAAATAAACTTTACAATTTTGGTAGGGGGCGGAGAAGTTGGGGAGGTGGGGAGGGAAAGGATGATAGAGGGGAAAACAAAGGAGAAGGATAAAAATGTTCAATAGGAAATGTACTCATTACCTTACTCGTGTAACTGTAACCCTTCTGTATAGTATCTTTACAATAAAAATATATATCAAAATTTAAAAAAAAACAAAAATAAATAAGAACATATAAAATCTAAAAAAAATGGTAATTTGGGTAATAGCCTATGTATATTCTGTAAACTACAGTTTGTTTTTTTAACTCAAAAGTAGATTATTTTTCTCATTACAAAAGTAACAAATATTGTTGGGTTATTAGAATATATAAGTAACAAAATAATAATATAAAATATTCCATAGGGCATATGAAAGTAAATTTATTGCACATTTCTTTTTCATTTTTTTCCTATAAATTCACTGAGAACATAAACCATACAACCTTGGTGGAGCAAGAATTAAAATCACATTTAAGTCTCAGTATGTCTGTGTGACTCCTTGCACTTGCCCAACCACGGCTAGAAAGTTAGTTTCTTGATTGTCAACATACTTCTACTGTGTTCACTAACTTTAGCTCTAAATAAAATTAGCATGTATTTCAATAATAAAAAGGAGTGTGTTGAAATTAGTGTGCATTTCTTTTTCCCTCTTACCCTCCCAAAGACAGAAAAACAAACAAGACAAAAGACAAAGAAAACAAAAATAGCAACAAAGGAAAAAAAAAACAAAACTCTTGTTTCCATTTCCTGGCATTGGTTTTGATAAAATTATTTTATGTGATCAGATGCACATAGGCACTGCACATTTGTAATCCTCTCCTAAGAATATCCTCCTTTGCTCTCACTCTGAAATTGAGGGACAAAGGATGAACAAGTACAACAGTGGTACTCACTAGATACTGTGCTGAAAACGAACTATATAACTGTAGGTGGGGACAGGAGAGAAAACCTGGGAGAGAATGAGGGAAAGGGTGACATTGTCCAAAAAGAAATGTACTCATTACCTGATTTATGTAACTGTATCCCTCTGTACATCACCTTTACAATAACATTAAATAAACTTTTAAAAAGGAGAGAAATAGTATTATAGAACACTAAGTCAATAGTTCATTGTTATCTTTTTCCATTTTTCCTACAGCAATGTCCAGTGATTTCTCTACACAAAAATCACAGCATTTGTTGGCCAAATATCTTTTATTTTCTCTATAGAACTTGCTTTTAGCTTTGTGTTAACACTCTGGACATTATTCTCAGGCTCCCTTACACTTTGCAAGGTAGGGACACAGTTGGCAATTTCATCCAAGTGCTATGGGCTCACACCTATAATCTTAGTTACTCAGGAGGTTAAGATTTGGGGATGCAGGTTGAAAGCTAGCCAGACAAAAAATGCTGTGAGACTTCTTATCTCCAATTAAGCAACAAAAACAAACAAACAAACAACCAGGAAGTGGAGCTGGGGCTCAAGTAATAGAGTGTTAGCCTTAATCAAAAAAGCTCAGGGTTAGTTCCCAGGTGCTGAGTTCAAGCCCAGCACTGTTGTGTGCATGCCTGCGCCTGTGCAAGCATGCTTGCGCCGCACACACACACACACACACACACACACACACAAAGATAGCAACCTCATAATCTTCTTTTTAGTATATATTTTTTATTGTAAAGATACTGTACAGAGGGTTTACAGTTACATGAGTAAGGTAATGAGTACATTTCCTATCGAGCATTGTTACCTCCTCCTTTGTTTTTCCCCTACCATCCATTCCCTTCCACTTCCCAGAAACCTCCCTTCCCCCACCCCTGCCACAAGCTGTATAGTTGTAAAGTTCGTTTTCAATATAGTGTCTCCTACATCTCATTGTTACAATGGGTCAACCTGTATCATTGTTTCCCAGTTTTGTTATTATCCTTCCCCTCCACAAATTATAAAAATGTATAAACAAGATGTAGGGCACCGGAATCAGATATAGAGAAAAAAGTTATACCAACTGGGAAGAACATACAAAAGAAACAAAAAAATCACATAGTACATACTAAGTACATTAAAAACAATAGCAAGAAAGATAAAAGCTCTTGTGTCCCTATCTTGGGGTTCATTTCACTTAGCATGTACGTAGCTTTTGTCCTTAACATGTATGTAGCTTTTGACCTTTTCTGCTTGTTCTAGACATTGTTCTATTGCAAATAGGGGAAACCATAGGTCTATGTTTCTTTGGGCCTGGCTTACTTCACTTAATATATTTTTTTCCAGGTCTTTTTATTTCCTAACAAACGTGGTGGTGTCCTTTCTGATGGAGGCATAGAATTCCATTGCATATATATGCCATTTTCTTGATCCATTCATCTACTGAGGGGCATCTGGGTTGGTTCCATATCTTAGATATGGTAAATAATACTGTGATAAACACAGTTGTGCTGGTAACTGTAGTATGGCCTTGTTTGTGATCCTTTGGGTAAATGCTCAAAAGTGGGTTTGCTGGGTCATAGGGGAATTCTATGTGTAGTCTTTTGAGGAACCTCCATACTGCTTTCCAGGGTGGTTGAACAAGTTTACATTACCACCAACAATGCAGTAGGGTTTTGGCCACTTCCCCTCCAGCATCTGTTATTAGGTTTCTTGATTATAGCCATTCTAACTGGGGTGAGGTGGAATCTCAATGTTGTTTTGATTTGCATTTCTTTTATGGCCAGAGAAGTTGAACATTTCTTCATGTGTCTATTGGCCATTCTTATTTCCTCTTCAGAGAAGTCTCTCTTTAAGTCTTTAGCCCTCTTATTAATGGGGCAGTTGTTTCTCTGAGGATTTGTTTTGGGGGGATTTAATTTTTTGAATTCTAAGTATATTTTAGATATGAGACCCTTGTCCGTTGAATGGCTAGTGAAGATCTTTTCCTAATCTGTAGGCTTTCTATTGACCTTGCGAGCTATGTTCTTTGCCATGCAGAAGCTCTGCAGTTTCATGCAATCCCACTTGTCCACACTTTCTTTGATTTGTTGTGTTTCTGGGTGTTGATTAAGAAAATTTGGCCAGTTCCAAGGAGCCCTAGAGTTTCTCCTATCCTTCCTGTAATGTTTTCATTGTGTCTGCTTTGACTTCGTGGTCTTTGATCCATTTGGAGTTGATTCTGGTGCAGGGTGATATATAAGGATCTAGCTTTAGTTTACTAAAGAGGCTTTCTTTCTTCTAGTCTATTTTTTTAGCTCCCTTATCAAAGATTAAGTGGATATAGGTCTGAGGAATTTTTTCTGGGTCTTCAGTTCTATTCCATTGGTCCTCTGGTGTGTTCTTGTGCCAACACCGAGGTGTTTTGATTATTATAGCTTTCTAGTAGAGTTTGAAGTTTAGAATTGATATTCCTCCAGCACTGTTCTTTCTGCTTAGGATTTTATTATTGTTCCAGATGAATTTTTGGGTTGCTTCTTCTCTTTCACTGAAGAATGAGACAATCTCATAATCTTAATTTCTTAGGACAACCATTCCTTTCAATGCTTCTCATCTTCACATTTTTTCAGATCTATTTGTCCACTAAAAGACTTCAATTATAAGCTATAGGGTTCAAATCTTTCTTGTCCATATAACTACTAATTACATATAGGATTGTAAATTTTCTTTCAAGTTTGAATATCTCTTTCTTCTAATCAAATCAATGGCAAATTTCATGCACTGTGAATTTCTAGAAAAGTAACTCCATCTTTGTTTCATAGAGTAAATATCTCAAAGTATTATTGGTTTTCTTAATTGAATTATAAATTTTCATGTTAATTCTCCTTATCTAGTACTATACATCATTCTTTTTTTCAAAGATCTAAAAATAAGGGAACTTTTTGAGACACAAGAACCCAGTAATGCTTCATATATGTTTGCAAATTTCATAACTTATGACAGTCTCATCAATAATTTTGTGAATATACTTTTGTAAATGTACATTTTTATGAAACAGTTAAAATGCAAGTAATTTGATAATCTTTTGATTCTATAAAATGTATAATTAACAATATTATGGATTTGATTGTGGAGATTGTGATCTCATGGAAGTTTATTATATTTTACATTTGATACCTTAGTTTTAAGAAATTTGATATAGGAGGTAGCAAAAGGTTAGAAACAATTTAACTCAAAAGGGATCAGTGGTGAAATACATTGTTGTGTATGCAAATGTAGAACTTTTATAGTGAATTTTTTGGAAAATCTTCCTTTCATCAAGTAGCTTGGATGTACATTCTTTTTCAGTAAGTGTATCTGCAAGAGGTGTGTGTATTTTCAAGGAAGATATATTATTCTTAAAGAGATGAATGATTTTTATTCCATTGATTTTATCAAAATGCTACATCGTGCAGAGCGTGCAGCAAAACTCCAAACTTAGCCTGGCACTGTTGGCTGATTCCTGTTATCCTAATTACATAGAAGGCAGGAAAATCTGTGAGACTTTTATCTCCAGTTTACCACCAAAAGCATCTCAGATACTAGAGTGCCATTCTTGAACCAAAAATAAAGCTCAGGGATGGAGACCAGGCCTTGAGTTCAAGCCTCAGAACTAGCACCTAAACACCTTAAAAAATGTGGTGAACTTTTACAATGTTGTATATTATTCTGTTTCATCTAATTCAGCATAACTGGAATATTCTGCTCCAAATATTGCCCAATATTTCCCTTCTTCTCATATAATTTCCTTTTACAAATTCTAACAATTGCAAAGTGGGCATTTGAAGGCTGGCACTCATTTACCAAAACAAAATGCCAGAAAATGCCAGGATGCCTTATCTTCAGCAATCAAATTATCCAATCACACTCTGGAGAGTCCAGTGTTCAATAGGATTGCTGACAGTTAATTCTAGAACTTTTAACCTTAGGCAATCAATACTGCCTTGTCAATTTTATGGGGAATACACTGCATCTTAACATTGATCATAGCAATCCTCTTGGACATTGTACTTCCTAAAAAAAATCATCTTTGGAAACTTGATAGAACAGATAACTATAAGCCAAATATAAAAGTTGAGTACCTATGAAAGAGAAGAGCTCTGATGAATAAGAACTGTCTATGCTGAAAACAAGTTAGCATTCATACTAAGTCTCAGTTGACATTTTTAATTTTAATATATTTTATTGTATTTACGTATTTGGACAAAGCAATTACTGTTCAATTAATTGGTTTATGAATACAAGGCATCTTGATCAATGTCAATCTTCTTATCATTCTGCCTCTCCTCACCCAGCCCTCCCTTCCATATTCTTCATTTTGGAGGATATGCATTGAATTTTATGCATACAGTTGGCATTTTTTTCACCTGTGAATTCATCAGAGTCCAACGTAAGAAAGGATACTTATATCTAAATTTATATATCAACAAGGGAGTTTCATGATCTTGGTGAAGGTTCGTAAATTGCTAATTTTTTTAATCTAGAAAATACCTTTAAAAATGTATATGAATGCCAGACATCTAGGACTTCTAGAACCTGGCAAAGCACCTTTCTTTCTTTTTTTAGGAACAATGCCATCTGAACAGATGGGTGTTAGCGTAAGCATGCCAGGGAATCAAAATGTACATCACGTTCCACTACAAGGGGGCAGAATCTGGTCCAGAAATGCCCGCCTGTGCCACTGGCTAGAGGAATATTCCATTGCATCAACACCTCAGAGTCCATTCAACTTACAGAGTAACTTCTAAAACTGCAGATCAGGTTTGCCTCCCCTCACCCTCTCTCCCTTACTCCCTTTACTTCTCTCCCTCCTCCCTTCTCCCCCTCCCCCTGCCTTTTCCCTCTTCCTAATGTTTTTAATTGTGAAGGGTAATGATTATCATTTCACTAGGATAAAGAGGATGGAAGCCATTACAATAAAATTTTAAGACAGCAAAAATGCTATTAAGGATCATTTCATTAAAAAAAGTGAATGGTTTACCCAAACCATTTTTGTGGAAACTAGTACATAAATTCTGTTAAGTAGTGTCCTGAAGGTCCTTTCTGACTTAATAATAATTTTGAAATACTTTTCTTCTTCTCTGGAGTGGGCTCCTATTTTAAATTGGGAGCCATTTTAGTAAGCCTGCCCTCCTGAGCAGGGGTGTTCTGGCAGCTGCAACTGAATCTGGCTGCAAAAGGTCAACCATTGATGCAAGGACCTTCATCAGTAGTGGCCAAGACTGTGGGCACATCACCAGACTTTTGTTAGAGAACATAAGAAGCATACCAGAAATAAGGCACCACTATATATGGATAATAAAATAATGAAATAAAAAGTAAAACCTGCTTGTATATTTTAGATTCTTTGTCCCCTTGAATATTTCACTTCACAACATTTTCCAAAGTGATCTGTCATTAATATTGTAAATCATTTCTGTGTGATGATTTTCAACTCTTTCATCATACTCCTGCAGTGGAAGGTGTTTCAGTTTTAGGTAATCACAGAAGCTCGGAAATGGAGGTGAACAGTTTATAACAATTACAGAGACAACTAATTTTGAGTTAGAATGTAAAACTGGTTTATTAGTAATAATAAATGTTGAGCTAAAAAGCATACTTATACAGTTAAGCATTTACTAAGCTTCTTGAGATCTATATGCTTATGAAACAATTATAAGGAACAATGTAAAATCATGTTAATAGTCACAACTAGTTTTAAATATGATTTATTCTTTTATTTATATTCATTTGGGTTCTGTAGAAATATTACTGTTGTCAATGAGGACTAATGCTTCTTTTCATATGTATCAATGGAGTTTAGGTTTTAAAAAATTACCAGATTGCAATAAATAAGAAAGCATTCTAACTATTGAAATTTATACTTAAGTATCTTCAGAGTGTAGTGAATACATCTACCATTTCAAGTGAAAATGAAACTTGGCATTAAGACATGTGAACACTTTACATTTCAGTCTAAGAACAAATTAATAATTATTGATGAATTCTTATAAACAAAATTATTCAGTCAGCCTAATTAGTAACTAAATATATATTACAAACATTGAAAATAAAAATGACATATTAAGTTGAATTAACTATATAAAGACATAATTACATTTTAAGTCTCTATAAACCAAGTAAATTTCTTTCACAACATGATCATAAAATCACCTGGTGATTAGCAGCTGTAAAAGCAGACCCAAATTTTCCATCATTTGCAAAATATACCAATCCCCTGTAAATTACTGTGAGAGAAAGGGGCAGTGCAGCTGTCACATACAACAAAAGTTTTCTCCTATTGGCTAGAAGAATTATCTCAATGTTACTTGCTTTCCTTTGCTATTCTCATTTGCAAATGTGCCAAGTCGACTCGCCTTTCTATTAAAATAAAGACTACCTTAGCCAAACAAGAAATTGGACAGATTCTCAGCTTTGTCTGCAAACATGAAGAGGAAAACTAGACTAATGGAAGCAGCGTGAGTCTTCATTATGGACCCCTCCAGGTCTTGAACATCATCCAAGGAGCTATCTCATCAAATGTTGAAAATCTTCCAAGGATCCCTCCACACATACACACCCTTTTTAAGTGGTGAGCTCTGATCAAAGATTCCCTCCAATGAAAATGGAGAGAGGGGCATCTGGAATGATTTCCATTTGCTGAATTTTGCCTTAGTTCTAATCAAGGAATGACAAAAAAAATTCAGTATACTTTTTTTCCCTAAAGATAGAACACCACCAAAGAAGAAGTGATCCATTGCTATGATTTTTCCAAGGGCAAATCTTGCCTATCGTTTGGTAGTGGAACTCATCCAATGGATTATATCTTTGCTTCTAAATATATACACCTGCCTTTGTCCCTGGGGAATTGAAGGGTTCCAAGGTCAGTTTCTGTCAAGATTCTCTTCACACTTACATAAACAACAGAGGCCTTTCAATTTCTCATTACTGAAAACTTCCCAACTAGTCATGCAAAATATTTTCCAATAAGAAGTAATTTCAAACCACATTGTTTTTTATTTTAAAGTCATATTTATGCTTCAAGTATTCTAATGCATTCTTAAATGCAAGGGAAAGAATTACATAGAATTTATCCATATGCGACAGAGCACTGCAGGCTATCTATATTATATATCATATATAATACATTCAATGTGATATGTGATCACATATATGTGATATATATATGATTTCTACTTACTCTGATCATTCTAAATAAAATTAAACACATAGTAAACATTGGAATAGAAGAAGCAAACTATCAAATTGTATGCTTAAAGCCAGAGACTCTTCCAGAGTCTCTGGATACCAAGATTGGTGCTGTTAGTGCCCTAAAACCATACAAACAGAATCCAGGCTCCAGATGGCCCTGAAAGTGTTATTGTCAAAAATGCCAGAATACGTGTGCCCAAGGAATGAGTACAGCTATTCTTTTCAAGGTCATTTCCAGAAGGTCTTTTGGTATGATTGCCAACCATTTGCTTTTTGGATTGGCCAGGGAAGAACTGTGGATTTGTGCAAATTCCTTTAGACCCTTCCCTTCCCGAATTGAATATGTCTCAGCAGACAATGCTGACCCAGTGCTTTCAGAGCACACAGCTCAGCAAGGTAACAGTAGTCATTTTTGCATGAGGTCACATTTCAAAGATGAATACATTGATAACTAACCAGAACAAAACAAAGCCAGTAGCTGAAAAGAGATAATATGCTATTGGCTGAAGAAGCAGGCATTTGCTTGCTAAAATTTTTGATTGAAATTATTTTCATTAAAATCTAGAGAGTCAAACAAATATCTCGTGTTCCTTAGTATGGCTAGATTTACTTTCCTAAAGCATGAAATCTCCAAAATTAATCATTGAGAATCTCACTTTTAACTTCAGGGAAAATCCAAATTAAAAGTTGTAGAAACTTAGAAAACTATGACTGGAAGAAAAAGAATGAATCAGAATTTGATTGGCCTATATAGAACCACTCCTTGCAGTTGCATTATTATATTTTATATGATTTTAGTTATGACATACAAAACTATTGTTTTTACTACTGCATATAATAAAAGTACTTTACTTCTCCTTATTTTTCAAAATTATAGATTTTAGTGATTGTACAATATTCTGTTAAGTGATTATGCTCCTGGAAATTTAATGATCACTTTTTTTGTATTTAGTTTTATATTTGAAGATTTACTCTGCTTTACTGTGTTATAAATAACACATACATAAATATTGATTTGTTTTTCTGGTTCATTTTTAAATATATATACATATATATTTAATTTGGAAATGTTTTATTTGTAGAAAACATGCAAAATTAGTACAAGAGCTCACACGAATCTCTCACCCAGCTTCAATTTCTCCAGATCTTATTATACTACATTTGTATGACTGATTTGTCAAAATTAAGAAACTAAAGTTGGAACATTGCTACTCACTAATCCACATTAAGAGCTGTTACTTCAGATAATTTATATTTAAGATTTTTGCATATTAATATAGAAGAAAGAGCAACAATACCCTGTCTGTACAAAACTGTTAAAAGACAAAAAAAAATCAATGAGCTTATTTGTTTTTAAAAGATCAATAATCAAAATTATCTTTACAGCTAGTTATTTCAATTCTAAATTCTAATAATAATTTGTAAAAAAAAGTAATATGAATTAAAAAACAGAAAGATATATTCCTATTCAAATTTAAATTTCTACAGTATTATCTGGTAAAGACTTAACTTCAGCAATGTCTTAGTGTATTTTTGGCACATGCTCACAAGGATGGTTAATCTTGGTTGAATTCTAATTTTTTGCTTCGCCTACTCCCAGGTGCTACTAAGAAAAAATAAAACATGCCTCAAATAGGTGACTCTCTCTTTGGAAACTTTAAACTTCAGAAAATCATCAAGAAACATAAAGTCTGTTCATATTGTGAATATTTGATCATTACAGTGAATAGTACAGAAATGACCACAAAAGCTTCCTTGATAAATATAATTCTAAGACATATAGGAAGTATGATTATAAAAATTACACAAAATACCTTGCAGAAAGAAGCAATGTTTTTACCATAATTTCTAGAATTTCCTTTGGGATTAAATATCAATGGTTAATAATTACTGGTATTGTTCAATGTGTGCTACAAGCCAAGAATTGCTTGGCAAATCATTAGTTCTCAAACTAAGTAGGGCATGCATAGCGCTCTTACAGAAGAAGTTACCCACCCCCTTCCTTTACTAAATTTTAGGTCTCACTACAAACCTCTGAATCAGAATGAAAGCATTCTTTTGGGAACCTTCAGGAAAATGTATTTGACCAAAAAAAACCTACAAAAAATAAACAAAACAGAAAACAACAATAACAAAAACCAATCTAATGTTCATCAAGTATTTGCATATACCAGGCACCTTTTTAGGCATTTTACATGCATTCATTCATATAATTTTTATGCTAACTCTATGAAGTAAAATCTAGAAATTTCATTTAAGGTGGATGAAACTGGGTCAGAGAAAGTCATATAGTTTTTCTAAGGTTATTAAATAGTATATAGATGACTTGGTACTCAAACTCAAGCTCATTCTCAGCCTCTGGAGAAGAGAATCCAGGAAGTGGGAGGCTCCAGTGGGAGAGAGGTGTCAGGAGAAAATACAGTAAGAAAGCTGATTGTCAAAGTTTAAGAGATTCATTACACAGCAGTGTTACTGTCACTAAAAACAATACAAGAAATCACTCGGTGGGGATGAAATAGTTGCTTTAGTAGTAAGCTTTGAAAACTGGGTGGAAAAGGTTAAGTTTGAGAAACAAAAGTTTATCAATGTGCATCTGAATTTCTACAATAATATCTTAACCAATAGAAAAGCAGAATGCCACACTGCTAGCACATAGCCTTAAATTTAAAATGAATATAATGCTCCTTGTGTTTTATATAAATCTCTTGATTTACACTCTTTTTATTAACAAACAAAAGATATACACCACTGACTGGTGATGGATTGACACCTGTAATCCAACCATTTTAGGAAGCTGAGAGTTGAGGACAATTGTTTGAAGCCAGCCACTAGACTGGACATCAAAGTCCCTCCTGCCCACAGAGAGAGAGAGAAAGAGAGAGAGAGAGAGAGAGAGAGAGAGAGCACATTTTCAGTTGTTCCCAAATTGTATAATATCAATCAATCACAGACATTAAAGGAGATCTAGGTATAGGTGTTTATGAAATATTTCCTAGATTTAGGTGCAGGTGATCATGAAATATATTTCCTCTCATTTTTAATGCATCCTCCAGCCATTGTGAAAATGCTCAAAATGTCCATGTTTCAAAATCTGTCCATCCTCTATTAGGTTAATGCATTGTTTTGGGGTTTCCCCATTCTTCAAGGCCATTTTTTATCACTTAATTTTTCAAGAACTAGTACAATGCATGGATCTACAAGGCAAAAAGTTCAAGGCAGAATCCCACCACAAGCTTAGATTTAGCACAATCCTCCTTCCCTCAGGGAAATTTGCCAATTCATAATATTCTTGCATGATTTCCAAACAAGAAACCTAGTGCCAGTATCCACTATTGAGCAGTCTGTTTCCTTGCTTTCTTTGTATTTAACTTTTTATGTTAAGATTGGAGGCTTGCAATACTGATCAGATATTTGCCAAGGTTTGGATTGTTAAGCTAAAATTAAATTGATTTTAATGATGTTTAATGTTTTCTCCTCTGTTTATGACTAAGAAGTTATATGGAGCTATGTTAATTTTATTTAATGTGAAAATTTGATCCAGTTTGTATCTCTGGTCTACACAATGTTCAGAAAAGTACAAATATTATTTCCACTCAAAATAGTCATCATTATCACTATTCAACTTATGCTTATTTAGAAGATAAGTCTTTCATAGATATTGTTATAAACCTCACAACAACCTATTTAGCTAATTTTTTATCTTTATTCTGTTCTATAGATTGGACTATAAAATGAGGTAAACAGCCAAGATTATACATACTAACTTAGGGTACCAAGATTCATCACACACATTTTGATCCTGTTAAACAGGTGATTATAATTTTATTCATATGTAGTAGGAAAAAATCCTTTTGCTAGCTAATATATTTAATTATTTTGACAATTTATAAAAATACAATATCCATAAAGAATATATCATATAGACATCTATTGAGTAGTTTTATTCTTTCTTTTTCAAATGAACAGGGCATGTTGAACCCAGTTTTGACATAAAGCCAGTGTTATATTTTTCCAGTTGCCAATTATTTGTTTGTCTAATTTAACATCCCTATAAAACAGCTATCACAGTTCCCTCTTTGAAAGGTGTTATCTAAATGCTTCAATACATTTATAGTGCTCCCAATGTTTACTTAAGAATGGTAAAGAAATTTTATTCCATCATCACAATCTACTATGTTAATATTTCACCTTTATAGAGGAACATCCATTACTTGAATACTTCTGGAACTAGGCTGCTAAAGCTCTATTGCATGAAGGTGAGCATTTCTTCTTGTGTTGCAGATTGCTTCTGAAGCCTTGAAGGATGCATGTCCCTGCTTCTGTGAATCACATCTGGGATTTACTGGTAAATTGATTTTGCTCTGGTAACTGCTATTGTATATGTGGTCCATTTTCCATTGATAGATTCTGAGTTTAAAATATAATTTATTGTCAGCTGCCAGTTACTAGATCTCAGCAGGCTGAGATCTGAGAATTGCAGTTCAAAGCCAGCCAAGCAGGAAAGTCTGTGAGAAACTTATCTCCAGTTAACCAAAAAGCAGAAAATGGAGCTGTGGTTCAGGTGGTGGAATAATGAAAAAAATATGCTCAGAGGGAGTGTCCAGGCCCTGAGTTCAAGCTCCTGGACTTTAACACACACACACACACACACACACACACCTGACTTGTGTGTGTGTGTATATATATATATATTTATATATATATATATATATATTTATATATATATATATACACACACATATATATTCTATTACTCAATGTATCTGAATAGAATCAGCCAAACAATTCCTAAGAATGACACAAAATATTGTTTCGAATGTTTATGATGAAGGAACAAAAATCTAATAATACTGAAATAAGCAAGGAAAAACATATTTTTCAGTCTAACATTCCACTGGCAATATAATGACCAAATCAATTTTGCCAATAGTTCAAATGGACAGAAGGGGTGTTTTTTCTTGGCATTTTATCTTCTTTTGTTTCATATTATTTTCAAATTTCCTAGTAATCACCACAGTAAATAAAGCAAATAAATAAAATAAGTGTTTAGAATATTCCTGCTGGTAATAATACCTGAGATGGCTCTGATAAACTCTTCAAATTTTATATTTGATAATATATAATAGAAACACTTCTTAATTTAAAAAAATTTTAAACTGAACATTTTAAATTTTTTTCTGATTTTTTTAAACCCTAAGTTTTCTCATCTATTCAATTGAAGTCCAGGTATGAAAATTAAATACCCAACCAAATGTTATTTTCTAGAAATTCCTAAATATCTGAGATCTTAGAAATTTCCAAATATCCTATATGTGAGAAACGAGGAGTTGGAGGCATTAGAAAGATGAAGACCTCAGGCCTTGGCTTCCACAACTGGAGCCCATTAGTTGTGTGGCCAGAGGGCTGCACAGCAGAGTTCTTATTAAGATCAGCTCCCAAAAGTGTCCCAAATTCTCTGTAGATGCTCATTACCAACAAGCCCACCCAACCTTCTACTTTCATTCCTTGTGACCACTTAACTCTTCTATTCCTACCCAGAACAGCAACAAAACTACACAAAGTCCAATATGAAGGGAGTTGTCTTCTTCCTCTTGCAGGGTACAACCCAGGCAGTTGTGCTTTGTCAACAGAAGTTGTGCAATGTTAATCTCTTCCAATTAGTTCTCTTCAAGCTTGCCAGATGTTTTATTTGGCATCACCATTGGTCAGATGATCTGAAAACAATAAATGCCATTCAGACTGATAGTCTAGGGAACATCATATGACTTTCAATTAGGGCAAGTAAGCATTGGAAAACAGATGCCCACTTTTCAAGAAATGCATAATTACTTCACAATCACAACCTCACCATCTCGTCTTTAAAACAAATCTTCCCAATTCTCTCCTCTTCAGGTTCAGATATCATTTTTCAAAG
Organism: Dipodomys ordii; assembly: GCF_000151885.1. NCBI lineage: Eukaryota > Metazoa > Chordata > Mammalia > Rodentia > Heteromyidae > Dipodomys > Dipodomys ordii. The sequence continues at coordinate 7,594,208 of NW_012267288.1, read as the reverse complement.
CCAATATTCTTGCAGATGACCTTGAAGATGGAAAGGGAAGCTGCAGATTCTGTTTACTTAAGAGAAGTTAAATGGTGCATGTAATGTCTCTGTTACACAGTACACAACGGTGACTGACTTTAGCCTTTAAATTACATTTGTCATTTGCTTTTTCTGTCAAGTGACCTATACTTATTTATGTTGGTAGGCATCAGAAAAATGCCCATCACTTTTCAACTAACTCTGAAAAACAAAGACATTCTGGATAAACAAAGGAAATCACTCTTCTCTCAAACCAAAGCAAGAGTTAGTCCACTACATTAGCATGACAAATATCTATTGAGAACAAGGCTTCCAATGGTGACTGCACTCCTCTCACATTCAACAGAAAAACTAGAAGTTTGTGATTCATCCAGTACAAGTACACATTTCAGCTCCATTACTTAATAATTTTGTGATCTTTGGCAAATTAACTAATCTCTCTCTGCCTCAGATTTATCTTTAAAAGGGAAAAATAAAATATAATAATTTCCTCAAAGGGCTGTAGAGATAATTAAATCAGGCAATATATGTCATTTTCAAACAATAATTTGAATACATTGTATTTGATAGATGTTATTCATAACCCAATACCAGTGCTTTGAAAAAAGTACATGCTTATAGTTGTAATCAGTCCCCACTATGCAGAAGACTGATATTTGAGAACTGAGGTTCAAAGTCATCCTGGGCAGATACAGCTGAGAAACTTTTTCCAGTTAATCAGCAGAATGCCAGAAGTAGAGAAGTGGTTCACATGGTAGAGTGCCAGCCTGAGTGAAATAAAAACAAGTTAACACTGCAAAGCCCTGAGTTCAGGCCCAGTACTGACATATACTCATCATAGTAATTTCCCTAGCTTATAAAATGTAAGACAAAACAATGTATTAATCTACAAATGTACATCAACAACTTCATTTGTATTACTATAACCCAAAGTCAAATTTTAGTTCTGTATCTCATATGGATTGTATGAATGTCCCTCAAAGGTCCATATGCTAAAACCTTGGCCCTCGGGGTACTGTTATTGGGAGATACTGAGATAATTTAAGAACTGGAACCTTGGGAGTGGTTCTTGGACCAGTGGGGTGTCCTATTGAAGAGAACTCTTCCTGTGACTTTGCTTTCCAACTCATGAAGCAAGAAATTTGCTCCTACAAGTTCCACAGAGGTTCCATATCTTAGCTATGGTAAATAATGCTTCAATAAACATAGTGCTGGTAGCTTTAGTGTGGTCTTGTTTGTGATCATTTGGGTAAATGCCCAAAAGTGGGATTGCCGGGTCATAGGGGAGCTGAATGTGGAGTCTTTTGAGGAACCTCCATACTACTTTCCAAAGTGGTAGAACAAGTTTACACTCCCACCAACAATGCAGTAAGGTTCCCTTCTGTCCACATCCCCTCCAGCATCTGTTGTTGTTAGAGTTCTTGAT
>NW_012267288.1:7421117-7592611 GCF_000151885.1 Dipodomys ordii | reverse complement strand
TGGGCTTTCTATTGATCTTGCTAGCTATGTCCTTTGCCATGCAGAAGCTCTGCAATTTCATGCATTCCCATTTGTCCAACCTTTCTTTGATTTGTTGTGTTTCTGGGTCTCTATTAAGAAAATTTCAGTCTATGCCAAGGAGACCTAGGGTTTCTCCTATTCCATCCTGTAATGTTTTCAGAGTGTCTACTTTGACCCTGAGGTCTTTGATCCATTTGGAGTTGATTCTGTTGAAGGGTCATACATAAGGATCTAGCTTTAGTTTTCTACAAGTAGTTAACCCATTTTGCCAGCACATTTACTGAAGAGGCTGTCTTTCTTCCATTCTATTTTTTTAGCTCCCTTATTGAAGATTAGGTCTGTAGGTTCATTTCTGGGTTTTCAATTCTGTTCTGGAATTCTATACCTCCATCAGAAAGAATGACATTGCCCCATTTGTTAGGAAATGGAAAGACTTGGAAAAAATTATAGTAAGTGAAGTAAGCTAGGCCCAAAGAAACATAGGTTCCATGGTTTCCCTTATTTGCAATAACTAGTGTATGTCTGAGACAAGCAGAAAAGGTCAGATAAGTTGATGTAAGGTGAAATGAACCCCAAGATAAGTATTCAAATTTTTTTTTCTTTCATGCAATTGTTTCTAACATATTTATAAGATTATTTCTTTGTTGCTTTGTATGTCTATCCCCCACATTCTAACCCCTGTTTTCACTGCAGTTGATGTTGATATAATTTGTGGAGGGGAAGGGAAAAAACAAATCGTTTAAATAGGGATAAAGGTGGACCCATTGCAACAATGAGATGTACAAGTCGTTATGTCAAAAAACCAACTTTACAACTTTGGGGTGTTGGGGGGGGAGTTGGGAAGGGATGGGAAGGGGAAACAAAGGAGGAGACAACAATGCTTGATAAGAAATGTACTCATTATCTTGCCCATATAATTGTAACCCCTCTATACAGTATTTTTACAATAAAAAAAGAAAAGGAATGACCCATAAAAATAAAATAATAATAATAATAAAAGTTCCACAGAGGCCCAAAGAAATGTCATTTGCTTTTTCTAGAACCTCCAGAAACAGAACTAATATAAATCTCTTCTCTGTTTGAGTTGATCGCCTCAGGTGTTTTGCTAAAGTTACACAGAAATGAGTAGTACACTCTCCTAAAGTTTCAAGACTAAAGAGTCAATGGTGTAACTTTATACTACATTGAGTAACAAACTAAAATAAGCCCAGAGTGAGATTCTGGCAAGTGCCAAAAAGCTATTAGTTATGTGAGGGGGTGGATATGATTGTGGAAAGAATAAAAGTACCAAAGGGACAGAAGCTATACAAATATACAAATGATATAACACTAACAGACCAAATTAATCAAACTCTATCAAGTTATTTTTCAAACTTGCTGGAGCCGACACTTAACTTTTACCTCGTGTTTACTTCGTGCAAGAATCAATACTAATCCAAAAAACATCTGAATTCTCACTTCTTGCCCTGGTTCACCCTTTGCCCTTGTTTCACCATTTTGTACCCCTTCCTTTTCCCAAATCAGATAAGCATATATACAAAACACAGGGTACCAGAATCAAAAACAGTGACTTCCAGGGATCAATCAAAGGGAAAAATCAAAAATAAAAAGAACAAATTGATACAGTACATTGACGACAACAAGAGAAACAACCAAAAAAAAAAAAAAAGACCTCGTTTCCATATCTTGGAGTTGATTTCAATCAGATGATCCTCACAAGACACTATGTTGGAAATGAACTTTACAACTTTGGCTGGGGAGGGGAGTAGGGGAGGAAGGGATAAAAAAGGAATGGGTAACCATATCCAACAAGAAATGTACTCATTACCTTACTTCTGTAACTGGAACTCGTCTGTACAAGACGTTTACAAAAAAATGACATACAATAAAAAATGCTAACCCCTCCCCCAAAAAACTCACTTCTTAACAAATTCTGTTGCATTGTAAAAGATGAATAATACTTATTAACTAGTAACACATGATTAGCTTGATCATTACACAGGATAAACTATCTATATGTTAATCAGTATATTTATGTTAATTGTTAATTTTATTGTCTCACCACAAAGGTGTATATTGTGGCATAGGCTGACCTTCAAGGCACACAGACTACCTGTTAGGAATTTTTTTCTTTACTAAGTTGTGTAACTGCTAAAATTAATTGCATCCCTGGGCTATTATATTATGCATGAATTGTCACCCAAATGAATGACAGTGTTTGAGGGAGTGAAAGAACAGGGATTTAGCTATGTTCCCAGTGAGTGCTGCCAGCTACATGTCAACTGACATGATACCCAATTATCAGATCACTAATTAAGGCTATCAAACTACCATGCATTGTTGGCCCTCACAATGCTTTTTAACTTCTGCTTTTAACTTTCTTTCTTTCTTTTTTTTAGTAAATAGGAACAAAAACCTCTTCAAAATAGTATTTCTTGATTTCTTGAAACTAAAATTTATCAGTGGATATGTCATACAATATGGTAGTTTTGTTGTGCTTAATTCTTTACATGTAACAACGTAGCAACAATATTCTTTAATTTGGCTTTTTCTCATCTCAGAATTGCAAAAGAGCTAACAAAAGCCAAGTAGGTTTGATGCCCCTAACCAGACTACTTGCTCAGCTGACCCATAGAATTGTGAGAAATGACAAGTGTGTTTGACAAGCCAGTAGTTTGGGGTAGTTGGATAAGCAGCAAGATGGAACTGATTCACTGAATTAATCTACTAGACTTAGGAACTTGACTCAGTAAGAGGTTTTCTCTGGTGGTCCAACATGAATAACAAGACAATTAACAGGGTAGAGTTGCAAGCCCACAGTGAGCCTAACTCTGCTAACTTAGGGAATAGGTGATTAAATTCTATGCCTGGAAGTTTAGATAGAAGTTACTTATGTCAGTCGTTTCAAAACATCGTTTTACATCAGATATCAGTGTCTCATACTGATCATCCTGAGATACTTGAGAGGTTGAGAATTGGAGAATCACTGTTCAAGGCCAGCCTGGGCAGAAAATCTACAAGATTCCATCTCAACAGAGGGAAGGTAGATGTGGTGCCACCTACCTTTCATCCCAGCAACTACAAAAAGCTTAAAATAGATTAATACAAGTCCAGGTATTGACTAATTAATGCCTACGCAGAGGTGAGATATTTTTTCAGAGAAAGAGAGAAAGAGAGGGAGGGAGGGAGGGAGAGAAAAGAAAGAAAGAAAAGAAGAGTAAAAAGAGGGTCAGAGAAGGGGCTCAAGTAATAGAGTACATACCTACCAAGTATGAGGTACTGAGTTTAAACCCCAGTTCTGAAAAAAAAAATCCAAAACACAAAACAAAAATGTACTTATGTTTGAAACCTGGTGTTCAGTACAAAAATCATAAGTCAACATTCAACTCTACTCTACTCTACTCTGATTATATATGTTCAATGTAAAAACCTTAGGAAAGTTTTCATTTCAGAGAAGAAGGCTGCCTCAAAACACATTTATGAAGATTTGGAAGTCACTAATCCTATCCAGCTAAAGTCAGAAGAATCAACTAAGTAATAAGTACATTGTTAAGTATTGTAGTATTCACCAGAGTAAGAAACATTAACTACACTGAGAAATACTAAAACCCAGAAAAGTAAGGTGGTTTGTTCAAGTATATGTCACTTGAAGTGAAAGAACAAGAGTTCTAACTCCTTTCCATCTAATATGATCTTCTGCCTATGATAACATCTGAGAGTTTTAATCTGGGCAATGTAGGTAGCTTCTGCAATGCCCAGTGCCTGTCAACTTGTAAGTCAAGAAATTCTTTAACATCAGCAATTTGATATTTTTGTTTAGCCAGTCAAGAAATATTGAATAAGTAACAGTTGCTATTTTCCACATGCACATAAACTCACAGGAATCAGCCTTTTGACAAAGCTTAAAATCTTATTCACTATAGAGTGTTTGTAAGTATCTACTTTTCACCATTTTCCTTTTAAAGGAAATTCAGTCCTTTAGGTTTGATATTTCATATGTGTAACTTTTATTATTGAGCATTTGCTTTTTTGTAATGAAATAGAAAAGAAAAGAAGAACTTTAGTCACAATACTAAGCCATTGTATTGGATTGCCCATACCCTAAAGTGCAATTTAAGTTTGGCAAATCAGCCCTAATAGTTGTACAAATCTAGAACAAGTCAACAGTGGTAACTTCTGAGGATTCGTCAGTGCTCTGTACTTTTTGTTTCTCTACTCTGAAATAAATAGTGAACTTTCGCATGAAAAAATTTTCAGTGGAACAAATGCTTAATATATATTAAAATCATAAATCAAACATTAAAATCCTTTATCCTAGATTAGGACGTTCCTTGCTGTGATGTGGAAGGTAAACTCCACATGTCAATTTATCCAAGGAGTATCCTTGTTAATGTTCAGTAAACCTTGTCTTATCTATTTTCAATGTGCCATTAAGTGACATATCAGTAACAACTGTTAATAAACAAGTCATTGTAATTACCAGCTTAAAAAGACATATGACATGTGTAGCCAGAAATTACTATATAAGGAGTTGGAGCACATTTTCAGTTATCTATTTAATGCTCTCTCTTGCTCTCTCTCTCTCTCTCTCTCTCTTAACTTTTTTTTGTCAGGGGGCTTGAACTCTAGGCCTGGGCACTGTCCCTCAGCTCTTCAGCTCAAGCCTACCACTCTATCACTTGAGCCACAGTACCACTTCTGGTTTTTCTGGTAGTTAATTGGAAATAAGAGTCACTGGGACTTTTCTGCCCAGGCTGGTTTTGAACCACTATACTTAAACCTCAGCCTCCTGAGTAGCTAGGATTACAGGTGTGAGCCACCAGCGCCCAGCTTATTTAATCCTCTTGAATCTATCAGAATTGCTAACCAAGAACTTCTGTGCTTTAGATACATTTTGGATAGTTTGTCCCTCCCTTGAGTACCAGTGAGGATCTCTCACATTTCATCCTTTGATAAAGTGATACAAAATGAAGCAAAGTTATCTCACAAATGAGAATAGTCACCTTCCTTCCTTGGATGGTGAAGCTGTAGAAAGTTGAATCAAACAAATTCATCTTCAGTTACAATTGAGGGACAGTACCCCAGAAGCTTTCTGTACAGTCAGTTACCTAATATTTCCACGCATGCTAACTTTATTATCTCTTCTTCACAGATAAGGAAAATGAGAATTACGAACCTTAAAAGAGAAAAGAAATGGTTACCTTATACCAAGAAACTTTGCAAGCATGACCTATTGTTTTCAGAATAAAACCTTCTGCCTCCCTGTGTGCATACCCTAATCAAGAACCAAGATGGATATATTACTTTGACAAAAGAGAACAAAGGTTACTTAGTTATTCACTATAAGTAGATTATCCTAGATTAAGTATGTGTACCTAATGACGTCACAAAAGCCCTTAAAGAGGAAGGACGGCAGAAGAAGGATTAATCAAAGAAGATTTGAAAATGCTGTGATGTTGGCTTTGAAGATAGAGGAAGATGAGGTAAGGAATGTCGATAGTCTCTAGAAATTAAAAAGCACAAGGAAGCAGATCTTTTTCTAGAGCTTGCAGAACAGAACACAGCTTTGTGAAAACCCTGATTGTAGCTCAGTGATATACACATTGTACTTCCATCTTACAGAACAATCAAGTAATAAATGTATGTTGTGTTAAACCTTTATAGTTGGCATAATTTGTTACAGAATAAAGATTGGCTATCTCACCTGAACCAAGTGACAATTTCCCATCACCTATGAGGACATATGCCCTTGATGGTGATGTAGGGAAGGTAGCATCTCTTCCTGAGCTTGTCTTCCTGAAATCTGTATAATTTTTATCATCTGTATAATCATCAGGTAAATTCAGATGGAAGGACATTCTAGAAATATCTAGCCAGTACTCTTCAGAACTTCCAAAGTCAAAGGTTCTGACCATCCACAGGAGAATAACAGGTCAAGCTGACCCACCAGTGCAATGTTATATCCTCAACTTGATCTTGAAATAAAAAAGTATTTTAAGGGGAGAGAAAATGAGAGAGGGGGAGGGGAGGGAGGAAGGAAGAAAGGAAGGAATGAACGAACAAAGGAAGGAGGGAGGGAGAAGGAGGGAAGAGGGAGGGAAGAGAGAAAGAAAGAAAAAAGAAATTGAGGAAATGTGGAAAGAAATCTTGAGTTGATTTGGGGCAAAATTACTATCTAAAGTCTGACAAATACACTGAAGCTACTGCAACATGTTGGAAGTTAAAGTAAGTGGATGTTTTCTATACTTTGCAAATTTTCTATAATATGAATGAGTTTCTGGAATAAAAGTTAATTTAGAAAACAAGTAAAACAAAAAAATTGTGTATGTTTGAGTATATGGGTGCAAATACTCATGGTCATATCCAATTCTTATATAATTGTACATTTTATTTCTTAATTTCCTCATTGATACAGTGCTCTGTCCTCAGACTTATAATCAGAATGACCTTCCCTGACCTGCTATAACCATTAATTTAAGTCCAAGTTACTGAGAAGAGAGCAAAATTATTTTTTAATTCTAACTAAAATCACATAAGATTAGCAAGTGAAAGATTTTGAAAAATTCTAAAAGTTTTTGAAATAAAGAAGACCTCTATTACTAACCATGCTCTCAAATTCTTACTTTTCTTGCTTAGATATTTCTGTTCTTATAAGACTTTGTTTAGAATCAGGAGTACTATAAGATTCTGTTGTTGATGTTGGACTCAAACTGTGAGTGTACATAGTGAGAGTTATAAAGACATCTTATTTCATTTTTGCAATTGAGTAAGCAATATTGATCATAAGATATTAATTATAATAACAGTTCTCAGTGTGATCCAGGGGAATTTCTAAGCCCCTTATCTCATTTGTACTTATCTCATTTGAGCATAAAAAACACGTACGTTGTGTAGTCAACTTCACTAATTTCTAAATGAGTAAACGGAGATTCGGGAAACTGATGAAAATTGCTATGTGATCAATATGTGGTTGAACTAGATTTCAAACTATTTTGTTATTTTGACTTCAGAATTTTGTATCTGATTGTAACTGTTAGAGCATTTGGTCTGAAAATATGGTTCAGTATATTGTCTCTCTCCTTTTTCTTTCTTTTATTTGTGCCAGTCCTAAGGCTTAACTTCAGGACCTGAGCACCATCTCTTAACTTTTTTCACTCAAGGCTGGTGCTGTACCATTTGAGTCACACAGCTCCATTTCTGGCTTGGGGGGGCTCACTAATTGGAGGTGAGAGTCTCATGAGCTGACTTTGAAACATGATCCTCATATTTCAGTATCTTGAGTAGCTAGGATTATAAGGCATGAGTCACTAGCACCCAGCAGGCTCAGTCTATTCTTATGACTAATGATTTTAATAGCCCTCCTTATTAGTCCTTATGATATTATCGGATTTAATTTATCCTCCTTAAACCTCACTACTATTGTTACGGAATAGGTTTGGTCACAGATTAGGGGCCTTGTACAGTGGATGCTTAGATAAGTGTTTGAATGCAAGAATTTGACGAAGACAGTGCTTTGGGATTGGCAAGTAGAGAAAGGGAAGCAAATGAAAAAAGGAAAGGTTATTGGTTGTTCATCCACAACAAAAGACACAGTCATTCTCCAGTTCTAGAGCTGATAACCCTGACAAACTGGACAGATTTGGGCCTGGTATCTGGGGGATTTATAGGACTTTTGTGATTGTCACTGGATATTGGCTATCCTGGGAAGAAGTGAGGCCATAGGTGAGGGCAGAGAGCAGTCTCCAGCAAGGGATTAAGCTGTGCCCAGTACCCTAGAAGATGAGGAAATTAACACTTCTGTCCCACACTAATGGCAGATGCTAAGGGGATTCCAAATCAAAAAAGAAAGAAAGAAACAAACAATTTCCTCAGAAACAACTAGTAGAATATATTGATGGGTGAATAGACAAACTGATTCATTGATTGATTGGTCATAGGAATTGGCTAGTTCCAATATGAAGTCTCAGATGTCTAGATCCAAGAAAGCTAGTATTTTGATTTCAGTCTGAAGCTGGATGCTTTTCACAGGTCTTCATCAGAATGCAAATGAAGGAGTCAGATAGAAGGGAATGTTTTCTTATTTAGCATTTTTTTTCTTGTTCTACTCAAACCTTCAGCAACCTGATTTACTTACTCTGTGATTTCAAATGTCAATCTTACCTGCAAACACTCTCACATACATACAGAGAATAATATCTGAACAGATAAATTCCTGGGCACTCTGTGACCCAGTTTGACAAATAAAATTTGCCATCATAGTAAGTGACATGAGTAAGATATGAGTCTAGATCTGTCAGATCTGTGTATGAGTACTCTCCAGGGTCCCGTGCTCCAGAATATGTGAGTGCTCTGTGGTGCCAAAGGAGAGAATGATGGGGAACATTTTTGATATATCAAGGGCAGCTACGTAATTCAGTCTAGAAAGTGAAATTCTCCCTAAGAAATGATATGATAAGCCAAGAATGAATTGATTTATCTTAGTTATAGCAATGCTTACTTTAAAAATGGAAATACAAAATATCTTCATAAAAGGAATGACGTTAAATGACTACCTAAGTGTTTGCATACAAAAATCATGCAATATTAAAAATTAACATTGAGCTACATTAGTAAATAAAACTTCCAAACTAGAAAGCCCCTATATTCTAGTAAATCAGATTTTTTTCAGATAGAACACTCAAATCTATAATTAACTCTGTTCATGGAGGTCAAGGGAACCAAACTCTGTAGACAAACATATTAATGAAAATCGATATGCTGATATAATCTTATATATTTACTCTAGCTCAAATAATTGAATGGTTAATTTAACAATCATGAATAATCATCTGAAACATTTTACTTTTTGCCTAATTTAACAGCAATTGTAAGAAGTGCTGTCAGTCTTCTTTTCCAAATTATAGGACCTAATAATGCCTTGGAAATTCCCAAGGTAATCCGTATTCTCTTCATTCCATATGTAGCAAATATAAGCTAACTGAAAAGGAAAGAAAAGTAATTCCAAACACTATTTCATTGGAGGTAACAGAGCTGAAGAGTTAGAGGAAGGATGGGAGAAAAATGGACAGTCTATGAGGGAGTATCTTAACTGTAGAAATAGTAAATAACTACCTGGGTATTAAAACAGCAAAAGGGTTTAAGCCCTTTTATTTCACTGCTCTTTCTGATTCATATACCTCCATGAAACTGATAAGAATTCTCACTTTTGGATAACAGTGCTTTCATCTTGTCCTTATATGTACCATTGAGAAACTATCAAATGTCTTTCAAAAAATACATTATGGTATCTCTATGGTAGAGCATTCCGCAGATTTTCTACTCTAATAAACATTGACTAAAAAGGAAATAAGTCTGATCTGGCATAATTCCTACTCAATTTGTTCTATAATCACCCCCATTCTTTTCTTAGAATCATGAAGTATCTGTTTATTAGTCCATTTGGGAACTTAACCTGGCATCAGTGTCATCCTTACACTCAATTCTATAGTTTGAAAGTTTTGTATTCTTAGATATTTCTAAGATTTCAGTCTTGAGCACCATATCATCATTGGCTTCCCAAAAACTAATTTTAGTAGTAAATAATCATAAAAGCTATTCTTTATATGAATTTTCACTGAATGGTAATGCAAAGATTATTCTAAGTAGTGAATAAGACATTTGCAGAACCGCAAGGCTTTTTCCCATACTACTCAAGTAGATACTACCTGACTCTGAGTCTCAGTATTGCTATTCAATTCCTGTCAGCTTTCCCTTCAAGGTAGTGGTACAATCACACACAAGTTAAATGTATGCAGTCATCCATGGTTTATGAAAAACAAAATTTACTTGATTACTATGTACTATCATACTAAACACTGAGAAGACAAAGAAGAATCTGGTCCTGTAGAATTTATGCTAGTATCCATACCACCAAAATTCATTTTATTCATCAGAAGACCAACAAATAGATATTTTGTAAATAATGGCTTTTTAAAGTTAAATTAACAGTTAAGAAGTACAATATGACCAGGCGCTGGTGGCTCATGCCTGTAATCCTAGCTATTCAGGAGGCTGATATCTGATGATCATGGTTCAAAGCCAGCCTGGGCAGGAAAGTCTGTGAGACTCTGATTTCCAATAAACCACCAGAAAACTAGAAGTGGTGCTGTGGCTCAAGTGGTAGAGTGCTTGCCTTGAGCTGAAGAGCTGAGGGGCAGCACCAGGGCCCAGAGTTCACACCCCATAACTGACAAAAACAAAAAAAGAAACACAATATGCAGAAAAAGCAATCCAAAATTTCACATGGGACCATAAAAGGCCCTGAATTGCAAAAGCAATCCAAGGTAATGCTTGAGGTATAGCTATTCAAATTTCAAAGTTACTATAGAGAGATATAGTAATGGAAATAACTTGGCACTAGCAAAAAACAGGAACAAGGACCAATGGAATAGAATAAAACACCCAGAAATAAACCTACATACCTACATACCTATAGCTATCTAATATTTGCTAGAGAGCCAAAAACATAAAATGAGAAAAAGACAGCTCCTTCAATAAATGTTGTTGGAAAAACTGGATATTCACATGCAGAAAACTGAAGCTGAATCCCTATCTGTCACCCTATACTAGTATGAATTCAAAATGGGTCAAAGACCTCAATATAAGATCTAAAACCATCAGACTATTACAGGAAGGAGCAGGGGAAACATTAGAACATCTTGGCATAGGGAGGAACTTTCTGAGTAAAGTTCCAGGGGCTAAGCAAATCAAAAAGAAAATGACTAATGAGATTGCATCAAACTAAGAAGTTTCTACACAGCAAAGGGGAGAGTTACAAGCTAAAAAGCTACAAAATGGGAGAACATCTTTGCCAGCTATACAATATTAGACAATGATCTAATATCCAAAATAAACAAGGACTTTAATAAACTAAACCCACAAAGAATCAAAAATCCAATTAATAAATGAAAAAAATGAGCTAAAGAGGGTTTTCTCAGAAGAAGTAAAAATGGCTAATAGACACCTAAAATAATGCTGAACAATTTTGGCCAAAGGAAATGCAAATTAAAACATTAGGATTCTATCTCACCCCAGTTAGAATGACCATCACCAACAATAGGGTAGGGGGAAGGAAACATAATATATTGCTGGTGTGAATGTAAACTTGTACAACCACTTTATAAAGCAGTTTTGAGATTCCTTAAAAAAAAGGAAATATAGAACCATTCTATGATCCAGCAATTTCACTCTTGTAGGGCATTTTCCAAAATGATTACAAATTAGAATACAGTAAATCCACTTCCATAACCATGTTCATTGCTGAACTATTAACCATACACGGTATGGAAAAAGCCCAGATGCCTCTCAGTGGACAAACAGATCAAGCATATGTGGTATATACACACTATGGAATTTTATTTGTCCATTATAAAGAATTATACTACATCATTTGCAAAGGAACGTATGGACCTGGAAAAAATTATGTTAAATAAATTCAGGGTCAGAGGACACATGTTTTCTCTTGTATGTGGAAACTAGCTCTAACTTATAAATATACAGGTGAGCACATTGAGGTTACATGTAAGTGTACACAAATGGATTAACCAACTATGGTGTTTGTGGGGTAGTTCAAATGATGTAATTCCTTAGAAAAACTAACTGATGTTCTGAAGAAATGAATACTAGGAAATTGGCACTTGAAAAGTGTGGGAGGAGGAAGTCAAGAGAACAGGGGTTGATGGATGAAGAGAAGAAAGCAGAGAGAATTCAGTCACAATATCCAATGTATATCCTATGAAAATGAGAAAATTAGATCTTTTTCTTTGGGAGAAATAAGGGAGAATGCTAAAAGAGGTGCTATTGGTCAAGATGCATTATACCTATAAACTGATTTGTTGAATGGCAATCCCTTTGTTCAACCACTTAAAGATAATGAAAGTACAACTCTTTAAAAAAGAAGAAAGTTATGGTTACTAAGGAACAGACTTTCTGCTACAGGACTGGTGATCTAAATTTTTAATCACCCAGATGTTTATTTTTCCTTTAGAATTAAAAAAAATTGTTCAAGTGATGCTCACTGCTATCCCTATAATATCAGTTCTCAAGCTTTAATGTGCATGAATCTTCATCAAAACTTCAGGCATGCTTATTTAAAACTGTGATTTTTTTCAGTTCTGTAAAAATGGTATACAATAATCTGAATTAAAAAATAATTCGAATTCAAGATTCATAGAACTAGAGAGGTATTACACTTTCTCTTTAATTTCAAGAAACATCTTAGAATGTATCATTCTGAATGTCCAGAAGAGTTGAACCAGAGTGTCAAGATTGGGCTCAGCAGCCACAGGTGAGTCAGAAGCACTGTTCTGTCAAGAGTGGCAACCTCATTAAAACGCAAACCTTTTAATGAAAAAAGAAATAAGAAGAAACAAAGATGGCTAGTTGGAGATTAATTTCCATCTCATTATTGCAAATTGGAAAAGCTAAGAAGTCAGAGGAAGACATATAATGAGCCAGAAGATAATGAGATAATATATTTCTAGGCATCTTAATACATATTTATTTCTTAAGAAGTTAAAAGCAGGATATGGAGCAGAGGATTCTGGGATAATGGCAGCCTGAATTTATATCCTTGGTTCTCTTGTTCTTGCTGCAGTTCCTTGTTAAAGAGGCTTAACGGCCGGGAGCCAGTGGCTCATGCTTGTAATCCTAGACACTCAGGAGGCTGTGGATCACGGTTCAAAGCCATCTTGGGCCAAAAAGTGGGTGAGACTCTGATCTCCAATAAACCACTAGAAAACTGGAAGTGGCACCATGGCTCAAGAGGTAGAGTGCTTGCCTTGAGCTGAAGAGTGCAGGGACAGCACCCAGGCCCAGAGTTCAAGCCCCAAGACCAACAAAAGAAAAATTTTTAAAAAGAGGCTTAAGAAATAGAATGATCTTGCTGATAAATACTGCAGAGCAAAGCAGTTGTTCATTGTTGATAATGAGTCAATGGAGAAATGGAACTCCTGAAAGTTTTGATAGGGTAGAATTCTGTTTTGGAGTGAAGAGGAGGATCTGTATTTTGTTTTCCTCTTAAGGTGGCCTAGTTAGTTAATAAACAAAATCTATAAGAAAGTAAATTCATAAGTGGAATCATTGTGCTGCTCTGGCCAAAATCCTCTTTTTCTCTTTTGCTTGGTCCTAAAGTGTTCTACACTAAAAATGTGTTCTCTCTACTTCTCAGTAGGGTCATTCAGTTATTCCTGCTAACTGACCTGCAGAAGGCTCCCCAGCACCCACTGCTATAGGTGCTGTGCTGAGATTACTTACATGGCAGACACGCAAAGAAACTGTACAAACCACAGATACAAATACCAGAAACACATTACCTGAGAGAGAATGATTAACACAGTAGGTGAATAACTCAATAGCAACACCTACATATACAAATAAAATATATAAACATATTTTATATATTATATTAATATAAATATAGATACATTTACATATACATTCTCTCTCTCTATACACACACACACACACACACACACATATATATATATATATATATATATATATATATATTTCCTCTGGCCAGTTAAAAATAAAAAATAGGTAGAAAGACCTGGACACAGGTGACACACAATTGTAATCCTACTGATTCAGGTGGCTGAGATCTGGAGGATGATAGTTTGAGGCTAGTCTGAGCAGAAAACTCTACCAGACTCTACCTATAATTAATCCCCCAAAATACTAGAAGTGAAGGTGTGTATCAAGTGGTAGTGTGCCACTCATGAGTAAGAAAGCCAAGAGGGAGCACAAGGCCTTGAGATCATGTCCCAGGACTAGCACAAAAAATTGTTTCCAAAGTGACTTAATAATTAAAGTCAAAGACAAGAAAGAAACTGGAAGAATATTGATGCCACAAGATGAAAGGAAAAACACAAATATTTAATATTCAAAAGATGAGAACAGACACAACAAAATATAATCAGAGGAACAGAAATGGCAAACAAAAATAATAAGCATAAATTATGCTCCTTGTAGCTAGTTGTCAGAGAAATACAGGGCCTACTATTCTGGGCACACCAAATTTGCCTAAACAGTAAGAAAACAGTCCCATGGGCTGTGAATGAAAATTGGCATTTCCCGTATTCCGAGCTTTTTGGGGGGAAGTCTATGAAAAGAGAAATGAGCCACTTTGAGGATTTATAACACAGATTAAAATGTACCTGCTTGTAGGTGTTTTGTAGTTGTATAAAGTCATAACTATAGTTAAATTTATAGATTTATATCATATTCTTATATATTGTAGTGTCATTACCACTTCAAAATATATATACTCAAACAAGAAAACATCATCAAATGACAAATAGATATCATGATTTCAATTCTTTCCATAATAATCTAAAGTTTATAATTTTTATTGATAGAAATTTCAAATGAAGATTATTTTGGCACTAAATGTTCAATGCATCTACAGCTATATGTGTACTCAAGTATTAGTCTGAATTTAAATTATGCAATTTCTTTATTTTATTTTATTTTATTTGTGAACATGCTGTACAGAGGGGTTACAATTACATGGGCAGGATAATGCATACATTTCTTACCAAGCATTGCAGCCTCCTCCTTTGTTTACCCTTCACATCCCTTCCCAGCCTCCCCCCTCCCCCCCACCCAATCCTTCCCCTCCCACATCCGCACCTACGTTGTAAAAGCTCGTTTTTGACATGACAACTTGTACTTCTCATTGTTGCAACAGGTCCACCTGAATCCTTAAATGACTTGTTTTTCCCCATCTCCTCCACAAGTTATACTGACATCAAATATAGTGAAAGCAGGGGTTATACTGTGGGGGAGGGACATACAAAGCAACAAAGAGATAATCTTATAAATGCGTTAGAAACACATGCATGAAAGAAAAAACATTAAAATACATATCTAAGGATTCATTTCCTAACATCACATTATCTGGCCTTTTCCACTTGACTCATACATATACTAGATATTGCAAATAAGGGAAACCATGGGACCTATGTTTCTTTGGGAATTATGCAATTTCTAAACAACATATTACATGTTATTAGGCAAAAATGGCCCATGAACAATTTCCTAACATTTTATCCACCAAAGCCATAGCTTTTTCTTCTCATCAGTTTCTCTGATTTTGTGAATCTCCTTAACAGAAAACCTAGAAAACTGCCTTTCTATTTATATGCAATTCGTTTCTAAATGCTCCTTTCTTTCTATCTGAAAAGTGTTTTGTATTTATTGTTTAAATTTCATTCTTGATAATTGTTATTGACAGAAAATATTTATCATTTCACACCCTAATAACTTAAATGTTGATACCCATTTTTCTGTCTTGGCCTGCCTTCTCCACAGTATTTGTTTGTTTTGTTTTGTTCTGTTTTCCTTACCCCAAACCATGACTCTGTTCTTTTTCTCAAGTGCTATTATCATTGCTTAATGCAACGAAGCCCACGAGCTCATTTCCCTGTCCCTGAGTTTCTTCGTAATATGCCTTACTCCTTCTTACTAGTGGCCTTCCACTTCCTTCTAGAATAACATCAAGATCAAAATTTGGCCAAAGACATGTTGGTAGTCTAGCATACCAATTTAATAACCACATAAAATAATAGATTGCATTGTTAATATTTAGAATAGAAGCAGAAGCAGGAAGAAAAAAAGAATTTTCTATTCTTTTTAGTTAGCTCTGATGCAAAGTTGAGGTATCACTCTTCCCACCCAAACAAGCCTAACCTCTAACAAACTCATCTTACTTGAAATTGCATTTAAGACCACCCTTATGACTTTTGTTCTTGTCAAAATACTCTTTCAAGGATGGTATTGTTGAAACAGATTATTTGAAAGTATTAAAATGGAACAATAAAATCTATTGGGGACATTTTGGGTGTAAGAGGAAGAGTGATAGAGTGAGTGAAATTGACAGGAGTAGAGCATAAGCATGTAAAGATGTAACATAAGCTAATTTTTAATGCTAATAATGTGTTTTTCCCTAGGAATCCATGGAACATTCCTCAATATAATAAAGGCTGTATATGACAAACCTACAGCCAGCATAATACTTAATGACAAAAAGCTAAAGCTATTTCTTTTAAATGCTGGAATAGTCAAGGATGTTCACTCTCTCTACTTCTCTTCAATTTAGTATTAGAATGCTTAGCTAGAGCAATAGGACTAGATGCAAATCTAAAAGTGATCCATATAGGGAAAGATGAAGTAATACTCTCCCTCTTTGCAGAGGACATGATCTTGCATTTAAAGAATCCCATGGACTCCACTGTCAAATTACTCGAGCTGATTCGAAACTTTGGCAAAGTAGCAGGGTATGAAATCAACCTTCAAAAATCAGTAGCTTTTTTTTTTTCAACCAGTGAATTCCTTTTATTTTTTTTATTGCAAAGATACTATACAGAGGGTTACAGTTACATGAGTGAGGTAATGAGTACACTTCCTCTTGAACATTGTTACCCCCTCCATTGTTTTCCCCCTACCATCCCCTCCCTCCCTCCCTTCCCCAGGTTTTTTTTTTTATTGTGATTAAGTGATTACATAATTTCTGGAATTTCACAGTATTGTGGAATAATGATGCTCATTTAAAGTCACAAGTTCATTCTAACTTTCCTGGAGTAAATTGTCTATCACAGTCTGTAACATATAATGGTGTTCACATGTTATACACCATACATGTGATCAGCAGCATGGGGATATTTAGTAGTGGTTCAACCAGATGAGTGGGAGTTCTTTGTTTCTTAAGTCCTGTTAGTTTTGTCGTATCATCTAACATTTTGGATTTAGCATCCACTTATCAGGGAGACCATGTACTGTTTGTCCCTTCGTTCTTGGCTTACCTCACTCAACATGATTCCTTCTAGCTTCATCCATTTCCCTGCAAATGCCATTATTTTGTCATTTCTAATGACTGCATAATATCAGTAGCTTTTCTGTATGCCAACAATGAGAAGAGGGCGGCTGAAATCAGGAAAGCACTCCCTCTGTAATAGCCCCACAAAAACAAAATACCTAAGAGTTAACTGAAGAAGTGAAGGACTTCTACTATGAAAACTTTAAAAAACCTGAAAGGAAATTAAAGCAGAACTTAGGAAGTGGAAAAACCTCCCATGCTCCTGGATTGGAAGGATCAGTTTGTGAAAATGGCAATGCTTCCAAGTTTATCTACAAATTCAATGTGATACCTATCAATATTCCAACCTCATTCTTCAATGAAATAGAAGAAGCTGTCCAAAAATTCATAGGGAACAATAAATGACCCTGAATAGCAAAAACAATCCTTAGCAGAAAGAACAGTACTGGAGGAATGTCAATACCAAATTTCAAACTCTACTACAAAGCCATGGTAATCAAAACAGCTGGCACAAGAATAAACCTGAGGACCAATGGAATAGAACTGAAAACACAGAATTCAGCCTACAGATGTATGGACACCTCTTCAGTAAATGGTGCTGGAAAAATTGGTTATACACCTATAGAAAACTAAAGCTAGATCCTTATATATCATCCTGCAACAGAATCAACTCCAAATAGGTCAAAGATCTCAAAGCAAAACAGACACACTGAAAACATTATAGGAAGGTATAGGAGAAACGTTAGGGTCCTTGACAAGGCTGAAATTTTCTTAATAGAGACCCAGAAACACAACAAATCAAAGAAAGGTTGGACAAATGGGATTGCATGAAGCTGCAGAGCTTCCGCATGGCAAAGGACATAGCTAGCAAGATCAATAGAAAGCCCACGGGTTGAGAGATCTTTGTTAGCCATACAAGGTACAAGGGTCTCACATCTAAAATATACTTAGAACTCAAAAAGCTAAATCCCCCAAAAACAAATTCTCAAAGAAACAACTGCCCAATTAATAAGTATGCTAAAGACTTAAACAGAAACTTCTCTGAAGAGCAAATAAGAATAGCCAATAGACAAATGAAGAAATGCTTAACTTCTTTAGCTGTAAAAGAAATGCAAATCAAAACAACATTGAGATGCCACCTCATCCCAGTTAGAATGGCTATAATCAAGAAATACAATAACAAAAGATGCTGGAGGGGATGTGGCCAAAAGGGAACCCTACTACTGCATAGTTGGTGGGAATGTAAATTTGTTCAACCACTCTGGAAAGCAGTGTGGAAGTTTCTCAAAAGGCTCCACATAGAGCTCCCCTATGAACCAGCAATCCCACTTTTGGGCATTTACCCAAATGATCACAAACAAGACCACACTAAAGCTACCCAACACGACTATGTTTATTGCAGCACTATTTACTATAGCTAAGATATGGAACTAACCCAGACGTCCCTCAGTAGATGAATGGATCAAGAAAATGTGATATATATACACAATGAATTCTATGTCTCCATCAGAAAGAATGACATTGCCCCCATTGTTAGGAAATGGAAAGACTTGGAAAAAAATAATGTTAAGTGCAGTAAGCCAGGCCCAAGAAACATAGGTCCCATGGCTTCCCTTATTTGTAGCAACTTGTATAAGTTTAGGACAAGCAGAAAAGGTCGAAAGCTATGTATATATGACCATATAAGATGATGTTCAGTGAAATGAACCCCAAGACAAGGACGTGAGTGGTTTTTTTCTTTCTTGCTATTGTTTTTAATGTACTTATAATGTACTATGTGATTTTTTTTTGCTGCTTTGGTATGTTCTTCCCCCATGGTATAATCCGTTTTCACTGTATTTGATGTTGGTGCCTGCATCTTGCATATACATTTTTCTAATTTGAGGAGGGGAAGGGAAAAAACAAAATGCTGAAATAAGGATATAGGTTTACCCAGTGTAACAATGAAATATACAAGACACTATGTTGAAAATGCACTTTACAACTTCAGGATGTGGGGGTAGTTGGGGAGGGGAGGTGGGGAGGTGGGGAGGAAAGGGATGGTAGCAGAAAAACAAAGGAGGAGGCAACAATGCTCAATAGGAAATATACTCATTACCTTACTCATGTAACAGTATAGTACAGTACCGTATTCTTACAATAAAAAAGTATGAAAACTGTGCTTTTCCAAGAGCATAAGGTATCCATTGTCTTTGGAGAGAAAAGGTATAGAAAAGATGGAGAAGACGCCATCTTCATGTATTTCAGTGATGTTTTTCTCCTCAGTGTTGTTTCAAGTCCATTACAGATGTATGCCAGGATGGCCACATGCTTGTCTATTTTTTTGAGGTGTTTCCTATACTTACAATACTCTGAGAACTACTACTGTAAAATAGGAGAAACTGGTTATCAGTGCTCTCTGTGGGCATGGTAACCTGGGAATTTGAAATTGGAGTATATTACCATGGATGTTACAAAATAGTTCTTCTAGAAATCCTTCCAGATGTTACTCACAGATTTGAGAACAGACATGTCTTCCTTCTTTTTCTATTTTGAATTTAAAGACTGACTTTGAATTTGAGAACAGTTTGAGGAGTTCTGTAATGTTAATTCGCTTTCTATAATGTTCAATTTGAGAGGAAAGAGTAACCTTTGTGCGTTTTTTCAGGATTTTTTATTTTAAGGTTTTTTCAAATATGTTTTTTATTGTAAAAATAGTGTACAGAGGGGTTACAGTTACATGAGTAAAGTAATGAGTACATTTCCTATCGAGCATTGTTACCTCCTCTTTTGTTTTCTCCTACCATACCTTCCCTCCCCACCTCCTCCCCCCCACCAAGTTGTAAAGTTTGTTTTCAACATAGTGTCTTGTACATCTCATTGTTACAATTTGTCAATCTGTATCCCTATTTAAGCATTTTGTTTTTTCCCTTCCTCTCCCAAAATTAGAAAAATGTATGTACAAGATGAAGGGCCTGGATTCTAATACAGGAAAAACAGGGGTTATACCATGGGGGAAGCACATACAAAAGAAACAAACTAATCACATAGTACATTATAAGTACATTAAAAACAATAGCAAGAAAAAAAACTACTTATGTCCCTGTCTTGGGGTTCATTTCACTGAACATCATCTTATATGGTCATATATACATAGCTTTTGAACTTTTCTGTTCGTCCTAGACATATACTAGTTATTGCAAATAAGGGAAACCATAGGATCTATGTTTCTTTGGGCCTGGCTTACTTCACTTAATATAATTTTTCCAAGTCTTTCTATTTTCTTACAAATGGGGTGAGGTCATTCTTTTTGATGGAGGCATAGAATTGCATTAAATATATGTGTGTGTGTGTGTGTGTTGTGTGTGTGTGTGTGTTTTCTTGATCTATTTTTCTACTGAGGGGCATCTGGGTTGGTTCCGTATCTTACCTATGGTAAATAATGCTGTGATAAACATAGTTGTGCTGGAAGCTTTAGTATACTCATGTTTATGATCATTGGGTAAATGCCCAAAAGTGGGATTGCTGGTTCATAGGGGAGCTCTATGTGGAGCCTTTTGAGAAACTTCCACACTGCTTTCCAGAGTAGTTGAACAAGTTTACATTCCCATCAACTGTGCAGTAGTAGGATTCCCTTTTGGCCACATCCCCTCCAGCATCTGTTGTTATTGTATTTCTTGATTATAGCCATTCTAACTTGGGTTAGGTGGAATCTCAATGATATTTTGATTTTTTTTAATACCGTACAGAGGGGTTACAATTACATGAGCAAGGTAATGAGTACATTTCTTATCAAGCATTGTTGCCTCCTCATTTGTTTCCCCTTACCATCCCTTTCCATCTCCTCCCACCCCCACCCCTCCGGACCTCCCCCATCCCCCCTTGCGCGCCAAAGTTGTAAAGTTCGTTTTTCGACACAACGTCTTGTACATCTCATTGTTGCAATGGGTCCTTTTATGGCTAGAGAAGTTGAGCGTTTCTTCATGTGTATACTGGCCATTCTTATTACCTCTTCAGAGAAGTTTAAGTCTTTAGCCCACTTATTAATGGGGCAGTCATTTCTTTGAGAATTTGTTGTTTGGGGAAACCTTTGTGTTTTATGACAATGATTAAATTCCTTTTGTAATACAAAAAATAGGAATTCAGTATGGTAAGGAAGATAATTTTAAAATGCATTGTTTGAGGGGAATCTGCTCTGAATTCTTTTATTGTCCTTTGCTAGGGCCTGGACTTTAATTCAGAGCCTTGCTCTTGCTCTGTTTGCTTATTCTGTGGGATTCTAACACTCGGGTGACATCTCTATCTCAGATTTTTGCAGTTACTGGAGATGAAATCTCAGCCTTTTTGCCTTGACTGGTATTGAACCAAAATCTCCAGGATCTCACCTCCTGAGTAGCTAAGATTACAGGAGTGAGGTAGGTGTGCCTGGCTCCCTTTCCTATTTTTAATGGGGGGTTAGGGTGAGAGATATACTTACAAAAATGACTCTAAAGCCAACAGAGTTTTAAATAGGCAAGTAGGAGAGAAGAGGCTTAAAGGAATGCTATAGAGGTTTGAACATGTTGAAATGACATTGCATTCAGCTATGGAATCACAATTAAATCTCTCTTATGTGCTGATAAAACTAGTTTTAAAATACTAATCAAAAATTAATCCTTGCTTTTATTCAAAACTTGTTTCTGATTTATTCCATCAATTTCCTAGCCTTTTCTAATTTAGTTATGTTTAGATCATTTTTTATAATTACGTTTAATGGGTTAATTTGAAGCTTCAGATTTAATGGTTCATAAGTTCTGAATGTTATATTTAATCATTTAGAAAAATAATGAAATTAATCCAGCCATGGTGTCTCATACCTGTCATCCTAGCAGCTCAAGAGACAGAGACTAGGAGTATCTGGTTCCAGAGCTGCTTAAGTAAAAGTTCCTGAGACCTCATTTTAAATAAAGAAAATGGGCATAATGGTCTTTGTGGTCCATACAGTGGACCAGACCAGATCATGGTCTAAGGCAAGTCCAAGCAAGGGTATAAACTGAAACATGAAACAGAACCAAAGAAGGATGGGGGGGGGGGTAATAAGCTGGTGGTACAGCTCCTGACTAGCAAGTCTGAGGTCCTGAATTCAAATCCTAATACCACACACTAAAAAAGAATGAAATCAAAATATTATTTAACAAAAAAACCAGGAAACAAATGAAAAAAGACAATAAAAACAATATTTTACCATAATGTCAGGGAATAAAAGTGCACAGGAACAATAAAACTTAGTTATAGCACTTCTAAATTTTTATGGGCTCCTGATGTGAGGAGAAGAATTTGTATTATTTACCAACACAAGTCAGCATTTTTATCTTAGGAAGATTTTGCTTATAATGTGTTAAATGTGAAAATACAGGCAGCAAGACCTATATTAAACAAACCTTGTTCCTTTTGCCCTATTTCTCTATCCTCCTTTATCATCTTATTAATGAAAACATGTCTGAAGAATTCTGTGTAAATTCATTGTGACTGTATATTTGATATATTCTTCCCCAAATTTGAGACCAATTTTATTGATTATTATTTATTTTGTATGACACAAGTACCCATAATGGTTCTCAAATCTTAATAACTGTTTTTAAGATTTTGGGTTTATTGCTTTGATCAAGGAATTATATTTGAGTTAAAAAATTGTACCAGATCTGATATGGAAGTCTACGCCCATAATCTCAGCCATCCAGAAGGTAAAGATCAGGAGTACGGAGATGTGAAGCCAGCCCAGGCAAAAATGTCAGTGAGACCCCATCTCAACAAATTACAGGTGTTGGCATGTCTCTGATCCCAACTACACGGGAGGCTCCAGATAGGAAGATTGATATCTGAGATCCCAGGGGGGGAAAATGTGAGACTTTAACTGAAAAGTAACAAAACGAAAAAAGGACTGAAGGTGTAACTCAAGTAGCAGAGCAGTTTCTCTATTGTTCAAAGTTGAAGAAAAACCTAATGGATCTGTTAAATTGCTTTTTTAACACATGTAATAAATACAGTGATTTTAATAACTATTTTACCTACTGTTTTCTTTTAATTATATATATTTCATTTTGCAAAAGTCAGTTTCAAATGATGCCCAGGAGGTGGAAATTTACATCAAACCTAACTGCCTTTTTACTAATTAGAACCCCCAAAATTCATGGAATCTTTTTTTCTCTGGAATTAAGTAACAGCTCCACTATGACCTGCTAATTGATCAGCACATGAGCAAGGTAGAAGTAAAGATCAATTACCACACAGTGGTGTCCATAACTTCAGGATAACTGTAATTAGAAGCCTCTGCAAAGCAGATTCAGTATGACTTGTTTCTCTTCTCAATGACTATGAAATCTTCCTTCCAAAACATCTTGACTATTTATTTCTTAAATGGCTTTTATGGCTTTTTTCCATGATCCTTTGGAAACTTCCATTATCTTTTCAGTGGTACAGCAAAAATTCGTATTCAACCTTAGAGCTATATTTAAGAAAAAGTATTTCTCATATAAGTTTTATAAATATTTTCTTTTTACTTAATATATATATTTATTATAAAGATACTATACAAAGGGCTTACAGTTACATGAGTAAGGTAATGAGTACATTTCCTGTCAAGCATATCATCTCCTTTTTTTCCCCCCAGTCATCCCTTCCCTCCCTACCTCCCCAACTTCTCCCTCCCCGCCCCTAATCTGTAAAGTTCGTTTTCAACAGTGTGGTGTTCATCTAATTGTTATAATGGGTCAACCTGTGTGTTCATTTTTGTTATATCATGAACATTTGAATTTCTACTGGTAGTTCAACAATGTGTTGTTCATCTGCCTGTATTACAGGATTTTCTTAGGTGGCATTTGGTGTTGAGTTCTAATTTTATTCCCTTGTGGTCTGAAAGAATGCAGGGCATAACTTCAGTGTTTCTGAATTTAGACAAATTTGCTTTCTGACCTAAAACATGGTCTATTTTGGAGACTGTTCTGTGTACTGCTGAGAAGATCATGTATTCTGATACTGCTGGGTGAAATATTCGGTAGATGTCCATTAAGCTTAGTTGATCTATGCAGTTGTTTAGATCCGAGGTTGAGTTTTTGCCGAGTTGATCTATCTAGTGGACATAGTTGTGTGTTAGTCTCCAACAATTAATGTCTTTGGATTGATGTGAGATTTGAGGGAAAGTAGTGTTTCTTGGATAACTTTGGGTGCTCCTTTATTTGGTGAATAGATATTTAGAATTGTAATATCCTCCTGAAGAAGAGATCCCTTAATTAGTATATAATGACCTTCTTTATCTCTACTCACTAATATAATTTGAAGTTTATTTTATCTGATATGAGGATTGCAACTCCTGCCTGTTTATGGGGCCATTTGCTTGGTAGATTTTATTCCAGCCTTTCACTTTCAGAGTATGTTTGTTTTTTGTGGGCAAATTGTGTCTCTTGAAGACAGCAGATAGAAAGATCCTGCTTTTAGGCCCAAGTAGACAGCCTATGTCACTTAATTGGAGAGTTAGGGCTGAATGGTGTTTGGTATTTCCTGCCATGTTATTCACCCTCTTGGGGGCTGCAGCAACTGGGTTCTTCCTATGGTTCTTGGATTCTCTGTTTGGGGGCTGTTTCTTGGCCTTTATTGCGCTCTTGTTGGTTTTCTATGGGTAGGACATCTTTAAGTACCTTTTGTAGGGCTGGTTTGGTGAAGATATATTGTTTCACTTTTTCTTCACTATGAAGGGTTTTTATTTGACCTTCTGTTGTGAAGTTATGAAGGAGAGTTCATCTGGTACAGTATTTTTGGTTGACAGTTGTTTGTCTTCAGGGTATGGCACACATCATTCCAGGCTCTTCTTGCTTTATAAACATTTTCTTTTTCTTTGTTGGTGGTGGGGCTTGAACTGAGGACCTGGATGCTGTCCCTGAGCTTTTTTTTTTTGCTCAAGGCTAAGTACTCTAACACTTTGAGCCACAGCACCAATTCTGGCTTTCTGGTGGTTAATTAGAGATAAGAGTCTCATGGACTTTTCTCCCCAGGTTGGCTCTGAACCATGATTCTCAGATCTCAGCTTCTTATGTAGGTACAATTACAAGTGTGAACCACCAGCACACTGCACATATTTTTTTTTCACTACATGCCAGAGAGTAGTTCCATGTAACTACATCCTGGAAGTCCAAACATTCAGTCTAGTGAGCCCTACTGTTATCAGGAACTTTACCCACATGGGAACCATAAATCATGTCACAGGAACACCAATTTGCTCAAAATCCATACATCTCTCTCAGTTGTCAATCCAGGCAAGGGCAAGCATTATCCTAAAAGGAATTTGTTTGTATTATTTAAGTTGTACCTTCGGTGTTCTCACCTTTACATACAAGGAAACTTGTAGAAAATTAAATGTGATTGCATTTGAGGAATGCAATTTATGTGAAACTCTGTCTTTTTCTTTTAGATACTGAGTGTCAAATCTGAGAAACTGACAGTCACTAATAGAAACTTACTCAGGATCACAATGATTTTGTATTTTTATAAAATATTCAGTAGAAGAAGCCATGTTTACATTCTTGCTTTGCTTTTAATTATTTGAAAGAGCACTATTAAAAGAAAAGAAAAAAAGGTAGTAACAAAAATGATCCAGGCAAGGTAAACTTTGAGTAGAAATAAATATATCTCCAATCATCTGTGTTACCTTCACGATTTAAATTACAGGGATAGAAAACTTTCCATATATTCTCAGACTTGAAGAACCTGTCTATTGGGTGGATGAATGAAGTGGCCAGGTTACAAACTGACAATAAGAATAGGCAATGGTCTTGAGCTTAAATAAGATTAAAGAATCAGTCAAAGCTTCAACCAGTGGCTCACTCAGTCTTTGTGGCGAGAATTGGTCCTAAGCCTACAGATTAGCCTTGCCCCTCACTGAAGCAGGATAATGATACTTAATATCATAATTTATTCAACATTGACTATGTGCATGATATCTGCCTGATACTATATTTGCAATAGACAGCCAAATATTCACGATCCCTTACTTCAAGGGCATATGACCAACTTTAGAAAAAAAATAATGAAAAATGTATGTACACAAATAAAAGTCTGGATGGTGTAATGAAGGCCAAGTCCAGTGTGTCTTACATTAGAATCCCTGGAAACAGAGCCTAGATGAAGTATCTTGTACAAGCAGGTAGTTGAGGTGGTGCTCTAAGGAAATGGTATAAACAGGGAAGCATTAGCAAGATCAGCTGGAGACGAACTTAAACATGAAGCACAAGCCTCTCTGAGGTCCTGCCCAGCTGTACTTCTGGGTGATCCCATATTGAACATAGGAGGTGTGTTTTTGTAACCTTGGTCTTTAGGTGGGAGCTGACAGGTGAGTGGATGTAGCAAAAGGAAACACTGCTTTTGGCATGATGTAGTATTTATCTTGGGAAAGAAGAGGAGCTTGGCGAACATAGTGAAAGAGGTCAGTTGTCATGAAAGATCAGAAGATGGTGCCAATGCAGTGTAAAGAGCCAGACAAAGATGGATTGAGCAGTCATAGAGCTGTGTCAAAACATTTGCTTTATATCCTAAGAGCAACAATCAGCATTCAAGGATTAAGGGCAGGAAGTGGTACTGCAGCAGACGTATGTTTTACATATATATATATATATATATATATATATATATTACTGTTATTGTAAAGATGATATAGAGAGGGGTTACAGTTAGGTAAGTCAGATAAAGAATATATTTGTTTTGGACAATGTCATCCCTTCCCTTCTTTCTCTCAGTTTTTCCCTCCTATTCCCAACCAAAATGTGTACAATTTATTTTCAACATAATGTCTAGTGAATACCATTGCTATATTTGTTCACTCTTTGTCCAACCCTTTCTGTGCCCTCTGTACCCTCCCCAAAACAGATAAACTTACAAACAAGATAAAAGGTTCAGGACACAAAAATAGCCGTAAAGAAAAAATAAACCTCTTGTTTTCATTTCTTGGAGTTTGTTTTGATAAATATTATTGTATATGGTTGTATGCACATAGCTATTGAGCCTTTGTGATCCTCTTGTAAGAATGTCCTCCTTTGGTCTCCCTGTGAATATCCCGGTGTTATTTTCAGAGATATATATATGAAAAGATCATTGAAGAATACTAATATATACTCTTTCAAGACTATATATAGGAATGCCATTCTATGGTAATTATAGAAATGGTGGTTGGAACTGGAATAGTGATAATAAGTATAGCTATATTCAAGAGGGAGTTATCACATAAAGCTAGCAATACACTGTGATGGTGATGCCATGAAGGTATAATTAAATTATAGCCAAAGGTACCTGGATGTTTGGAGAAAGGAAATTATAGATGATTTTTTTACAGCAGAAAAAAATCTGTTTGTCAATTACCAAACAGATGGGATCCAGTTGTGTAATATAGTTGTACTAGAACAAAATTCATCATGCACTACTTAGTTGTGAGTTAGACAGTATACTTATTATGGTAATTACTAGAACTGGATAATTTTTTTTTCACCCCAGCACCATAGTAGATTAGAAGAAAAGTTGAAAATCCAGTAGAAACATATAAGAAAAGTTAAAAACAATCTTGGGTGTTCCAGGGCATAAATCACAAGATTAGTGATCTTTTTGTTTGACCTGCTTAAATACTATTGCTTTGGTTATTTTTTGTTGTTGTTTATTTCAGTTCCAAGCTTTGTGAGTTTTGTGTAAATTTCAAAGTCCTTGAATTCCATTAATGTCAAATAAATGGCAGCAGGAGTGGAATCAGGAAGCAAATGGAATGGCTTAGAAGTGCCTGACAGGCTTCTCCAGTGGTAATGTGGATCTTGGATCCATGGGAAGCACAGCTGTGCAGACCAGGATATAGATCAAAGATCAGAAACCTATTTGTATTTGAATGTTGTGAAAAACTACCTGGTCCAAGAACCACATTGAGTTTGACATAAAGACTGCATAGAGTAAAGTCAAAGGCCTTCAGTTCAGATGTTCTTAGGAAGGCTCATGTGTTAAGGAATAAGTGGAAATGTCAGTTCTCAAACTGGAAAAAAAATCACATAAAATTATAACATGAATTTCAGAGGTCTAAAAATACCCTCAACATAGGCAGAGCAGATTTTAACACACTCCACACCAAGGCTTTCCTTTTGAACATTAACTGCAGACTATTTATAGCAACCAGGATTGATAGAGCTACATTTCTTAAAGGTGATCATTAGTGTGTCAAGATTATATTTTGGGAAAGCTGAAGCAGAGCTGATCTTATTTCCAAAATAATATTTTTGCTGGGTGTGGTCTGTTTTCAGTAATTCTAGTTACAAATAAGTAAAGTAGAAAGGAAGGCATGGCTATGATTTGTACTACTAAAATAATGTTGCTGATCTTTAAGTAGCAATTCTGCATTAACACACTGCATAACCATGTTCCCTAATCCGACATTACCTCTTACTGCGCCAGTTGTCCAATTTCTGCCTCAAGCTAGCTCTTCCTGAAGCCAAGAAATCTAAGAAACTTTTTTCTGATGACTAGATAACTATTTGAGTCCAAACCAGAATCTATCATATCATAAGCTCTTTCAATTGAAAAAAACACACCAATGCAAATATCCTATAAAATGACAAGTGAAACCCAGGAGTTTTATATAAAAATGTACTAGATGTGAGCAGGCCAATAGAGAAAGAGAACCTCCAGAGTCAGCAATAAGGAGCTTCACACTGCACAGAGCTTTCCCTAGCTCTGGACAGGGCAGGCCAACAGTTTAGGGAGTTAACACAGGACTTTTCTGTCTCATTTATTTTTATAGGTTCCTCATTTTTTAAGAGTTTTTTCAAAAAAGCAATGCTTTAGGTTCTCAAAAATATCTGGTAAAAACTAAAACATTACAGAAAGATTAACTGTCATATAAATCATTTTTAAAATGTCCTACTGTTGGCCTTTTTCTATAGTCAATGTAACACTTGTGGAAATGATTTAGCATCATACATGACCTCAAAATGTTATAATGGGAAATGAAATATATGGATTAGCAACTTTAACATATATTGTGCCTTTACACTGAAGGCTAGGTTGTAAAAACAGCTCATTTTAATTTGAATAAATGACTACCAGAGAGAGAGATAGCGCAATGAGTTTTATATGTAGTTTCATAGTTTAACTCAAGGATTTAAAGCTGTGTTGTAAGTGGATATCTCATTTTTGGTAACCAAAGGCTTGCTCAGGCTTTTAAATACTACCACAGGTTGGCAGCCAGGTTCCAACTGGCCTCTATCCTTTCAATTTGTTGAAAGCTACCTGCTATTCACCTCAATACTTACATCTGCCAGCTGCTCTTATGTACTCTGGGCAGCCTCCTGTGATCCAGCCATTATGTACAATTACACAATCATTCCCAACCACTCAAACATAACACCACCCTAGAACAAAAATGGCAAATCGTTTCAAACCGACTCCATTCCATGTGAGTCCTAAGGTGGGAAATGATTTTAATAAAGGTTTTGTGGCAAATTTTTATGAAGTGATTTGTGAGGAAAATAACCCTTTACCCTGTTGTAGATCAGACTATCTGCTTCGCTCCCTGTGTGGGTGGATATGAATATTCTGCTGAAAACCAAGGGAGCTGCTATTCACCATTGCTCTCTGCTACTCATGGTTTCCAGGCCTGAGAACAGATGGTGTACCACCTGACTCAGAAAAGTCTAATGTAAGATTCATTGTGCTTCACAGGAAATCAGAGAACAAGCAACAATACAGAAGGTGACGCAGCACCTCACCAACCACTCACACAGTATGATCCAGTCAAGTGGCAAAGAGAGGCAGAAAGAAAAGACTGTTGGCTTTAGAAATAAATAAATAAATAAATAATAGAAGAGACAAAGAGAGGATGAAGTCCACCTACTTGGAAAACACAATGGTAGCACTTGCAGATTGGTATTAAAAAAAAAAAAACATAGTCAACCTCTCTTCAAAACTCCTGCTCAGACAACAGCTTTACCTTTAAAGGACTTTAGATGGCTGAGTGTTGACAGCACTGGTGCTCTTCAAGAAATGTCATAAATTCATATCACTTTTGAGGTCTAGTAAGGAAGAATGATGGTGACACATGTGGTGAATTGTTCATTTTGACAATGTTATGGAAAAAGGACCTAGGACAAAACAATTTAAATTATAGGAGACTAAGACTTGTCATGATTCTTTGTACAAAAGGAAAGAACAAGTGTAGTATGTAAGCTTATATAAAACTTTCCATTTAACTCAGCATAACAATTACCAAACCAAGCCTTGTGTGGTTATATACACATAATCCAATCTACATAAGAGGCAGAGGTAAGAAAATTCCAGTACTAGGTCAATGGGGTGAAAGAACAAGACCTTATGTGAGGGAAAACAACCTAAAAGTAAGTGGGTTAGGAATGTGGCCCAAGTGGTAAAACACTTACCTAAAAAAACACAAAGCACTGAGATTAAAATCCAGAAAGAAAAAAGAGGGGGAAGAGGAAGAGGAGGAAGATAGGAAGAGGAAGAAAAGAAAGAAAAGGAAAGAAAGAGAGAGAGAGAGAGAGGGGAGGGAGGAAGAGAGGGAGGAAGGAAGGAAGGAAGGGAAGGAAGGAAGAAAGAAAAAGAGGGAGAGAGAGTAGCAGAAAGTAAGAGAGAGAGAGCAGAAGAGAGTAAGAGAGGGAGAAAGAGAGAGAGGGAACCAAACCTATGGATGTCTGGCTCTATAAATAAAATTTTACTAGAACACAGTCATGCATTGGAACAGTAGATTTTGACATGCATTCATGGGGATAAGTAGTTTTTAACAGAGATTGTATGACTAATGGTGTCTGAAATATTTATCACCTGACCTTTACAAGAACCTTTACTGAACTCTGGACTAGAAAATATTTTCCTTTAGCCATCTATGTATGTACATGGACATGTATGCAAGCAGAAGGGAATGAGAAAGTCTAAGACAGGGTACCCCATGGCTGATGCAGTTTTTACCTTTAGGAAAGAAGCCAGCTCCCCTGGGTATGAATCCTCTATCCCTTGGCGGTAGCATGTCTCTGGCTTTCCACTCTGCACCAGCCACCATTATCAACAGAAAAGAGATTAATCTGGCCTCTTACTGTTCTAATACTAGCCCCATCCCCCCCCCCACCCCCGCCCCGGCATCCTCATAAGAACCTACACATGAAATGTCTTTGGGTAACCATATGCTAATTTGTAACCCCCCTATCCTCATTACCCTCATGCTGCTAAATCTGGTTGAATTGTTAGTTCCTGTCAGAATGTCACAACAACAACAAAATGTCAGGCCCTAGACAAACACCACGTGAAGATGGTTCCCTAACCTTGTTATCTCTCTAACTGGTTGCAGTGCAGACTCACCCCCAGAGACAGAGTAGCATTAAAATGCAGTCAAGACATTTACAAATAAATTACTGCCTGAAAAAGTCATAACAAGTGAAACAGCATTTCATCCACAAAGAGCACACTTGAAAATCCGTTATCAAAGTCAATTTGCTATTTCCACCCGACATTAGGCTAATAGGATGCACATGAGCTACAGCCAGTGGTGATCCAACACAAACTCACTCTCCGATTTCATATATATATATATATATATATATATATATATATATATGCCTTTAAGGATTTCAAACTATCTGAGAAACTGCATTACTGGTCAAGATAATGACATTTTGATAGCAAATGAAAAATAGAGGTTGAAATGCATAAAGGCATGAGATTAGGCATGAACAAGCAGGTTCAGATGCAATACCACTATCTGCCTCTGCAGGTGTTATTGTGGAACAGGTCAGTGTTTTACCTGCTTCAGGTTTTACATTGGTACCAGCTAGGTGGCCATGGAGACAGGGTACCTTTTCTTCTTATCTTTCTCCAATATTGGACACACCACCTCCTGTGCTAAACACCAATCACCTTTCCAATCCAAAGGATACTTTTATACCAAAAGAACACAATCATGATGGCCAGAGATGTGACATCTTGGAAATATTGAGGACAGCTTCATCCCACAGAAAACCTTTATGTGACAGGACAAAGGGAAAGCAAGAAAATTAATTGAAGGATTGTACTACATATATTTCCCTCTCCGGGTTCAGTATTCATTCATGTTTGATAGAAGGTCTAAGGTCATTGAAGAAATGGCTGTCCTCCTTGTTTCTGTCTTTGAGCTTTCTCAGTAAATCTGATAACACTATGAGTGGCTGCTGGTATTGCCTTCTTAGGACTGCTATTAAGGAGATTTTTCTCCCCTGAGAATCACTCTGAACAGGATGATTGCTTTTAATAATACGTTCTGTGACTTATATGCACATTCCAGGTATCCTTTTCTGCCATTTCTAAAAATAAGGGAAGTGCTTTTTAGTCTTTTGCAAAAATATGAAGACCTTTTGATTGACTGTGTGAACTCATTGACCTAATTGAGGAAACAAGAGCAAACCTTAGAGAACTTTCCTGTATCATTATTTTTTGCTAAAGAGGGCATGGTGTCTACAAAGATTTTTATTCTGTTCTCTGAAGAATCTAGGTCTATAAATGTTTTAGGTAGGTATCTAAGACAGAAGGTGTTCCAGAGTATAGTACAATGAAGAGATTTCTAAACACAGTAAATCAAAGCTCAACTGCCCACTAGTATTGTCTTGTAGAAAGAAACCATCTTGCAGAAACTATCAGTATAATTGGGAATGAGAAGAAAAAGCCACTGCTGTAGCTATGACTTTGATCGCAACCTCAATGCCACATCTCATCTCATAATTGAGATGCTGGAAAGACCACTAACATATCTAACTAAACTAAGTAATAAACACTTTAGATTATAATTGTAGCAGAAATTAGTCTTTGATTCTCCAAGTTCAAACAACTGTATGTAAGTTATATCTTTTGTAGTAAGTTTGCGCAAATATTTTCGACTTATTGCATTACTAGCACAGAAAGCTAACTTATGAGGCTATAAAGAGGAATTAAATATTCAGTGATTAAAAGAATACATTTTCCAGGAGGGAAAAAGATTGCTTACCTTTCATAGTCTCACAAAATAAAATCAAAATAGTGAATTCCAATCCAATAATGACATGAAAATTAGCACAAGTAATTCTTGCACTCTGTTGACATACATGTTTTCCAATTGTCCAAGACTTAGACCAACAGAATGGAGTTGATTAATTCATTCAACAAATATTTACTGAATACTTTCTCTGCCCTATGGGAGACAGAAAACAATTTGCAAAGAAAAGCTTCAGGAAGAAAGTTATACTGAAGTGAGTTCTCAAGAATTAAGTTAGGTCAAGGGTGGGAAAGGAGAGAATCCTCCCAATAGTGAGAGCAAAGACACAGAGCAGAGGAGCTAAATGGTGTCTGATCAAAGCACAGCACTTTCCCATTGTGGAAGAAGAGTGAAGACCAGGCACAGAACTTCTGTGTTCATTTTATTTATTTTTGTATGTTTTTTATTGTAAAAATGTTGTGCAGAGGAGTTACAGTTACATGAGCAAGGTAATCTCTTTATTTATGTTTATGCTGGTACTGAGGTTTGAACTCAGAGCCTAGTATTCTTGCTTGGCTTTTCCCACCAAGGTTGGAACGCTTATCATTTGAGACACGCAATCACTTCTGTTTTTTTTTAATTTTATTTTATTTTATTTGTGAACATACTGTACAGAGGGGTTACAATTGCATGGGCAGGATAATGCATACATTTCTTACCAAGCATTGCAGCCTCCTCCTTTGTTTATCCTTCCCATCCCTTCCCAGCCTCCCCCTCCCCCCCCCAATCCAATCCTTCTCCTTCCCCCCTCCCCCCCTCCCCCCCAACACCGACATTGTAAAGCTCGTTTTGGACATGACAACTTGTACTTCTCATTGTTGCAACAGGTCCACCTGTATCCTTAAACAACTGGTTTTTCCCCATCTCCTCCACAAGTTATACTGACATCAAATATAGTGAAAGCAGGGGTTATACTGTGGGGGAGGGACATACAAAGCAACAAAGAGATAATCTTATAAATGCGTTAGAAACACATGCATGAAAGAAAAAACATTAAAATACATATCTAAGGGTTCATTTTCCTGACATCACATTATCTGACCTTTTCTGCTTGACTCAGACATATACTAGATATTGCAAATAAGGGAAACCATGGGACCTATGTTTCTTTGGGCCTGGCTTACTTCACTTAATATAATTTTTTCCAAGTTTTTCCATTTCCTAACAAATGGGGCAATGTCATTCTTTCTGATGGAGGCATAGAATTCCATTGTGTATATATAACACATTTTCTTGATCCATTCATCTACTGAGGGGCATCTGGGTTGGTTCCAGATCTTAGCTATGGTAAATAATGCTGCAATAAACATTGTTGTGCTGGTAGCTTTAGTGTGGTCTTGTTTGTAAACATTTGGGTAAATGCCCAAAAGTGGGATTGCTGGGTCATAGGGGAGCTCTATGTGAAGTCTTTTGAGGAACCTCCATACTGCTTTCCAAAGTGGTTGAACAAGTTTACATTTCCACCAACAATGAAGTAAGGTTCCTTTCTGCCCACATCCCCTCCAGCATCTGTTGTTGTTAGAGTTCTTGATTTTTGCCATTCTAACTGGAGTGAGGTGATATCTCAATGTTGTTTTGATTTGCATTTCTTTTATGGCTAGGGATGTTGAACATTTCTTCATGTGTCTATTGGCCATCCTTCTTTCTTCTTCAGAGAAGTTTCTCTTTAAGTCTTTCGCCCACTTATTTATTGGGCAGTTGTTTCTTTGAGGATTTGTTGTTGGGGGGTTTAATTTTTTGAGTTCCAAGTATATTTTAGATATGAGACCCTTGTCCGTTGTATGGCTAGTAAAGATCTTCTCCCAATCCGTGGGCTTTCTATTGATCTTTCTAGCTATGTCATTTGCCCTGCAGAAGCTCTGCAACTTTATGCAATCCCATTTGTCCAACCTTTCTTTGATTTGTTGTGTTTCCGGGTCTCTATTCAGAAAATTTCAGCCTGAGCCAAGGAGACCTAGGGTTTCTCCTATTCCATCCTGTAATATTTTCAGAGTGTCTGCTTTGACTTCAAGGTCTTTGATTCATTTGGAGTTGATTCTGGTGCAGGGTGATATATAAGGATCTAGCTTTAGTTTTCTACATGTAGTTAACCAATTTTGCCAGCACCATTTACTGAAGAGGCTGTCTTTCTTCCATTCTATTGTTTTAGCTCCCTTATCAAAGATTAGATGGCTATAGGTCTGTAGGTTCATTTCTGGGTTTTCAATTCTATTCCATTGGTCCTGAGGTCTGTTCTTATGCCAATACCAAGCTGTTTTGATTACTATGGCTTTATAGTAGAGTTTGAAATTTGGTATTGATATTCCTCCAGCAGTGTCACTTCTGGTTTTTTGCTGGGTTAATTGAAGAGTTTCATGAACTTTTCTGTCTAGGCTGTGATCCTTAGCCTCCTGAGTAAATAGAATTACAGGTACACACCACAAAACCTTGCTTGTGTGTTTAAATACACATTGGTAATAGTTAGGTTGAAGGCATATTCACATTATTGCAAAAAGAATGGAGAAAAAGAGCCAAATGAGTGATAATGAGAGGATAAACAAATATGATGAATACAGGGATGGATTAGAAAGGATGAACTGAGATCTAAAATCAGCAGTACTATATGGCTTAATTGTTTATGACTAGAGAACCAAAGGGCCTATATTGATTAACTTCTATGAGTCTCATGATTTCTTCAGATAAATTAGCAATGGAACCAAGAGAGAAACTTGGTCATATAGTCAATTTCTTGTTTTAATATAGTGCTTTTAAGTTTTCATGAGGCATTCATTTAGTGGTACACAGATTATTATGGGATTTTTAAGTCTAGAGAGAGGTCTGGACTATACATTTAACTCTGTGAGTGTGTACGTGTTATTGGAGCTTCAACTCAGAGCCTTGCACTCTTGCTTAGTTGTTGGCTCAAAGTTAGCACTCTATTACTTGAGCCATACCTCCACTTCCAGCTTTGTGTTATGTAATTGGAGGTAAGAGTTTTACAAACTTTTCTGCACAGGCTGGCTTCAAACAAGTTCTCAACTTCCTGAGTTACTAGGATTACAGGCATGAACTATCACTGCCTGACTATGTATTTAACTTTGAAAGGCAAATTTACATAAGTAGATGAGATGCTGCATTCAGTATGAAAATAAATAAAGAAAAGATAAATAAGAACACAGAACAGAAACAAAAAAGAAGATTCAAGAGAGTGTCTGATCAAAAGAGCCAATTGTATAGGAAATCCGAGGATATACATGGTAAATTCAGGGAAGCACTAAAAGGTAAAGACAGGAAAAGATCTAAGTTGACAGCTAAAAACAATTAAGGTCCATGCTATAGTGACTAAAATAATAGATCAAAAGTTAATACTAAGTATTACTACGATCGGTCAAATTAAATGGACAGATTCTCAAACCATTAAATGAAAAGAAAACAAAATGTACTATCAGTTTTCAAAAGACAAATAGTACTAGATTTAATTGTTCTAAATCTCTGACATGATGCTTAGTGCATATTTGGTTATAAAAATATTTGAATTATAGAAGATGGAGAAATACCAGGAATAGAAGGAAGACAGCATTACTACATAGTAAAAAGAGTACCTAAGAATACTGGTAGTAAAGAGAACATAGAAACAAGGTAAATTGGGGATGTGGGGGGTAGTTAATGGTATTATTATTATTATTTCCTCTGAAAGAAATTCTCTGAGAAGTCATTTCCCCAAAGGCCCAAAGAAAGTGACTTATATGCATATACTAGAGAAGAATTGCCTGCTTTGGAGATTTATGGCATTATCAAGTCACATTCGCTTCCCAGTAAATGCACCTTCTGACCTGTGACTAGAAATTGTATCACCATACTCTCTCCCTATTTCTTCTTTCCATTGAAGAGGAGTAGTAGGCATATAATATTTTAGAATTTGGTCCATAGGCAAAAAACTGCTTTTTTGGAAAAGAACTGATTTCACAAAGACACTGATGAAGTTCAGATGATTCAGTTACCAACACCAACTTTTAAGTGAAACTTGTACACTCCCCCCCACACACACACTTTGACCAGAATACATTACTGTTGCAAAGCAATTTGCACTTTGAAATTTTAAAGAGAGCAGAAAGGACTAGACTTGCCAGAGGCACTTGGGCAATTGTCACAGGCAGATTGTTTATTCCATCCAGAGGTTTATTATTATTTTCATAGGATTCTGTGAAGATCAAGAGAAAGTGATAACATTGTTTTTGCTTATTTTAAGATGAAATTTAAAGTTTTTTAAAATCAATAAACCATCAGATTGTCATCAGTTATATGAGTAAACCTACCCATATAATGTATATTCATCTAATGTATATTAGCAGGGAATCTGCTATATTTGCATTTGTTCCAGTGTATAGTGGTCCAAACAAAACAAAAATTGGTAGCTTTCTGAATTTTTAGTAAAACTGAGCAAGTGATTCAATGCTTTTTTGTAGTAAACTAACAGAGTTTGAATATGAATCAGCGTTGGCATCATAAATTATGATTCCTGTTACAATTTCAAATACAATGGGTAAGAAGAACATAAATTCACTGTTGAAAGCAATATCCTTGACGCTTAGGAGGAGGGAAGCAAAAGAAAAGGGCGTTCCTTTTGTAATGGCACACAGTGGAAATAAATGAAGTTCAGTCATGTTTCTAACTATGAAATAAAATTTTCCAAACTGAGAAACATTGCTTTGCTTTCATGAGGATTTCACAGCAAACTACCACAAACTGGATTTTTTTCAATCCACCCAGATAGATAGATAGATAGATAGATAGATAGATAGATAGATAGATAGATAGATAGATAGATAGATAGATAGATAGATAGATAGATAGATATCTGTTCTGGAAACTAGAAGGTCAAAATTAATGTGTGGGCAGAATTGGTTCCCAAAGTGGGCTGTGAAAAGGAATGTGATCCATGTCTCTCTCCTCACTTCAGGTGGCTTGCTGCGGTCTTTACCATTCATGAGCTTGTAGACATATGACCCAATCTTGGTCCTCGTATTCACCCAGCATTCTACCGACACATGTGTGTTCAAAGTAATCCTTTGGATAATGTTATATTGCCATAGGAGCCAGATGATTTCATCTTAGCTAATGATATCAGCAAATCCTATTTCTTCAAGTAATCACTTTCTGAGTACCGAAAGGTTTGAACTTCATGCTATTAACTTTAGGAAGTGAAGAGGCACAACTCAACACATAATCACATCCCACATGTCTCCATCTTTCCAGAAACTATTGTCCCAAAGTCCAAATTCATCCACATTCAAAACTTCTTTGGTGTTTTACCCTTTCCTACCAAATCTACTCATTATTTTTTCATGGTCATATTTTATCATCAGTCAACTCTATTCCTGGTAGTTAGTGTTCCACTGGTGAGCTTTTTATGATACCTATTTAGTATGCTTCAAGTAAAACAATCCCAATGAGTATTAACATTTTTAATTGGATTTCTCATTTTTAAACTTTAATCTCTACATTGGTTCATTACTACTAACATCTTTGTAATATTTTACCAGGCACAACACTATTGAGCTTCTCATGATATTCAAAATGAAAATTCAATTTCCCTAGAGTGATGAGAGACTTTATCTTGGCCTCAGATGATTTCCTTCAGTCTCATCTTTTCCCTGCTCCAAGTGGCTCCATCCTTTTCTCACTGTCCTGGTAGCATCTTCAGTAAAGTCTGTATCTCCTCTGAAGCTCTGGTAGGGACCATATCATCCTGTCATGTTTCTGGATTCTACAGTACTTGACCCTCCATGCCAAGAGATGACAATGCCTGTTGCTGGCATCAATGACTGGGCTGCTCAACCAATCCCTGATTATCTTCTCTGCTCTTTCATCAACTCTGTAATGTATTCTGAGTAATAATTTTTCCCAGTCTTAAATATTTTGCATTTTCTATTTTGCTATAGTACTTTGACACACACAGTGAAAAACAAAGACAAAAATAAAAAAATCTGAACATCTTCTGTCTGTTTGGGATTTCCAACTATGCAAAAAACTGAGTAATCAAAAAGGTAATTATTATCTTGTTTTGATTTCACTCTTTCATAATTTAAGATCAGCTTTTGAGTCAAAAATTAATTTCTTTTACAAAATTAATATTGGAGATGTTAATATTTTAACATAATGGAACAAATTAATAAATAATTGGGTACAAAGGGTATGTATAAAATCTAACACAATGCCAAGGAAGAAAACAAGCAATAATTTCACAAATTAAAAATGATAGTAATGTTATTTTACATTGCAAGAAGTACTTTGACATTAGTAACAAAATTATAATTATCTTAGAGAAAAGAGTTGCATTTTCTTTAGTATTCCAACTTAATAATAATAGAAATAATATGAATAAATTTTCATAAAATGTATAAGTAATTATTTTAAATATACATTAGTAATAATAACAACGTTAAATAGTAATCATTAATTGCTTATCATACCAACCCTTAGCTATTTGTGAAGGTATCAATTGTCTGCTTTGCTGGGGAAATTAAAAACTGGGATCGTTTTGCCCCAGCCACAGCTCTAACAGTCACACAGAAAAAAGATAATGCTGATATTTATTTTTATTTATATCACTTCCTTTGGAAGGAGGTTTAGGATATTCCACATATATCCATTAAGTGTTTGTATTCAGTGTGGGAAGAATGAGCTGGCTCATGACTCAGTCAATTTGTTTCTGACTCAGTTGATAATCCACAGCTAGTACATTAGCTATAAACAGCACATTGCCTTTTAAAATTCTCAGTCAAATACTGTTTAGTTTATATCAATAATTGACCATTTGTTATAGGCAGGAAGCACAAGGAACACTGATGGTGAAATGCAATAAGGAAACTAGGAGCATAATGATGTAATTCTGCAAATTTTGTTCAATTTTCCCTTCATCAGATCGAAATTGTGTATAGTTACTACTTCAAAATTAATTTCCAAAATATAAAATAATGCCATGATTATTAAATATGACTTTGAATTAAGAAAAAATATTTAGTAGATTTTTCAAAAATGGTTTAAACATTTTCTATTTTATCCAGTTAAAAAAAGATGTATCCAAATGAATATACAAGATGCAGGGTACCAAAATCAAGTACAGTGACAACAAGGGATATACCATAGGGGGAAGAACATACCAAGGAAACAAACAAAAAAGAAATCACATAGTACATTTAAAACAATAACAATGAAGACAGACTTCTTGTGTCCATATGTACATTTGTCTAATCTGGGAGGGAAAGGGGAATAACAAAATGCTGAAACAAGGACACAGGATGACCCATTGCAACAATGATACCCACAGGACAGTATATTGGAAATGAACTATACAACATAGGGTGGGAGGTGGAATGGGGTGGGGAGGAGTATGAGGGGGGGATGGAAAGGATAGTGAAACTACAACAAGTGAAGGGGTAACAATGCCTGACAAGTAATGTACTCATTGCCTTACTCATGTAACTGTAACCCTTCTGTACAGCATCTTTACAATAAATTAAAATTTTTTAAAAACTCAGCATTCATGGATACATGGTATAAAGAAAAGATGTATGCAGTTAGAAAAAAGTTATTTAAAAATTATTTACTTGTTAAAGTATAAGGCAAGAACTTTATAATCAGATCATAATGGTAGTTTTTTTCCCATGTCAAACATTTTAATGCATATTTTAGTTAATTTTTTTTTGTCAGTGATGGAGCCTGAACTCTGGGCCTGGCACTGTCCCTGAGCTCTTCAGCTCAAAGCTAGTGTTCTACCACTTGAGCTATAGCTCCACTTCTGGCTTTTTCTGCTTATGTGGTGCTGAGGCATCGAACCCAGGGCCTCATGTATGCAAGGCAAGCGCTCTACCACTGAGCCACTTTCCCAGACCCTTTAATATTTATTTTAACATTAAATATGATGCACTATTAGATATTTAAACTTCTTTCTCAGAAGATTTGATCTTTAAGATAAAATTAAAATGAAAAATCTTACCATAATGGAAAAATAAGTTTATTTTTAATATTGTTTGTTATCAATATTGGTACTAAAATATTTTCTATCTTTAAGTCACTTATTAATCCAAAACTCATGTATTTACCTATTTTAAATGTTTACTATATGCTACTCAAATATTATTTCAAAAAATAATATCTTACATCCTCTCTGAGACACTGGTAGTGTTTTGAATTCAAGGTTTTGGGAAAAGTTTAGTTTGGCCAATCTCTGAGATCTTTTTAATTAAAAGTTCATCAGTTTAGTGTTGTTGATTATTTGAATTAGACTATGGGAAGTCAAAGGTCATAATTTAGCTCTTTAAATGACAAACTCAAGTGGAAAAATGAAAGAAATAAAAGGATTATCTGTAACAGAACCATCTATTAAAAATATCTGATGTTTTATAATTCCTTCGCCCTGTCTCCTCGCCCTGTCTCAGGTGATGACATGCTCGCTCTGTGCTGTGTGGTCCACCTTTGCATGATCAGACATGAATCAGGACTTAGGAAAAGACTAATGTCACCAAAAATTTTTTTTATCAAAACCTACTTTATCACTTAGCACAGAAGAGGGGTTTCTGTTGGCAATATGTGTGACTCTGGTGGCCAGTATTTAGGATGTCTGTCTATTTACCCTTTCCGTTTCTACTTTTGACTTTAAAAACTATAGAGACAAGTGAAAACTGAATGCCTATCCTTGGCTGTAATGCAGCTGAAGCAGATAGAGGAGGGTCTTGATGGTCATGATTTGAATGTTTATAGAATACATGGATGTCAAAAGAGAAAGAGAGGTCTCTACCAGAACTATGTGCACACTCATATGCTAGTCCCAGTGCCCAAATTATGGAAGGAAAATTATCTTTGAATATTCACTTGAAAAATTTTCTTGTTTCTAACACCTTTCTTCTTAGAACGAATTTAACTAAAAATACAAAAGGTTTTGCCTCCATACCTCTACATTTGGATCACAGATTAAGTTATGTCCCATCAAAGTAAAAACTGTTACCAGTGAGAGCTGGAGACTTACTGCCTACCTTCTTGAAGTAAAGGGACACAAGTGGCTGTGTTTCAAAGATGTTGTCCAGGCAGCAGAGCTGATGATTTGAAGTTATCTTGTAGTTGATAATCCTTACCAGTATTTCTCCTGTTATCCTATTTAGTGAAGGGATATTGGGGCAAGAATGCTTTTAGAGACTGGTAGGAATAGAATTAATGCTGTACACAGGTCAATGCTTCATTAAAAGTGTGCCTCTGCCCAGAATTTGTTCTTTGTAATGAATCTGGTGAAGATTTAAGTGTAAATATACCAACCCTATACAGGGGACCGGTGCTTTTGTTACACAAGTATATATTCAATTAGTGGTCAATGCTTCATTAAAAGTGTGCCTCTGCCCAGAATTTGTTCTTTATGATGAATCTGGTGAAGATTTAAGTGTAAATATACCAACCCTATACAGGGGCAGGTGCTTTTGTTACACAAGTATATATTCAATTAGTGGTGCAGAGTGTTTATTCACATGAAGTGAAAATTACACCACAACTATGTTGAACAACTTAAAAAACAAAAGCTTTTAGGCTCTCAAGTGAGGGCCTCTTCAAGTATGAGTTTACCCTATCTGTCAAACCCTTTAGGTTTTTTCAAATATATATCATATACATTAATATTATATTAAAAAGGTTAATACATACTTATAAATATATTAACACAATATATATGCTATATACTATAATTATAAATATAATATAGTGTATATACTATATAATATATTATAAGTATATATAACATACTATATAATACATAATATACTATATATACTATAAATATATTATATAATATAAATAATATTACATATTATATTATACATATTATATTATATATTACATAATGTAATATCTAATAATATAAATTATATTATATGAATGCATAGTATGTAGCATTATAATTTTTTTGGTCAGGCTGGTAATGGGGCTTGAACTTGGGCGTCCTTGCTGTCACAGAGCTTTTCAGCTCAAGGCTAGCGCTCTACCACTTGAGCCACAATGCCACGTCTCCCTTTATATTTTTGCAGTGACAAATTAGTTC
Source organism: Dipodomys ordii (assembly GCF_000151885.1). Taxonomy (NCBI): domain Eukaryota; kingdom Metazoa; phylum Chordata; class Mammalia; order Rodentia; family Heteromyidae; genus Dipodomys; species Dipodomys ordii. The sequence continues at coordinate 7,549,648 of NW_012267288.1, read as the reverse complement.
ATCACTGAGTAATCCAAATATAACAATAATTAGAAATCCTAAGTCAGATCTATGCTACAGGCAATTTTTATAGGAATATAATTCATCAGATAGTAGACTTTATCTAACATTTAATAGGTGGACTTCTAGTTGAAGGTAGACACAGACATGGACATCAGTAATCTCACAGACTCTTCACCATAATTGTATAGAGTAGTAACAGTAATCCTACAACATGATTGTGAAAAATCAGTTTTTATATTTAGAGTGAAAATGGAAAAAAACCACTAAAAATCCTAAACTAGCTTTGTCTTTTGTCTTCACTTATAGTAATTTCATAGAAATAAACATGTTTCCCAAAAGCTTCTTCTGATCTGTCCCCTGGAGAAGACCTTGATCCTTCTTGTTGGGGATGACTATCCTTCTCAATCATTCTGCATCCAGAGGATGGCACTTGCCCTGCCTAAGCCTATGTCTTAGATGCTTAGCACTGAAAAGTGCAAGTTGCAATCTCCAGTCTATCCAAATCATGTGGGATAAAAACTAAGAGTAGGGAAAATGATTTTTCCTTACAGGAAGTCTAGGCAGCATCTTGGTTGCATACACTCACACCATTCTTCCAAAATAAACATGGACTTACATCATGCAGCAGTCCGTATACAAGCAAAAAATTGTCACTCCATCCCACAAGGAAACAAGCCAAAAGTCCATGAAAAAGGACTAAACAGCCTCAATACAATAAATGTATACCCGGATGTAGGGGAAACATCTTCTATAGCTCCCCTTCCCATTTGGGAAAGAGACAAGAAAATATTTATAAGTGCATGTCTTCATAGGCTGCAAGATATATATCCCATATACTAAGTGGCTTATTATAAATGACAGAAATTTATTTTTTACAGTTCTGGAGTCTTGGAAGTTCAAGAGTAAAGCACTAGCAAATGTGATGTTTGGTGGGAGATCATGATTAGTTCCTCTTTCTTTCTTTCCTCCTTCCTTTCTTCCTTCCTCTCTTCCTCTCCTTCTCTCCTTCTTTCCTTCTTTCTTTCCAGGTCTGGGGCTTGAACTTGGGGCCTGAGCCCTGACCCTGAACCTCTTTGTGTTCAAAGCTAGCACTCTACCATTTGGGCCAGAGGCCACTTCCAGTTCTTGAGTAAATTGGTGATAAATTGGTGATAAAAGTCTCAAGTGGACTTTTCTTCCTGTTCTGGCTTCAAACTGCAGTCCTCAGATCTCAGCCTCCTGAGTGGCTAGGATTACAGGGGCAGCCACAAGCACCTAGCTGGTTCTTTCTTATTGTGTCCTTATTTGGTGGAAGGGATAATGGATCACTTATAAAGTCATTAGTCTCATCCATGAAGGCAGAAATGGATGGACAATTAGTGAATAAATGCAGCAATGGTATTCACTAGACACTATGTTGAAACTATACAACTTGTGTGTGGGGACAGGGGGAAAAATAGGAGAAAGTGAGGGAAGGAGTTACATTGCTCTACAAGAAGTGTACTCATTACCTGACTTATGTAACTGTCACCCCTCTGTACAGCACCTTTACAAAAACAGTAAGTGCATTTAAGAAAAAAAAGAAGGTTTCATAGCATACGTTTGGGTTGGAGAGAGTAATAACTTGCTGTCTTGACAATATAAATTACTCACTTCATAAACATCTTTTTAAAATATTTTTATTGTGAAAATACCATACAGAGGGGTTACAATTACATGAGCAAGGTAATGAGTACATTTCCTATCAAGCATTGTTGCCTCCTCCTTTGTTTCCCCTTCCCATTTCTCCCCCACTCCGGTCGCCCCCCCCTCCGCCCCAGGCCATCCCCCTTCCCCGCCTCCTGCGCCAAAGTTGTAAAATTCATTTTTGACATAACTGCTTGTACATCTCATTGTTGCAATGGGTCCATTTGTATCCCTCAAATGGTTTTTTTTCTTTCTTGCAATTGTTTCTAACATATTTATAAGATGATTTTTTGGTTGCTTTGCATGTCCCTCCCCCACAGTATAACTCCTGTTTTCACTGTATTTGATTTGTGGAGGGGAAGGGAAAAAAACAAATTGTTTAAATCTTTCTTGACTTTTATTGTTTCTGCCCAAATATTAGTTAAGGGACTGGAGAATAGCTCAAGGGGTAGAGTGCCTGCCTGGAAAATATTAGGCATTAGAAAAAGATTGTCTTTTTTGAAAAAAAAAACTTAATTTTATTTTATTGTAAAGAGATGTTACAGTTACATATGTCAGGTGAGTATATTTCTTACAGAAGTGTTACCCCAGCTTTTGTTTTGTTTTGTGTCGGTCCTGGGGCCTGAACTCTGGGACTAGGCACTGTCCCTCAGCTCTTTAGTCCAAGGTTAGCGCTCTACCATTTTAGCCACAGCACGACTTCCAGCCTTTTTTGCTTATGTGGTGCTGAGGGATTGAACCCAGGGCCTCATGCATGCAAGGCAAGCGTTCTACCACTGAGCCACTTTCCCAGCCCAACCCTCCATCCTTTGTTTTTGTACCACTTTCCCTCCCCTGTGACCCTCCCCGCCCCCAAAGTTGTAAAGTTCATTTCCAACATGTTGTCTTGTAAGGATTGTTGTTGCTTGGTTCACTCTTTTTCCTTTGTCTCACCATTTTGTGATATACAAGACAGAGTACCAGAAAAAAAAAAAAAAAACAGTGGCAACAGGGGATAAAACAAAGGAAAAAATAAAAGAAAAAAGAAATAATTCACACAGTACATTAAAAACAAACAACAAAAAACCACTCAGAAACCAAAAAATACTCCTTGTTCCCAAATCTTGGAGTTCCTTTCAATTAGATCATTTTATATGGTTATATGTACATAGCTGTTGAGCTTTTGTGATCTTCTGCTAGGACTATTCTAGACATATACTAATTATTAAAAATGAGGGAAACCATGGAGCCTATATTTCTTTGGGTCTGGCTTACTTCACTGGATAATTATTTTGTCCAAGTCTTTCCATTTCTTTTTGTTTTATTGTGAAAATACCCTACAGAGGGGTTACAATTATTACATGGGCAAGGTAATAAGTACATTTCTCATTTCTTATCAAGCATTGTTGCCTGTGCCTTCTCCTTTGTTTCCCCTTCCCATCCCTTCCCATTCCTTGCAACTAGGAGTGAGTTGGTCACAAAAACTTTAAATTAAAATTGTCAAATTTCAAACAACCACAATCAGGATAAAGAGTAAAAGGATCAGTATGATGCATATGTATGCACTGTATTGTCATTATTTGTTTTCAGTCTTTGATTATAATTTAACAACAAACGACCCAAAACACCTAGTAATTGAATATTATGTTTTAAACCCCCAAATACATCAAGCCAAGCTTCTGATGTGTTAGTGGATGAGGAATGATGCAGTAATTCAAACCACAGAGAGATTCATATAATGTGGAAATTGTTTTTGGTGAGTTAGTTAACCTCTCTGATATCAGTATTTTAAGGATAATAAAGACAGGTAGATCATGGTGAACATTAATATGCTTCCAAATAAGTTCTTACTTCCAAACACAATAAAATCAGCTTGTAATTCTTTGGCTTCTTAGAAGTTACATGCGGCCATGTGATTAGATTAGGCTAATGAAATGTGTCATCAGTAGAGGGATGATTGGAGAAACAATGGACAATTCTCCCTATTTTCTGTCTTTATTGCTATTGTCTAAATCTCTGTGATGATTGGTGCCTCCCTTTGTCTAGGTCCCTGAGTAAGTGTAACTCCTTCCCTGCCAACCCAAGCTGAGTAAGCAATAGAAAGAATCAATATCTTCATAATTGAGCCACTGAGGTTCAAATGTTATTTATTTATAAGGACTAAATCAGATATGCTCATTGGTGTACTGTTCAGGACACATATTAAAAACATACAGAAAAATCATATTAAGTGAAGTAAGCCAGACCCAAAGAAACATAAATCCCCTGTTTTCCCTTATTTGTAATAATTAGTATATGTCTAGGATAGTCCTATCAGATGAACAGAGTACCTCAGTAGCTATGTACATATGTCCACACAAGATGATGCTAAGCAAAATGAACTCCAAGATGTAGAAACAAGAGGTTTTTCTTTGTTGTTATTTTAAATTTACTATGTGATTTCTTTTTTGTTTTATGTTTTTTTTTCCCTATGGTTTATCCCCTGTTGTCACTGTATTTGATTTTGGTACCCTGGGTATTGTATATACATTTATCTGAATTAGAGAAGGGAAAAGGAAAAACAAAATGGTGAGACAAAGAACAAAAGGCAAACCAATACAGCAGCGATACTCACAAGACAATATGTTGGAAATGAACTGTACAACTTGGGAGGGGGGTAGGGGAAAGGAAAGTGGAAGAAAAATGAGGGACAAGGTCACAAGTTCAACAACAAATGTACTCACTGCCTTATGTATGTAACTGTAACCCTTCTGTATGTCACCTTTACAATAAAATTAAATTTAAAAAACAAAAATATAGATATGTGTTTCCTTTACTCTAGCTAGCTCTCTGGAATCATGTTCCAAAACTTTGTTTTCCCATTGGTGAAATAGAGACAAGAATATTCATATCCCCTAATTCCAGGTATACTGGGAAGTTTAAGTAGAGATTTAAATGTTACTTTTCAAATAGAGACCATAAAATGGAAGGGGTTACCCTTATGGAACATTGGGTGATACTTTTAGTTGATTATTTCCATGAATTTGTCTGTCTTCATATTCCTCTTCCCTCGAGAATTTTGGGAACCAGACATTCTTACTGATAAAAATATTCTTGTAAGCATATCTTTGAAAACAAGTGAGCTTCTTGATTTATTAAAAACTACTGATGATATAAGTAAATCACCAATTTTAAGTTGGTAGGTTCTCAGGTACTGGAAAAAAAGCTCCATTTCTCTGATAGATGGCATTTATCATGAAAGCTAGTGTCTATAAGTATGCCTGCCAAAAACAAGTTAGAAAGGATATAAAACATGTAAGAAAAATAATTTATCCAGAGACAGTAGATTTGTGACTAACTACAAGTTGAACTAAAAGCATCGTATGCAAAGATACCAGATCCTTTGGATAATTCACAGTTTTCTTAAAGCAAGACTACATTTATGAAGTGATTAACTTATGCTTGTAAACCCTATGATTCCCAGTCCTCCCAGTCTTTGTTTTACTCCATTGTTACAGTGTGTAATACAATGCATTGAGTTGATTCAAGACTGAATTTCTTGGCATGTAAATATAGTGTATGAGTGAGTGCAGAGTTCTGTTCTATATACAGAACTGTTGTCATCAAGAGAGACAGCATAGAACGTGGAAGATGAGAGAGTGATCATCTGACAAATTGGCCAGAGACAGTGGTTCAGAGGATCTACTGGAATTCAAAGTCAAAAGATAGCACTATAGTTTCCTCAACAGCAGAATGTCTTCACGTTGGTCTATCTCATAATAGGTTTCTCCGATAGCGCTCAATATAACATCAGCTTATGACTGATGGCTTCTCTTTAAGCTTCCATTCCAACCTTGTATCATCTCACTGAAATTCCTGTTCCCAGGAACACAAAAAAGCCCTTTGAAATAAGAAACATGATAATAACAATGACAAAATATAATAATAATAACAATATAAAATAAAATACCAACCTATGTGTGCCTAGCAGTACATGGCTGCCACACACCATTTATTCCACAGGAAAGTGAATTCAAGACCCTTCTGAACTAAATAGCACCATATTTCTATCTTCCATGGTTAAAGTAGGGTTTCTTGTCCATACTGTTTTTTCTAGCACCTGACTTGAAAACCTGGGCTAAATTTCTCCCAGTAAACTACTGCTGGTGTCATTGTGCTGACCTCTGTTCCATTCAGCAATGTTCAAAAGCATGTGTCCTCCAGGCCTGTTGTAGATTCTTCTTGGTTTGCATGGATTTAGTATTTTTACATCATTCTTGTGGGCATTGTGCTAGATAAACGAGTTGATTGCTGTTACTCACGAGTGAATTTCACAGCTCTTCATGTCGAGGCTTGCTGGCTTTTTTCATGACATTCCCCATAATGAGAATGATATAGTTCAAAGAATCACGAAGAAAAGAGGAATTAATAGTTTCCACTCAAGGTGAGACAAAGTCACAGTGTTGTAGGGAATCTGTTGACAAAGGCACAGCTCTGTGAATGATTTTCAACCAGTCTTCAGTGCCGATTATTGGTATACTGAGATTACTTATATTGTTTTAAGTGCATTTTACAACCTTTTTCCCATAAGTGAAAGTATTTCATAATGTTTATTTCTTTAACTTTAAGAACTTATGCATCTTCTGAGTCCTACAATGTGAAGAGGAAGGCAGAGAGCAAGTATACCATTTTTTTACCAAAGTTGAACCACAGGAAACACTATTTGGGCATAAACTCAATGGCTGCAAAGCAATCTCTATGATTTCGAGTATAAAATGGGAGAAGAGGACCACAGACCACATACCACATTGTTGTCTGGAGACCCATAATCTCCTCACTAAGAACTCTGCCCTTGTAGAGAAATGGAAAATTAAGAGCAAATTGGCTTCATCACTGAGTATAAACATACGTGATGGTGACGAGGGAAACAGGGCTCCAGATTGTGGCTTTATACAGCTTCTCAAAGATTTTTTTCACTTTTTCCATTTCTCCTTTGTATCATCCTTCTTTTAAAACTTTTTAAATGGCTGCCACTGTTTCAAGCTCCATACCCATCTACCCCACCATCCAGAAAGGTAAGTTTTGCTGGTTGCAGCAAGCCTTCTCAGAAATATCAGGAGCTCACCAGTTGTAATGGCTCACACCTCTACCCCAGCACTCAGCCCAACCGAGGCAGGCGAATCAGAATTGGAGACAAACCAAGGCTACTATGTAGTAAGCTCCTGTCTCAAAAAGAAATAAAGACCAGAACCTTCCTTTCCCAAATCACTAAACAAAATCTACTCAGGTTCCTAGAGTTCTGAATCAGACCAATTCCTCAATACACTTCATTAGCATAAGAAGTCAGGTCTAGGGATGGACTGTGTCAAAGACTCACTTTGGTAAAAGAGGAGACATTATCCCAATTGGGTCAATCAGGAGACATTTCTAGATGGGGTAAGATGAGATGCCCTTCCAAGCTATGCCAAATTCACATAAGGTTATAGCTACTATACAAGGGAGACTGATGGGAGGAGAATATGAGAAATCAAAGAGCCATACTCTTACCAGTCTCTAAAGGATATTTCACTCTGTGGAAGCTTGTCCTAGGTCTTAGATTTAGGAGAACATGCCTGGCCTAAAGATTATGAAAACTTTATTGATAACAATATGCTTTCATAATTGAGGAAGCAAAAGTATCTGCAATTGGAGTGTTCTTAGAATAGAATTGCAATTTATTCAATTCAAATATCTTATTTTCTTTCATGTACAAGACCTCCAGAGCAAATTTACAAAGTCTGAAATTCTATTTGAAGAAGTTTCTTGAGTAATTGATGCATATATATATATATATATGTATATGTATATTGGGTATATATACATATATATAGTATGCATATATACTGTAAGTAATTGTTCAAAGGGCTTTCAATTCAACATGTCAGCTTATGAGTACAATATATCTTGATCAATGGCACCCCTTGTCATTTTTTTACAGACAAGATCAAATACAGTTGAGTATGGCAGGCTATGGCTGTCCCGTCACCCCAGTTATGGAGATTAGCTATTAGGTGTTTTTAGATACTTCAGCCATAGGTTATTATTTTCATTTAGTCATTTCAGATATCACTGGTTTTGTGACGATTGTGTCTAATTTCATTCTCAGAGGGAATCCTTAATTTCAAGAGCTAAGTATTCCTAGCTGTTACCACCTTGGTACTAACTACAATTTTCACGATGGGTGTCAAAGTCAAGATTTTAAAATATTGATTCAGTATCACAACATGATATTAAATGGATATTGAATTCCTTTTGCTCTTTTAAATAATTTCCCACAGAGCGAGCCTGCTCTTGTAAGATTATGTTTTCTCTTTAGATGAAGTATGATACCACATTTTAAAACATAGAATTTCCATACATCATGCTCCATCTGACAGCCTTGACAATAAAACAACCTGTGTTGGGGACGTTCAGTGTGTGGAAATGACAAGTCAAACCTCACTTGCCTTCCTAAGTAAAGGCACTTGATGAATTACAAACATTCACATATGTTTTTAAATTAAGTGGCTATACAAAAGACAGAAGGGGTTTTATCTTTTTTGAAGGCATTGTTTCATCCAGAATTCATAATACTTACAATAATACTTGATATACACAGGAAACTTAATAAGTATTATGAACTGTGAAAGTTGGAAAAGAGTAAAGAGCCACTACATCCTCCAGCAACAAAGAGGTGTTTTGTTTCCAGTGTTTCATATTTAAGTTGACAAGAACAAAGTAATTACCAGCTGAGTCCTCCATTAAAACAATTTCACTTCATAGTTACTATTTAATGTGAAATCTTACTTTTCAAAAGTAAGATTTCTTTTCTGTGGATCTTGAAAATCAATGTCATAATTTTTTTGTTTAAGGAATCTAAAATAATTTGAAAAAACTTTTGATGAAGTTCAAATAATATACCAGTCTCTTATTAAAAGAAATGAGATGAAGAATAAAAATAAGATACTACTAGTCAGGTACCAGTGGTTTATGCCTGTAATTCTGGCTCCTCAGAAGGTTAAGATCTGAGGAGCGCAGTTCAAAGCCAGCATGGGCAGGAAAGTCAGTGAGACTCTTATCTCCAATTAAATCACAGAAAAAGTTGGAAATGGCACTGTGGCTCAAGTAGAAGAGTGTTAGCCTTGAGCAAGAGAAGCTCAGGGACAGTGTCTAAGCCCAGAGATCAAGCCTAGGGATCCTCCTCCCAAAAACAGCTATTTCTGAATGCAGACACCAACAATGAATCTCACTAGAGTTACCTGTTCATTCAAAGATTTTGGCTTATTTAGCTGAAGGCTACAGGTCTAGAGAGTCATTTTTGGTTTACATCTTTTAAGTATACTCAGAAATACATGGATGAAAAGAAAATCAAGACTCATCCATTATTGTCTATTCCATTTTATTTTCTTTCCAACATATTGAATTATGCACAACATGTTTATAATATGTGGTATATCTTTTGGGAATGGTACAAGTTAACTGGGTGCGTATTAGACTCTACCATCCTCAAAAGTGCAGAAGACAGGCCTCTATCAGTAGTACCCATAACTTGCCTTGGTTTAAGCAATTTAGAAGACAATTTTCTTTTGCTTATAATTTCAGTTTGAATCAAAGCATCTACTACCCCAAGCATCAATGCTCTTCAATATCTAATTTCACAGTTTTCTTAACACGTATCTCATGTTATTTATTATAGTCAGAGGCATCCCAACACCTTGTCTATCCTTGCTACCTTTTAAATGGTTTATCTAGCAAACCATCAATCACAAATCATGAAACATATTTTAACTTCAGTAAGATCACTTAGGAAAGAAAGCAAAGCTTGTGCAACCTAATTGGAAACATTACTCACATCAATAAGTGATAAATGTTTGTTCTAAATAGGAATATTTATACCAGATCTTTGTGTTCTGTATAATCTGGACAAGATTAAAATCTCCATTCACCTTCTAACTTGGGGACATAAAGATATTGACATAAACAACCCAAAGCTTTTGTGAAAAAATAAATTTCCCAACAATCTAATATCAGGCTAAGAATAGTGCTGATATTATCAAAGATGTCTGTATTTTAGTTATGACATTTCCTGATTAAAACCAAAGCTTATAAACAACTTGAACAGAATACTTTAAAAATGTGAGCAGATAATTTAAACTGTTTCAAAAGCTTACATGAATTGGCTTATTTAAGTTTATCCTGAATGTAATGTGCTGAAATTTTTTCTTGTTCTCTTATTTGGTATTTGTGTTATCCAAGTAACTATGAATAACAACATTTTAAATCAGAATTTATTGATATTACATATGCTTCTTATGTATTTTGTTGAAGATATTTTAAACATATCCAAGTAACATATGCATTAAGCATAACCAAGTATACCTTCCTCAAATAGGAAAAGACCTGTGTTTCCTTTGTCAAATCTTAATTTAAAGACACAAATGTGTGCTCACTTTTTCCATGAGGTCAGTTGCACTATCACAACCCATTAACCTAGAGATGATCCTTCACTTTACAGGTAATTTATTATAGCAGCATCACTGTCTCAGGCATGGTTCGCGCAAATAATTTAACTTAGGTAAACACCATTTTCCAGTAATGATAGACCAAAATAAACTTTAGTAGCATTTATGAACAGTGACATCTCACTCTCAGTACACATCTGCCAATCTATCTTTGTTGTTTGCAAGTGAATTAACTATAGCCTGAAAATCATTAGAGCCATCTGCTTTGATGGTAAAGAAGGACTTCTGTGATGGTTTTATTATAGGTTTAGAGACTAAGAAGCTACTCAGAATATATTTACATCATTTACATCGTTTACCCTGTTTGACATACTACCTAAGAAATGAATAGTATTATCTGTGCTCATTCAGGCTTCCTATAAATGCATTTACTTAGAAATCACATTGTCTGTGTAATTTTCTGTGTGTGTATGTGTGTGTGTGTGTGTGTATTTAGAGATGTTAAACATGAGAAGTATCCATTTTTTTCCTTCATTAAAATTAGTTATCATAAGGAGAGGGTAACAATGCTCCATAGGAAATGTACTCATTACCTTACTCATGTATCTGTAAACCCCTTTGTACATTATCTTTACAATAAAAATATATAATTTTTTTTAAAATTGGTTATCACAGTTAACAAGATTTCTGATATATTTCTTCCTTTTAAGTAAGAAGTGGAGAAGGAAAAAATTCATTTAACAAATGAGCTCCTTTTAGAGCTGGGTCCTTGTGGATCATGCCTGTAATCCTAGCTCATCAGAAGGCTGAGATCTGAGGATTGGGGTCTGAAGCTAGCCTGGACAGGACAATGTATGAGACTCATTTACCTTTACTTTCTTATGAATTTTTGTTGCATCCACAGGCTTATAATATGATGGTGAGTTATCTGTTTGTACTTAGGAGGTCTAAATGAAATGGAAGATTTATACATAAATGCACACAAACACACATGCACATACATAACATATACTCATTGCTATGTTTCACAAATATATGTGCACTCCACAAAGCAACAAAAGGAAAAAGAATATGAAGAAGGGTGAGGTGGAAAAAAGAGAGACATTTTATCTGATGTTCACCTCACAAGGAAATTTTCCAATAGCCATGGAACTTAAATACTATTTTATACACAGAATTAAAGCACATGCTTTACCATAAATACATTTTTCTTCTATTTTCTAAAATGGAGAGGTACTAAAGCAATCATTACTAAGGAGGACCTGTTGCTTACAAGTGTACTTAAATTCAGAGGATATTCAGTGACTAAGTAGATGCTGCATGAAAATATGAATGGTGAAGGGCTACACATTAAACTCGATTGTATTCAAATCTCAATTAAATATAAAGGGAAATTTAAGCATAATCCTTTCAAATTTATACAATGTGTCTTTTCCTATCTGAGTTTACACTTTAGGAAGGGACAAATGAATGTTTGCAATCTATCAGATTAGTTAATTCAGAATTCTGAATATATAGAATGAACAATATACTGAATACATCTTCCCTATAACCTCACATGGAGGTTATTTTTATCAGTAGGATACTAAAGAGTTTGGCGTATAGATTCTGCAAAAGTTTATTCAATCTCAAATGGGAATAACAAAACACTAGATACATTTGCTTGAGGCACTAAATTTATGTCCTTAAAACCTACCTGTGTTTGTTCAAAATGGAACTTACAATCCAGCTGCTAACATTTTTCTTGCATTCATGAGAAAAATGGCACTACATACTAGGAAAGATTTAAGGCTAGCCATAGAGCTAGCCTTTCCTTTGATTCAGAAAGCGATCTGAGAGAAGAAAAGAGAGCTCAAGAGAAAAGATATAAACCACTATTTTTGCATAATCTGCTATTGAAATTCACATACCATCATGTTGCAATGGTCACTAGACACAACCTACCAGGTACTGCCACTTCCCCTTCATATGAAGGTATTTAAGCAAAGCTGTATTTACCTAGAGATGGGAATTACCAAAAATCATTCCTGAGGCCATTCATCATAGCTCCTTAAACCAACACCTTCACCTTTCTCTATTCCAAATTGCTCTTTTTTTAAATCTCAACAATGTCTTTTAAATTCAAACCTGATTCCAATTAATTTATCTATAGATAAGTAATTCTTTCTTCCTTCACACAGATCCTAGAGAAATTTTTCCTTACCCTACAGGATATTTGATAGTAGCAGCTATGACAAGGAATACTTGCCAATTGCAATGTCCCTATGATGATGTAATAGTCACTTTGGGGAAAATCTTTCTCATTGTGTTGTCATTTACTCAGTGTAAATCCTCCATCCTCTGGATCTCTAAAGTTCTGCACCATCAATCACTCCTGTAAGTTATAGACAACTACAATAAAAATGTAAGCCTCTACGCTTCTATTTATTCATGTATTTATTTAGTGAAATATTTCTCATGTCTTTCAACTTACATAGCTAAGAAATCTATTTCCCGAAGCCAAGGAATGAATTGCTGGATCCATGTTCTGGTCTCCCAAGGATTTCCCTGCATTCTACTTAGTAGCTCACACTTGCTGGTTCCTCTTGTGATGATCAGCAAAGATCTTCCCACTTCCCCAAAGGAAGGTTCTCCAAGTTCAGTACCTATGCCAACATCATCAGGATCTCTTGGGATCCTGTTAGAAACCTACAGTTTGAAAAGTAGTAGAATTCTACTGAAAAATCTACTGAGGCACCATAATTTGTTATAATAAATTTTGGGGGTCATTTAGATGCCTGAAAATTGAGAAACGTTATCTCAAATCATCATAAAAGAATCACTATCCTAAACCAGTGGATTTTCTTCACTCTTTATCTAATTTGGTTTCCTCAGCATTTAGTGACTCCTTGAAAGACATGCCTGAAATATTATCTACTGTTATCTCATTGTAATTCATTCTTACTATTTATCTTATTCTACCAGTCCCAAAATAGTAGACTTTCCTTTCTTTCCTTTCTTTAGCTATATGAATTTTCCCTGAAGACTTTACCCATTCCATAAATTTATACATGAACTTGCTAATAAATGTGACCTCTTATCTCTATCTCAGTAAAGACTTCCTTGGTAAAGATTCATAATTTCAACATCCAAATTAAGATTATTAAATTTATGTTATCTGAGAGCTCCTCATCAACATTTTCAAATCAGGGAATCATTTTCTGTCATACAGCTTCAATTGCCTTTCTACTATTTTCCTTAAAAAATAATAATAAAAGAAGCTGGATACTGGTGGCTCATGCCTGTAATCGTAGCTATTCAGGAGCCTGATGTCTGAGGATTATGGTTCAAAGCTAGCCCAGGCAGGAAAGTCCCTGAGCCTTTTATCTCCAATTAACCCACAAGAAAACCAGAAGTGTTGCTCTGGCTCAAAAGGATACAACACTAATCTTGAGTAAAAGAGTTTAGGGACAATACACAGGTGCTAAGTTCAAGCCCCATCACTAACATACATACATACATACATACATAAAATAGTTCATGTATATAGTCATTATATCCTGAAAACTGACATTTACTCCACATACTGTCAGTCAGGGATTTGTCTAAATTTGTCCCCCTATCTTTCATAAAATCTCTGGTCGGGATCTCTATTGTTATTCTTCTAGTGATAGCTTTATTTTATTCTCAATTTATATTTATTATTAATGTATGCTAATAAAAATATTATTCTCAGTCATCTTTAGAAGAGGAAACAACATTAAATGGGATTCAACACCTCACCCAAAAGATTCACAGCAATTCTCATCTGAGCCAAGTTTTAAATTTAAATAAGTAACTCTTCACTGTGCTGCTATAAAATGCTTTCATACATTTAAAAATTATTATAGAACCCAAATCCATTGCCCGATATGTGTTATAAATATATCTTTTATGTTTAAGAGATGAAAGTTCTGAAATTACTTTTATTGATAAAATTTTATCATGGGGACACCTCATATTCTGCTAATAATTCATTTTTATAAAATATAAATTACATTTCCTAAAACAGAAATCTTCAATGAGTAAAGTGCTATTATTTCTAGACACATACTGGTGACTCATATCTGCAACTAGGTGCTGTGGAGACTGAGATCTGAAGAATGAGGTTCAAAGTCAGCCTGGGCAGAAAGATTTTGGAGACTCTTATCTCCAATTAATCATAAAGAAGCAACCTTGAAGTAGAGCTATGACTCAGATGGTAGAGTTGTAGCCTTGAATGAAAGACTAACCCAGGCCCTGAGTTCAAGCCCTAGTATTGGCAAAAAAAAAATGTGCTATTATCTCAAATAGTTATGAAACTCTAATGTGTGGCTTAATAAAATAGAACTAGATTCTTTTTCTACATTTACATTTAATCTAATATCACATATTGTATTCATTTAATTAAGTTAAAACAATCCCTGCCTCATACTGAAAAAATGAGACAATATCTTAATGTTTCCAAAAAATTGTAACTATCTTTCATTGATATCACAACAAAGCACAAGTAATAGTTTCCTATTTGTTTTTACTATATTTAAGTAGTGTACAGTTTTCAATTCAAGAAATCCCTTTATAAATACAATACATCTTGATCAATGTCACCCCTTCCATTGTACTTAAAAACTATTTTTAAAATTTATTTCCAATGAGGTATCAGAAATTCTGTAAATAAACTTTTTATTTATCAAAAACCACATTAGTTCTCATGTATTTTAAGGGATGTGTTATCCATGCAAACTTTGGTAACATATTAATTTATTGAATCATGCAGATCTTCTAAATATTAACAATTAATGATGCAATATATTAAAAGCCACGTTCATCAGTATTACCTCCAGATGCATGAGAAAGGCCTACAAGTATTAGATATAATACAGTAAGTGGTGAATGGAAGCTTACAAAATTTCTGATTATCTTCTGAACACTGAAATATTGTTGTACCTGGATGTGTACATGGACATGTTCATTCTCAGTTCTTTACATTTCTTTGCACTGTTACACAAGAACCTAGGGGTTAATACTTACTAACATGTTTTATAACTTTCTTACCCCTTTGCCCATGAATGAATGATGGCAGAACACATAGAAAATAGCTATTACCACTGTTTTTGCTTGTGCTAAGGCACCAGAAATGTATTTCAGCATTGATTTTTGTACTATGAATGAAAATTTCAACGTAAAGTAGATTACTTCCAAGTACTATGGTAGAGTTCAGTAGAAGGAATTCTAGGACCACTGCTATTACCTTAGGAATTTCAGATGATATTTCAAATGCTAAGGGGAGAGAGGATACCTGTAATCCCAGCTACCCAGGAGGCAGAGATGGGAAGACCAGCTCCTCTTCAAAAATAATTGTGAGACTGTTGTAAAAAGCTATGATGAATGTAATCATTCATGCCAGTAATTCCAGCTAGCTGGGAGTCATTGGAACAAAGTTTATAGTCTAGGGCCAGCCCCAAGGGAAAAACAGGAGAGCCTCATACACTTACCAAAGCTAAATTAAAATAAAATGAGCTGGGCATATGACATAAAGGGTAGAGTGTATAGCAAGTGCACAGCCCTGAATTCAGCAATTAGTATTGCCATAAAAATAATAACCAAAACTAGAGCTGGCTGGGCACCGTGGCTCACGCCTGTAATCTTAATTACTCTGGAGGCTGAGATCTGTTTAAAGCCAGCCCGAGCAAGAAAGTCCATGAGACTCATCTCCAATTAACCATCAGAAAACCGGAAGTGGTGCAGTGGCTCAAGTGGTAAAGCGCTTGCTTTGAGCTGAAGAGCTCAGAGACAGCACCCCGGCTCAGCATTCAAGCCCCACGACCAACAACAACAACAATAAAAAACTAGAACTGTTCGAAAAACCAGTAAAGGACTTAGGACTTTAGTCACTTTAGCACACTTGATTTAAGACAGCTGTGGTAGTTGAAGAAAACTGGCAACCCAGAAACCTTTGCTCTGAAGCTTATGCTCCTCATTTTACATTGCCTCGTCCTCCCCCTATTTGGAAAATGATTCTGGTAGACTATTGAGATATTTGGTCACTCGAGTTAGAATGCTGAGGCTTGACTCCAACTGAACAATATGTAGTGCTTGTGCAATTCTAGACAAGAAAGTTTAGCACTAGTATTCCAGGTAAATAAACTGCAGTTGAATAAACTGATAAAGTAGGATTTGAATCAAGGATTGTCTGATAACATTTATTCTTTTATGTGATACTGAGGATCCTCATAATCAGGTTCTTGTCTCATTCTCTCTGCTTGCTCTAGACTCATTTTAACCCCAGGCAGCCATACCCCAGGACCCCAGCACTAAACTAACTACTTGTGTCTTTTCACTCACATAATTTCCAGCTGTATATCTCTCATCTGCTTGACCTATGCATCCTCTCTTTTTGGTCTCCATCTTCAATATGAGCCTCAGGAGGGAAATATTACACATTTTTATAAGCTTTTACTCCTCTTAAGTGTCTATATAGCTGTTTTCCTTTTCTCATGAAGCAAGCCACATTTTACAGAGAAATGAGTAAAATAAGTATTGTTTTGGTAACTACCACAGACACTAAAATGCGATGCAGGCTTGATTTGGAAAATATAAAATACTCATAAGTGTATTTGCCTTTGAAAGGTTCTTCTTATGTAGGGTTGGAAACTTCCTCCTAACCAGGGATTATATAACATCTGGCTTAAAGAACATCTCAAAAGCTATGAAAGAGTAAAGTTTTTTACTACATATAAATTAAGATGCACTAATTGGGAAAGGGAAGGGAAGGAAAGAGAACTTAACTGAAGGATGAAGCCACTCTAGAACTGACAAGGGCCATCCCAAAGGATGAAGGAAATATATCATAGTGTTAACAGTATTTTCTTGAAGGTTATTTACATGCAGAAAAATAGATTTGACTCTTTCACTTCAAGCAAGCAAGTGCCCAAAGTCTGCAGAGGCCACATGCTCTTTCTCCATCTATTTAAGTTGTCGTTCATCCAGCAAGAGCTCTCCTTCACTTCCCCATCAGCTGGGAAATCCTTCTATCCTCAATGTACTCCTTGGTCAGCCTCCCAAATTCCTCCTCTCCCTTTCTACCTCCATGTATGTTTCATAGCAACAATCTCCTTGTAATTGATTATGAATTTGTTTTTCCTATATGGTGAGCATATAAACTGTGCCCTCATCTCCCTGATGACCAAAACAGAGCTGGCAGTCAGCAATCACAGAATCTGAATTATGAATTCCCTTTTTTGTGTTTATAAAGAATGGGTCAATTTCTTTTTTTTGGGGGGGGGGGATCCGGTCCTGGGGCCTGAACTCTGGGCCTGGGTGCTGTCCCTCAGCTCTTCAGCTCAAGGCTAGTGCTCTACCACTTGAGCCACAGTGCCACTTCCGGCTTTTTTCTTTTTGCTTATGTGGGGCTGAGGAATCGAACCCAGGGCCTCATGCATGCAAGCGCTCTACCACTGAGCCACCTTCCCAGCCCCAAGGGTCAATTTCTTTTTCTCCAACTTGGAACAGAAAAGAACAAAATTTGCATGTGGATGTGTGTTGCATGACTCTGTGTGTGTGTGTGTGTGTGTGTGTGTGTGTGTGTGTGTGTTAAATACAGATTGCCTTTCCCCTTGAGTTATTAAAATATGTTCAGATATAGTTTCCACAAGAACACCTCCCTGGAGGTGAATATCTTAGCTTTTTTTTTTTTTTAGATAACTTTCTTTTTTTTGTCAGTCATGGGACTTGAACTCTGGGCTTGGGCGCTGTCCCTGTGCTCTTCAACTCAAGGCATGTGCTCTACCACTTGAGCTACAGCGCCACTTCCGGTTTTCTAGTGGTTTATTGGAGATAAGAGTCTCACAAACTTTCCTGGTGGGCTGGCTTTGAACCATGATCCTCAGATCTCAACCTCCTGAGTAGCTAGGATTACAGGTCTGAGCCACTGGCGTCCAGCAAATATATTAGCTTTTCTTCACTTCTAACTTTGCTCTTTGGTAAAGATGCTGAAACCCTTAACCTAGGACAAAGTTCCTGGGACACCATATAGCACAGGAAGAAGGACAGAAATTTTCACATTTATGTTGACATTGCCATTTGTGAATAAGGATTTTGAGAAAGATGGGATTTTTCCCATCTTTTGTTACTTTATCAGCAAATGAGAAATTATGTTTAACTTACAGTTTACCTTTGTTTTTGAGGTTTGATAACATTAAGTCACAGATACCCCAGTATAGATTAGTTTCTCTATACATATTTAGGTATTAGTAATCTAAGCAAATAAAATCACTCTCTTCTAAAAAAAAAATGCGGCTTGTGGGATACTTGCTAGGCAGGTGCTTTAACACTTGAACCAGTCATTTTAACTTTGATTCTTTTTTAGTTAGGGTCTCGTATTTTGCCTATGCTTGTCCATACTGTTACCCATCTGTTCATGCTTCCTGACATAGCAGGGGTGAGATGCACGTGACTCTATACAGATTTTTAATGATCAGATAAGGTCATTCTCCTGGTCTCAGTCTTCCAAGTATTTAAGCCAAAACATTTATCTCTGGGACTTGTGTTATTAAGGTTATTTTTAGTATTAGATAATTACCTTTTTTTTTTTTTAGCAGAGTAAGTTCTCTTTTAAAATCTTTTTTTAATCTCTTAAACCTTACATTTCCTTTAGGATACTATGTCTCTTTTTGTCTCTTTCTGATACCTCTGTGGCACTAGGGCTTGGATTCAAAGCCTTAGGCTTCCTAGGCAGATGCTCTACCACTTGATTTATGCCCCCAGTGTTATTAAGATTTTTGAATGACAGAGTCATTCCCTTTCTTTTCTTTATGATTCCCTTCAAAGCCAAGCCCAGGACCAAATGAGTCAATATTTCTTCCTTGAATTGAACTGAACTGCTGTTAACATTGCCCTCCAAATGTGTTTATTTTCCACATGTGCTAATATACATCACCCTCTCTCTCTCAAATATATAGTATATTCAGCTGCAAGCCCATACTTTTTTTATTCTGGAAAGTTATAAAAATAATAAGTCTGCCATCACTTTCTAATTTACAAAATGACTTAGTCTTTTGCTTTCTAATTCCTTTCATTTCTCTTTTATAGGCCTGCAAATACCCCTGGCCTTTACTGACCTTATATACTTAATCAGAATAACCACTGCTGAGAATTTTTGCAGGAAGTTAAATTTGATTTGTTTGGAAAGGTTTATTTATACCACATGGCATTTAAAGCAACTGAATTATTTTTTTGCATTGGAAAGAGGTTGCAGAAATTAGATTCAAATTTTTGAAAAGAAACTGTGCCGGAATTTTGTAGGAAACTTACTCGGCAAAAGAAAAACGAACCATACATTCATACATATCCTCATCGAATTCAAATGACATCAGGGAAAAAATTCACAAAGATGATTTTTGCTAAAGTTGGAGTCACCAACTGTGATTGAGTTTCCTCCATCCTGGCACAGAACTTGATTGCCCCCTTGAAGGGACAGTGGTTTTCCTCTTCTTAGTATTGTGATGTGATCCCCAGGATTTAGACAACATGAACAGTAGACAACTTCTCCTAGCTCCAGGCTAAGAGATAGGAAAGATAAAAGGCCTAGACCAGTCTGCCTCACTTTTGGAGGTAAAGGGATCAGGCCTCAGCCCTGGCCTCGTCTCCAGCGATTACTTAGAGGCTGAGCTGAAATTTAATTTTGTCAGTCAGTGTAGAATAGTATTTTTATTAATTGTTAGATACAGATAAAAACTCTATTGTCCTAGATGCTGGAGTTACAATAGCATCCTGACTCTGCCACTGAGATTCTCTGAGAATGACAAAAAAAATGATAAACAAATGAAACCTTGATAGAACTGAGACATACAGGGCTCAAGCTCATCAAACATGGCCTCAACTCTAGTAGCCTGTGGACCAAACACCATCTTTCATGTTTAAGCTAATGTGAGGTTTTTGTGCTGTTTGTTTAATTTCAATGAAAAATAACCTAATACATCGTCAGGATGCAAAACAGTCAACAACAACGGCAATAATAATAATATCTTAATCACAGTTCTCCCACTGGAGCCAGTACAACATGGGTCCCATATTGACACTTGTTTATTAAAGTAACTTGCCCTCTGGCCTCTAACCATTGTCACCAGACTGTATTGGGAAGATCACTGCTTGTAATGCATGTGACAAAGTTGATGGTAATCAACATTTCAAGCCAGTTGAGCACATCACTGCTGTTTTCCTTCTCTCCTGGTCAGAAGTGTGTCATGCTCCCAATTAAGGCCTAGGACAAAGCCTCTGATCTTTGATTATTTGGTAAGCACAATGGTGCTGTCCTTGAGCTGGAAGCAATCACCATTTACTGGGCTTACAGATACAAGAAATGAAAATAGGTTTCCTGTGCAGGAATATGGGCTGGTGGCTTGACTCAGTCATTTCATTGAGGGGAAGAGGAGTGGAAGGGGAATGAAGTTAAACCACAAGCTTAATCCTTGAATAAATCTTGAGGCATTTTGAACCACCAATTAGCAAATTGAAACCAAAACCTGTTCTGCCATTCCAAATCCAAAGAGGTAAGCTCTTATTTCAGAGGTTGATAAACAAACCACTCTGGAAAATTTGACTTGGTTCTTACCCACTGGCATACTTTCACTGGCTTACCTCTTGCCATTTTAAGGTAGAGCTATGAAACTAAGAGTCACATCTATAGGACCAGAAGTTGGCAATTCGCCTTAAGAAGATACCAGAAGCATCAAGTGATATGTGAAGTCAGCCCTTCCCATCCATGGCTGTCCATGCTTAGAATTCTATCAGCCCCATAGATGAGAATATTCTGAAAATAAATAAACAAATCTGAACTGGCCATAAAGTTTTTCTTCTCATTATCCTCTAAACAAATCAGTATAACAAGTAACTACAAAGCATTTACATAGGGTTTGTTATTCTAAGTAATCTAGCGATGCTAGAGAGAGTATTCATAGGTTATGTGCAATAAAGGCACCATTTTATACAAGGGACTTGAACATCTTGGGATTTTTTTTGAAATCTATGGCAATCTTGGAACTGATTCCCTTTAAATACTGAGGAAAATGTGTACTTGTTCAATTTCTGGAGATAATTGCAAGGGTCTTTGAGCTATGGTAGAAAGAATGTACATAATCTGGAAACTATCCTCTTTGCTATAAAAAGAATAATTAAAGGCTGGGAAGGTGACAGAATGGTAGAGTGTTTGCCTTGAATGCATGAGGCCATGGGTTTGATTCCTCAGCACCACATAAGCAGAAAAAGCCAGAAGTGGTGCTGTGGCTCAAGTGGTAGAGTGCTAGCCTTGAGCTGAAAAGCTGAGGGACAGCACCCAGGCCCAGAGTTCAGGCCCCACAACCAAAAAAAAAAAAAAAGAATTAATTATAAAGTTAAGGGTAATTGTAACCAACCAAAAGGTAGAAAAATGTAGAGAAAAGGAACTATCTGTGTCATTCAACATACCAAGCTCTCAGACAATAATAATGGAAAGTAATGATGTACTTACTTTAAAAGAGCAAGAGAATTAATAGCTCTTGAAGGCAGCTTACAAGGACCTGATTTTGTTCTACATTTGATCAAAATAGCTCTTGTTAAGAAAACTGTAGAAAAGTTAGCTACTGTAAAGTTAAATCCTTTGTATGATAAAAAAAATCCAGAAAATAAAGATTGTTTATTGTATGAAATGAATGATGTGAGCCAGGCACCAGTGGCTCATACCTGTAAATCCTAACTACTCAAAAGGCTGAGATTTGAGGATCACTATTCGAAGCCAGCCTGGGAGGAAAGTCCCAAGAGACTCTTACCTCCAATTAATCACTCAAAAACTAGAAGTAGAGCTGTGGCTTAAACTGGTAGAATACTAGCCTTGGGCAAAATGAGCTTAGGGATAGCACCCAGGCCCTGAGTTCAAGCCTCATGACCAACAACAAAAAGAAAGAAAGAAAGAAACAAAGAAAGAGAGAGAGAGAGAAAAAGAAAGAAAGGAAGGAAGGAAGGAAGGAAGGAAGGAAGGAAGGAAGGAAGGAAGGAAGGAGGGAAGGAAGGAAGGAAGGAAGGAAAAGAAAGGAAGGAAGGAAGGAAAAGGAAGGAAGGAAGGAAGGAAGGAAGGAAGGAAGGGAGGGAGGGAGGGAGGAAGGAAGAAAGAAAGAGAGAGAGAGAGAGAGGGGGTGATTTGAGTCAGACACTGGTAGTTTATACTTCTAATCCTAAAGTTTTCAGGAGACTTAGATATGAGGCTCATGGTTCAAAGCCAGCCAGGACAGAAAAATCCATGAGACTTTTATTTTTAAAAAATCAAAATGCAAGAAGTGGGGCTATGGCTCAAGTGGTAGAATGCTAGCTTTGAGCAAAAGAAGCACCCAGACTCTGAGTTCAAGTCCCAGGTCAGCACACATAGAAAAAAAGAATGATTTGAAAATAATTGGGTAGAGAAATAGTAATTAACTTTGAGAATCTATAATCTAGAAGTTGCTTCACAAAGTACTTAACCTAATCCTTACAATAAAAAAAAAATCAAAATTCCTAATAGCTCAGAATTTTAACCCTGAAATGTATTAATTTGTATTCCTCTAAAGGTTCTGATGTATTTCAGTGGCAGAGTTTAAAGCAATAAGTATTCATGCCTTTCATTAACCCATTTAATTAACGCTTAATAGGTACTAATGTGTTGTGAAATATAAGAGCTATTGGACTTCAAAAGTTAATGAAACGGAATAGGAATTTGTCGTTATGAAACTGTCAGCCAGCAGAAGGACATCATGAAACTGGGTACCTCTCTTTAATAGTTGGGATGCAAATTGTGTATCCTACTTATCAAATGTGGAATTTGATTTTCTCCTACTTAAAACTAATAAGTTGGCTTGTTTCTGCCTTATTGAAGCTGGCAGAAGACAGGAAATTCCTGGTTTAGAGACAAAGAACTTCATTAATCATGCATGGCATTACAGGCCACATGTGTATCAGCATGTTTGTTCCTCTTGCTACCCCCAAGCCTAAACCGATGAGGTGATATGAAGATATATGACTACATTTCAGAGGACTGAGGTACAGGGTAGATGTACTGAGTGGAAGCTGCTACTTATGGGGTAAGGAGTAAGCTAGCCTGGTTCTTGTCATGGAAAAAAAATACCTAGCCCATAAAGCTGTTTTCTGTAAGCACAACTATGGATGTTGTGCTTTGATAGAAGAAGTACTTAGTGCTTTGCATTCTTAGAAAGTTGGCAAAACAAGACACCAAACAAATGGACTGATGAAGTTCATTCACATAACACTAATCAGGATCCAGACTGCAATGCTGCAAATGTCCTGTGTTGCCTGGAACAGGAAGTCAATCTACCCTCAATATAACCACTATTTCCTTTTGATATATCTAGGGATTTACATGTTCTTACACAGGCTTTCTTTCTACAGTGAGGGAAAGTTCAGTTTGCCATTTGCACAGCTCAGGTGCTGATTGTAAAAGTAGGTTGCTATAGGTACAAAAAAAAAAAAAAAAAGACCAGATACAATACATCTCTAGCATGAATCACAGTAGCTGAGGCCCGTTTCTGTGTTCTCAAGGCTAACACAGATTAGTTCAGACATCCCAATCAGGTGTTCTCAGGGTTAAATCTACTTTGAGTGTCTCACCTGGCACTACATATAGCAACAATCTACTTGGTAAAGGACGGGAAAGTTGGCTATATACAGGTTGGGAGACAACAAGGTCCTGGAGTCAATAGGTTTTATTACTACAATGAAATTTTTTTCATTTTAATTGTTAGAAAAACAAAAGCTATTGTTTGTAATCTAAAATAGAGGAGTTTTAATAGAGGATCCTAGACATAATCATTGGGAAGACTGAGGAGCTAACCTGGGTAAACTGCTACCTCCAGTCTCAAACTAAGGCTCCCTGGTGCTTCTCAAAACTTCTCCGGACTGGCGATTTACTTTTGAAGTCTCTGAAATGTGCTCAATTTGCATTCGCAAAGTTCAGAGGTTAAATATCTTCCCCCAATGTGGCGTTTGTTATTTACTGGTGGAGGCTTTGGTAGATGATTAGGTTTAAATGAGGATGTGACACTGATGATGAGAACAGTGCTGTAATATGACAGAACTCGCTCCCTCTTGTTTGCAATATAAAAGCGAGTAAGAAGATGGCTATCTCTGAGTTAGGAAGAGGACCCTCACCAGATCCTATCAATTCTGGTATCCTAATCTTGAACTTCTCAGTTTCCTGAACGATGAGGAATTCATGTACATTTTTAAGCCCCCTTCAGATTATGGCACATTCTCTTCTGAACAGTCTGAGTAGACAAGGATAACCAAACTACAATTGTAAAGCATACTTCCCCACGTGTGTAACTTTTACCAGAGAAGAGTAACATCTCCATTTGAAATTTCATGCAAGTATGTCAAGTTGACAAACTGATTAAGAGCCTTGCAGGTAAAATAACTGGGAATGTAGCTGGGAAAGTAGCTTAGTGGTAGAGTGCTTGTCTCACATGCATAAAGCTCTGTGTTCAATTCATTCAGAATCACAGACACAGAAAAAGCCAAAAGTGGCACAGTGGCTCAAGTGGTAGGGTGCTAGCCTTGAGCAAAAAGAAGCTCAGGAACAGGGTCCAGGCCCTGAGTTCAAGCCCCAGGACTGGCAATAAATAAATAAATAAATTCATAAATAAATAAGTTAAGCCAGGCACCAGTGGCTCAATACCTGTAATCCTAGCTACTCAGGAGGCTGAGATATGAGGATCATGGTTCAAAGCTAGCCCAGGCAGGAAAGTCCATGAGACTCTTATCTCCAATAAACTACTCAGAAAACCAGAAGTGGCGTTATGGCTCAAGTACAGTGCTAGTCTTGAGCTGAAGATGCTGAGGGACAGAGGCCAGGCTCAGAGTTCAACTCCCATGACTGACACACAAAAAAAATCCTTCAATCCTGCCTTGTCTCTGCTGTTTTGATAGCAACCCAGTTAGATTATTAAACTAACAAGCAGATGATAAATGCCATCCTGATGCTATGAAATAAGTAATATGAAATTGATGGTAACAGTCAAAGTACTTCTGACATACCTAAGAGTTGGGTAAACTGTGATGTCCTGGAGCCATGTACACCGGCCAATTATAGCTAACACTAGTCTTAACCAGATGCATCAGGATAACACTTTTGGCAGAGCTAGTCAATATAGGAGAACTGCAGAAATGAGAAATTCTACCAGGGGACAGCCAGAGATGTTAAGAGATGGAAGGAAGGATGAAAGACTTAGGTCATTCACTAACAGATGGTGGTAAACACCACCAATGCAATCATTGAAAAATAAAGCAATCTAATTAAATTAAATGATACATTTAATGAAATACATCTATGTAAAAGATGGAGGGGAAAAAGAAAGAAATCCAAACAGCTACAAAGGAAGGAGCAGCTCAGAAGAAGGAAGGTATAACTCACAAGTAGAAAGGAACATAGCTTTAGAAATAGGGCTTTTGCACACCTGAAGCTTCACAAATTTCTTGTATATACAATTTTGATTTCCATATGTGTATGGACCTTTTTCACAATAATCAGGGAAAAAATCAACAATAACTTGTTTTTGAATGAACATCTCTATCAATCTTTGAAGGCATTTCCATATTAGAATATCTGTTATTTGGAGCCAAAAATAATTGAACTGTTGCAGAGGAATATAATCATCATTCCCATATTACTATTTTACATTAGTGTTGAAACAAATTCCATTTGCAATGACCAAACAAGTCACACAAAACACACTATTTTTCTGGGATGCAATGTGACCAACTCTGATTCTGATGAGCAGTAACTAAGGACATGAAATAGTTGAAGGTTTGTTCCACGAGAAACTGTGGCCATTGTCTAATTTCTTATGGATACTCTTTTTTCATTATAGGATAGGAATAGTGATAATATCTCAGAATTTTTTAAGCATAGATAAAATAATACACTAAGATTATGTGCTCAGAACCAAGCATATAGCAAATGTCCAGTAGGAAACTTAAAATAGTGTGAGGTGCGAAAGGGTTACTACTGCACCACTATAGTGCAGAAATTGATGGCAATGTGCACAAAAATAAGGATGACAAACTAGGAAGACTCCTGGTGTGAACTGAGAAGCTCTGGGGCAGAAACTTGCCTCAAAACTAGAAGGAGAACTTTCAATGACTAGTTTGATTCCACACTACTATACTAGATTCAGAAAGGAAAAGTAATTTTGAGTAAAATTTCATGTCAGACTATCACTGCTTCAGCCATGGACTTTGATCTGCCTCCTAAAAGAGAGAGAGAAAACTGAGTTAAAAAGCAGTAGAGCAATAGCAACAGAAAACTGTAACACTAGAGCACAACTCACACTGTTTCTATGTTTATTGCAAGTTTTAAAATAAACACATGCATAACCTACTGCATTTTATTCTGAAAATATATAAAGACCTGTGAATCTTGCTCCTGATAATGCCTGGTAACCACAAAAGTGTCCAGTAAATTGAGGATGTGGGTGACAGACACTGCAGAAGTTCCTAGAGACCACAGTATGGAGGCAAATGGCAAATAGTACGGATGCCAACAGTAGGAACCCCAGAGATTTGACTACTTAGACTATTTAATTTGTACCAGTGTCAACTTTTTAAGAAAAGGGATATTATCATACTTGATATTATTATACTTGAGTTAACACCAATGTGTAGCTCAAGACCATAGTTAATAGGTAGATGGAAAAAAAATATTTTACCTAAAGTAATACTATTTCAAGAGTGGATAACTTTCCAGAACTCATGTTAGAAGCTTTTTAGAGCAAAGGTCAATGATCTTTTTCTGTGAAGGCCAGATAGTAAAATTTTCCAGCTTTAGGAACCATATGGCCTCTGTCATGACTACTTAATTTTGTCATTGTGGGTCAAAAACAACCATAGACATCTGTATACAAATGAGCCTGGCTGTGATCCAGCTGAAGCTGATTTCCAAAATCAGAAGGCAGCTAGATTTGGCCCACGGGGCAGAGTTGGCTGAACCTGCCTCCTTTTAGCTGCCATGGCAAAAGATTTGTTCCGTCATGGCTTATCAAAACAGCACTTAAGCCTGCCTCCCTTCTTTGTCTCCATCTCTATTGGACACTCATAAAGTGCTGGATGTGAGTCATCAGCTCTGATTGGCTCCATTTAGTAAGACCAGTTGCCTTTGGTAACAGAGCCAGAAACAGAACCTGGATGTGAACTTTCCATAACAGATCATGGGGTTCTGCCCTGCTTCCCTGCACCTGCTCACTACCTGCAGGATGCTCACTTACCACCCTATTTTCCTGTACCTGTACTAACCTATCCCTCCTTTTCCATTTTCTCTTTAGTTTCTTCCTAATTATTTTTTCCCTAAAATTCCACTTGATTCCTGAACTTTTGTTTTTTTCTTCCCTAATCTGTGACTTTTGCCCTATTTCCTTTATGCAGCTGTGATTGCAACACATTTATTTATACTTGTTGCATCTGTGGCTGTATATGTACCACATAAATTCTGGGAGCAATTTGGATGATTACGGAGTTAGTGCTGGGTAGGTAAACTCTTTGGGTTTGATTTTATTTAAATTATTTAATTCCACTAATGTAGCATAAAGCACTGAAGAAAAAAAAAGAGATGAAATTATAAATACTCTAAAATGAAAGTAAACTGACCAGATACCTTAAAGAGCAGTTTACGGGAGCTGCAAGGAACATAACTACCAATACATTTGCCACTTCCTTTCACTATAAATGCGGAAATCTGGAAGTCTGGAGCGATTTTATTTAACTGGTTGTATTGTTCTCCATAGAGTTGACTTGGGAATTCTAATCTGTTAATTTACTTTATAAGGTTCTTTCTAGATTCATGAGACCTGGGTCTGTTTAGAAAGAAGAAAAGTACTCTAAACTGCCTTTTCTTTTTATTGACCTACCACTTTGTATCCTTATTCCTGATTCTAGTTTCTCAAGCAGAAATGGCTGTTTTATTTCCTCATTTGCATCTTTCTCCTCCTCTTCTTCTCCATCTCTATGCTTAAGGAAACATTTAGTTTTAAATATTGTGTTTAGAACACATTATTTCCTTTCCTTTCCTTTTGCTAACTTCCAGGTTCAAAAAGTCCTTATGTCACCTATGTCTTTCCTTTGGTTTCTTCATGTGGAATGAGTGGCAAATTGATTTGTCATTTATGTACAAAAAGTATGAAATCTCTCATCAGTTTCTCACAGATTTATTCCTTTTTTGTATGAGTCAACTGCAAGTTGCTTACACTGACACATGCAACCTCCTAAACACTGGTGGTGTATGCTCGTATCATATTGTATTATTATTTATGACAACCACAGACTTATTTAGAGGGCTGATGAGATTTCCAAAGACTTGTCAGAAAATTTTGAAGATTTTATTATGATTGTAGGTCACAAAGAAGCCTCCATAAGGAGTTAAAAAAAACTTTGTGAGCATGTTTTTCATGAGGAGGAAAATAAGAAGGAACACTTTGTATAAGCTCAAGGAAATGGTGGGCATGCCACTACTGGTCAAGGAGAACAGACAGCAATTGTGTTAGATAAAGCTTTAAGCCATGCTATACAATTAGCCAGAAAAGCCATTTTTAAATATCAAGGACAATACAAATATTATGATCATCATTCACTCTTCAAAGCAGTGACCTTTATTTTGGCCTAGTTTCTTTGGCAAGGAAGTTTGGCATGAAGCTTCTAAAATAGCATTAACTGGTTAAAATAAATTATTTTCTGGTGACCATGATATCTTCACGACAATTTAACAAAACAACTCATTTCAGGCTCAGAAGTAAAAATGCTCCAGCAAACCACCTGAGATTCCCAAGTAGCATATTTATCAAAATGAGTTAAAGTCACCTTCTGAGTAATTGCTGTGAAAGTGTTTGAACACAGTGGAGAGGCAAATTTTCTGTGGGTTTTTACGATTGATCACCAAGTTCTAGTAACAGGTGCAACTTGTTTCTGGGGCCTTGAAACATGACAGCCTGTAGAAAGACTATTAAAATTGCTTTGCTAACAAAGAAAAATCAATAGTTCTCCACAAGGAGGTGCCCTCAGGCACAATCAATAAACAATAGGACAGTGCTGGGCTGTGAACACTTTTATGCTTTTGATGAGATAAAAGGTGGGAGAAAGAGATATTTTTTTATCTCTCTGATGGACTCAGAGAGATAGTCTTATTTTGCTGTGAGTTGCAACTGGTTTTCATCAGTAGATTCACTTGTTAGGAAGCACAGTTTTATTTTCCTTTTGAGTGTAATCCTTTGTAAAGTTATTGTTTTACCTGTTTTTCAGTTTGGAGTACATGTTGACAAGTTGACCAGGGCATTCCAAGAAGACTAGTTCAATCACAAAGTGGAGCAACAGAAAGGAGCAGTAACCCATCAGTTGCATATTAAAAGCTTTGGATGAAAAACATAATATTTGTAAATTTTTCTGCTAACTGTAAGACATACATGAATTAGGATGTCAGTAAGGTCTTAGTCTTTTTTTGTGCATTTTCTATGACAAATCAATAATGATCTGTCATTTACAGACATGTTTAAAAGGCAAAAAAATGACATTTTCATGGCATTTACAACCTCTCTATTTTTATAAAGCTTTGATTGCATGCCAACAATGTTTAAAGCAGGAAAAAGACCTGAAATAAACCTCAGTTCTATCTGTACAGTAACAAAGAACATTATGGGGAAAACAGAAAGTGCCTTCTTACTCAAAAAAAATGTTACAGCTGAATAGTGTAGATAAAACCCACTGGACAATTGTGAATGTCTTTTTATACTTAGCCACAATGTATGTACATGAACAGATTTGAAATTCAATGTTAAAATATGCTAAATGACTTGATTTTATTAAGAAAAAGTATCAAATAATTCAAGTTTTCATAGAAAAGTACTTATATACATCAAGTGAGTATAAAAATTGTAGTTGGTAATTTGAATGGTTTAGGGGAATACATACTAGTTAGGAGGTCACGAGTGTTCAATAGAGATTATCCCACAAGTATTGATGACAAAAATTTCCTATCTTTGTGTTTGAGTTCAACTACATTAATCTTGTTGCTATGAGATTGTTTTGACCATAGAGAAGTCAAGGAAATTGCCAGAAATAAAGCAGTTTAATTCTTAGTCCATATATCCAAAATAAAGGTCTAGAAGTTTAACAGGCAGTATTAGGGACTATAGCCAAAATTAGGAAAGAGCAGAGTTCTATAGTTTCAAAGGCCAAGGGAGACCTATAAGAATGTTTCCTCCAACAGATGCTTATACACTGAGCCTGTTCTTCAAATGTTACAGCTTAGACACAGCTATCCATTTCCTTGATTTGCATTGCCAGAAAAGGATTGTATTTATCCTGGACAGGACATTCTCATAGTCCACACATTTTCCTAGAGAACTATTTACTGGAACTCTTCTGGTAGATGAAATTGACAAAAGGGGAAAGGAAGGAGATGATGGGAAAATAATGGACAACAGAAAGGGAATAATCACAGGAAAAACTGAATAGATATGATAGTATAAAATACCAAAAATACAAAACTAAGAGGATGCTTTAGGTTTCATATATATTTAAAATAGCTTTAAGCTCATTATAGAAAGTAGGAAAAGTACTAAGTATTAATTTATATTAGATTCTCATCAAAGACTTTTCCAATATCTAAAGTAATTATATGTCAAGGATTTTAATTGTAAAAGAAGGAAATGAATATTTAATAAGATATTGGATATGGAATTTAATAATGAGCCAAAACAAAGTGTTTAGTAGGAAAACCAAGGTATAGAAACCAAAAGGAAGAAGAAGAAAAAAAGAAACCAAAAGGAAGAAGTCAAAATAATTAAATCATAGATTGAAACATGAATGTATAAATATTTAAACATACAAATATTAATAAACAGAAATTACAATTTAAATTCCAGGTACGTTTGAGAGGCAGAGCTGATTACTATCTGATTACAATCAGATTACAATCTGAGGCCTTGCCAGAAAGAAGTGCAAGACCCTATGAAAAGTAAATGAAACTAAATTTACTAAAGTCAGCTAAAGAAAAGGGGATAAGGATTTGGCTCAAGTGAGAGAATACTTGACTACAAGGCCCTGCGATACAACCCTCCCCTGAAATAGTACTGTAAAGAAAGTAAACTCAGGCAATGCTACTTATACAACACCGACTTCCAATACCGAAGACAAAATGAATATAAGAACAATTCTGAATAACACTCAAAGAAAACTTCTGAAGGCACATTAATGTCAAAGAAGAAACTAAAGTAACATGGACTATAAGAGATCAAAGGAGCATTTTAAAATGATTTTTAAAATAAAACATAGGAAAATAAGGATTCTAAATTTTACACACACTAATAAGATAGCTTTCAAATATATAATGTGGAATGTCAGGAGTTTTATAATTATGTAGAGGAATTTTAAATTAACTCTCAGTAACTAATAGGGCAGGCAGAGAAATAAGTAAGGTTACAGAAGAAGTGAACAACATTATTTGATGAATATTCTGTACTCAAAAACTGCAGAATTCAAGCTAAATATAGCTTGAACATAGTCAGAGGAACAAACTTGAATTATTATAACATAATAATGGGGAAGTCTGGACTCAGACATTATGGCACCCATGCACTTAAAATTATCATATGGGATTCAAAAGTACTTAGATCAGTTTTTATTAATTTTGTATATTTGAGCTCATCACCTGTGCGAACAATCATTATGAGATATAGGTATATGGACCCAAGAAAGACTAAGTTTATCATGCTAGCATTGTAATTCCAAAGGCAATAGAGAGTCATTCATGGTAGCCCTTGCTGAAGAGATTTAGGGAGTAGGCTGAAGGATCTGGTGTTCATTTTACACTGACCAATGAATTAAAGGTTGAAAACGGAAGGTTGGTCAAGTGCCTAATCCTATAGCAAGCTTACTAAAATCACAGGAAATTGGAAAGGAGACAGGAGTAAAATTCCACTGGCTCAGCTAATTAAAAAGAGAATTGACAAATGAGATTGAATGAAACTAAGAACCTTCTGTATGGCAAAGGACATAGACAGACTACAGAATGGGAGAAGATCTTTGCCAGCTATACATCAATGTTCTAATATCCAGAATATACAAAGAGCTGAAGGAACTAAATTGTCAAAGAATCAACAACTCAATTAGCAAATGGGCAAAGAAACTCACTGCAGACTTCTCAGAAGAAGTCTGTAGACACATGAAGAAATGCTCAGCATTTCTGGCCATTAAAGGAAGTGTAACTAAAAACAACACTGAGATTTTTTTTTTTTTGGTCGGTCGTGGGGCTTGTACTAGGCTTGGGCCCTGTCCCTCAGCTCTTCAGATCAAGGCGAGCACTCTACTGCTTGAGCCACAGCGCCACTTCCAACACTGAGATTTTTATCTCACCCCAGTTAGAATAGTCATCACCAAAAATACAAACAATAACAGATACTGGCACAGATATGGGTATAAAGGAACCTACATACAATGTGGGAGGGAATGTAAACTTGTTCAAACACTCTGATGTGGGAGCAATAATTAATTTATAAATATGCAAGTAAACACACACTGGGTTGTATGCAAGTGCACACAAAAGTATTAACTAAAGTATAGTCTTTTCAGGGGAGAATTCAAATGGTGTAATTCCTTACAAAATCTCACAGTCCAATGAAATAAATGCCAGGAAATTGGCACTTGAAAAGTGTAGGGAAAGAAGGTCAAGCAGTAAG
The DNA here is from genome assembly GCF_000151885.1 of Dipodomys ordii. Classification (NCBI taxonomy): domain Eukaryota; kingdom Metazoa; phylum Chordata; class Mammalia; order Rodentia; family Heteromyidae; genus Dipodomys; species Dipodomys ordii. Next base: position 7,516,809 of record NW_012267288.1, on the reverse strand, counting down.
GGGAGTAAATGAATGAAGAGCTGAAAGATATTAAGAAAAACCAGGAGAGGGGTTTAGTTGGGGGAGAATGATGAAAGGGGTGATGGGTAAGATCCATCAAGATTCATTGAACTTATAAACTGATTTGATGAATAGTAACTCCTTTGTGCTTAAAGACAATAGCAAATAAGTAATAATAAAAAAGAAGAAAATTGAAAAGTGAAACAAAAATAAGTTGGATTGAACACTTGTATGACAAGTCCTAAAGTTATATCTTCCAGGGCTACAAACTCAAAGGAAGTCTTTAATGCTGAATGATAACAGTAAATTATAATAAGGTTTACAATTGGTCCATTTTGGACCACAATTTACCCTGAATCTCTTTAGAAAAAAGAAAGCATTTCTTTATTTTTTTATTTGAAAATAAATCTATTATGCCACAAAGACTGTAATAATATTACAAAAAACTCCCCTATTTTCTCCACTAAAATTCTCTAGCCACAAACATTTAGACACATTTGTTTTTGTCTACATGTGTATGATGTATGTGTACATGTGTGAATTTATGCTCATACATGTGTTTCCAACCATCTCAAGGTAGGAAAAGGGAAATCAGCATGACCTTTTACACAATTTAGGATTTATTTCCCTAATTACAGCGATAATGTTCCAACAAACTCCTTCATCTTCTTCTAGCCATTAACATCTAGACACATTTATTTTTTGGCTTTTTGCGGGCTAAATGAAAATAACAGCTCTGCCCAAGCTGGCTTTGGAACCATGACCCTCAGATCCCAGCCTCCTGAGTAGATAGAATTACAGGTGTGAGGCACTGGCATTCAAGGGCTAATCATTTTCCAAAGGCTTCCTTGAATGCATATATTCTATTGTCATTATTTGATGCAAACTTTGCATTCTGGGCAGGAACACTACAGAATTAGGATTTCTTCTTAGGACATTCCAGTAAGAGGCAAATAATAACACAAACATTATTTTTCTTAGCTGGAATCTGCATCATTTTCTTCCACTCTTCCCTTTGTTCTATCATATGTAGAGAAATATTTTGAAGCCATAAAAAAATCTCATTCTTCATTCAAATTTCATTCCTTAATTTTAACATCATTGATAAAATTTGACTGAAATATCTGTGGCTCTATGAAAGTTGCAAAATATGAGGTATTCACGTCTGACATAGGTTTCACAACTGATGGAATATAGCCAAAGATTGTCCTGCTCTTACTAAAGAGACTTGAAGGAAATATACCATCCCCCAAAGAAATAAAATTAATGAGGCACCTGTGGTTTTTGTTTATAATCCTGGATTCTTAGAAGACTGAGATCTGAGAATCTCCTTTGAAAGCTAGCCCAGACAGGCAAATTTATTTCCAATTAATTAGCACAAAAGAAGTTCTGGACGTGGGAGTTGAGCCTAAGATTGAAAGAAATAATCAAGTAAGAACTTGTGAAACTCTGAGTTCACGCCCTATTATCAGCACAAAAATAGAAAAGAAAGAAAACAGGATTACAGACAGAATGGGAAAACACATCAGCACTGCCTCAATTCCTACTTGACTATTTCAATAGCTCTCTGACACCCAGTAATAAAAGTATCACTTTGAATCCTAAAACAATGAATTAGAATATTCTTATAACCTAAGGAAATCTCCATCTGTGTTTCCTTCTAATGTGATGATGGCCATTCGTGTTCACAAACTTAGCAGTGACTAAAAGGTTGATTCAATGGCTTTGAAAATCACATTTCAGGAAAAGTTACAAGCAGCATACTTGGGCTACATTTCTTTGAGCTCCAACAATATTGTTCCACTGTCCTCCTTTTATATTCTTCTAGGCACTATCTTTATCTGGAAAACAAGGCATTCCAAAGCTAGAGGCATAAACTATAAACAGGCTGTTTTCATCTTTTGACTCTGAAAGTTGGCTTGCTCAGGCAGTTTTGCTTGTAGTCTTTTGTGCAGTTAAAATAATCGGAGGGCCGGGGTCACATTTATCTCATATTTAGCAAGTGCTATATCAGTCAAGAATGTGGAATCCATGCAGCCAAGGAAGCAAACTAAGTGCTGTCTTTGTCTCTGTGACTACAATTCACATGAAGCAGCACTTTTCAATACATTATTTGAAACAGTCAAAACCTTCCCTCATAAAAGAGAAGGGAACATTGAACTCTCAGCTCCTAAGAGGAAGAATGTCAAGGAAGTCTGCCGTTGGCAGTTTTAAATTGCCATAATTGACCAAAGATTCTGACCTTCAGATCTATCCTGTATCATAAATTCTACTTTATAACTTATTCCACCTTTATCAGATGACACTCTGTTGTATATTAATCTCTAGTATCACCATAGAGTCTTAGTAAGAATGTGATAGGAGTACATAATGTTCTTGATATTCAACATATACGCTCATTATGGATTGAAATATACTGACATCAAAATGCGGCCTTTCTTCATTTACTATCTGAAATATTTTTATAAGGCTAAATATTTTCTCTTCAATCAATGCAAAAAATGATTCTTTTTGTATTAGATATATTTCAAAATAATGAGTTGTTTCTGCAGTGTCGTGTGTGTGTGTGTGTGTGTGTGTGTGTGTGTGTGTGTGTGTGTGTGTGCTGATACTAGGACTTGAACTTAGGGCCTGGGTATTGTCCCTTAGCTTTTTTACTCAAGGCTAACACTCTACCACTATGAGCTACAACTCCATTTTTAGTTGCTTTATGTGTGTTTGTGTGTGTGTGTGTGTGTGTGTGTGTGTGTGTGTGTATTGTTGTTATTGTTGTTAATTGGAGTCTCATGGACTTTCCTACTCTATCCTGCTGGCTTTCAACTATGATTTTCAGATTTTAGCCTCGCTAAGTAGCTAGGATTAGTGCTGTGAGCCATCAGTGTCCAGACACAATGTCTTTTAATAGTAACAAATTAACTTTATGTTTAATTTTTCCTTTTTTCCTCCTTTGTGTGAATTTATATCCCAAAGAACCCATGATTACATATATTTATGCTTAATTGATTTACCAAAAAGAAGCCAAAATATCTGATAAGAGAGAACAGTCATTTCAACAAATTGTGCAGGGTAATGTCTCCACTTTAAAAAGTTAAGCTCCTACCCTGCATTGTAAGAAGGAATTAACTCAAACTGTATTAAAGTCATTACTATAAAAGGGAAAATTATAAAGCTTAGAAAAATACATTGTGATAGATCTTTGTGACTGGACTTAAGTAGGATTCTAAGAAATGACAGAAAGCACACACAATGACGAAAGTGCCATTAAATTGGATATCATTAAAATTTAGAAATTTCATACTTGACATGACCAACCCCACAGGATGAAAAAATATATTTATGCATATAGATATATAACTTATGTGATAACATAAGGAACCTGTATCCTAGATATATAAAGAACTTTTACAACTCAATAATAGAAAAAAAAGCCCACTTTAAAAAGGAGCAAAGAATTTGAACCTTAAGGAAGAAATATAATTGATCAGCAATCACGTGAAAAGATACTCATTAATGACTGAGAAATACAAAGCAAGACCAAAAACTTCTCACCCATGAGGGTAACTAGAAGATGATAACAAGCAATGTCAAAGATGTGGAAAAATTGAATCATCACACATGACCAGTGGAAATAAAAATGGTGAAGATTCTTTGGAAAATGATCTGATAGGTAATCAAATGTTTAAATATGGGTTCATCATACAACCAAGTAATTCCTTTTCTAAGTATATACCTGCAAAAAATTAAAATATATGCTCACACAAAAACATTTCCATAAGTTCTCATGACATTCATAAATGTGATATATCCACATAATGAGCGCAATAGTGTTCAACACATGGATAGAACTTGAACACATTGTGATAAGTGGAAGAAGCTAGTCACAATGGACCACATACTATATGAATATGTGGAGTGCGCAAAGCAAGGAACTCTCTTGAGACAGAAGTTAACAATCACATTTGGAAGTGGTGCTATGTCTCATGTGGTAGAGCCATAGTCTTGAGCTGAAGAGCTGAGGGACAGCGCCCAGGCCCAGAGTTCAAGCCCAACGACCGACCAAAAATAAATTAATAAATAAAAATATTGGGGCTGGGAAGGTGGCTCAGTGGTAGAGCCCTTGCCTTGAATGCCTGAGGACCTGGGTTTGATTCCTCAGCACCACATAAGCAAAAAGAAAAAAGCCAGTAGTGGTGCTGTGGCTCAAGTGGGAGAGCACTAGCCTTGAGCTGAAGAGCTGAGGGACAGCGCCCAGACCCAGAGTTCAGGCCCCATGACCAGACCCCCCCCAAAAAGAAGTTAACAATCACTGGGTGATGGAGGCAGTGGAGGAATAAGGAAGATGATAGCCATAGGTTACAGAGTTTTGTCTGTTGTGATAGTTGAAATCTGTAGATACAAAAATCTATAGCCAGGAGCCAGTGGCTCACACCTATAATTCTAGCTACTCAAGAGGCTGAGATCTGATGATTGAAGTTCAAAGCCAGCCAGTGCAGGAAAGTCCATGAGACTCTTATCTCCCATTAGCCACCAGAAAACCGGAAGAGGCACTGTGGCTCTAAATAGGAGAGCACTAGCCTTGAGCTGAAGAGCTCAGGGACAGTGCCCAGGCTCAGAGTTCATGGCCCATAACTAACAACAACAATAACAAAAAAAAATCTATATATATGCATGAAGTTGCAGTGCTTCTGCATGGCAAAGGACATAGCTAGCAAGATCAATAAGGGTCTCATATCTAAAATATACTTGGAACTCAAAAAAATTAAATCCCCCAACAACAAATCCTCAAAGAAACAACTGCCCAATAAATAAGTGGGCGAAAGACTTAAAGAGAAACTTCTCTGAAGAAGAAAGAAGGATGGCCAATAGACACATGAAGAAATGCTCAACCTCCCTAGTCATAAAAGAAATGCAAATCAAAACAACATTGAGATACCACCTCACCCCAGTTAGAATGGCAAAAATCAAGAACTCTAATAACAACAGATGCTGGAGGGGATGTGGACAGAAGGGAACCTTACTTCATTGTTGGTGAGAGTGTAAACTTGTTCAACCACTTTGGAAAGTAGTATGGAGGTTCCTCAAAAGACTCCACATAGAGCTCCCCTATGACCCAGCAATCCCATTTTTGGGCATTATCCAAATGTTTACAAACAAGACCACACTAAAGCTACCAGCAAAACTATGTTTATTGCAGCATTATTTACTATAGCTAAGATCTGGAACCAACCCAGATGCCCCTCAGTAGATGAATGGATCAAGAAAATGTGGTATATATACACAATGGAATTCTATGTCTCCATCAGAAAGAATGGCATTGCCCCATTTGTTAGGAAATGGAAAGACTTGGAAAAAAATTATATTAAGTGAAGTAAGCCAAGCCCAAAGAAACATAGGTCCCATAGTTTCCCTTATTTGAAATATCTAGTATATGTCTGAGTCAAGCAGAAAAGGTCAGATAAGGTGATGTTAGGAAAATGAACCCTAAGATACGTATTCAAATGTTTTTTTTCTTTCATGCATTTGTTTCTAATGCATTTATAAGATTATTTCTTTGTTGCTTTGTTTGTCCCTCCCCCACAGTATAATTCCTGCTTTCACTGTATTTGATGTCGGTATAATTTGTGGAGGGGAAGGGGAAAAACAAGTCGTTTAAATAAGGATACAGGGGACCCGTTGCAGCAATGAGAAGTACAAGTTGTCATGTCGAAAATGAACTTTACAACTTTGGTGGGGGGGGGGAGAGGATGGGGGGGGGGGGCGGGGGGGGGGGCTGGGAAGGGATGTGAAGAGTAAACAAAAGAGGAGGCTACAATGCTTGATAGGAAATGTACTCATTATCTTGCCCATGTAATTGTAACCCCTCTGTACAGTATGTTCACAATAAAAAAATCTATAAATATGAAAATATGTACTGTATACTTTGAGTAAATTGAATATGTGAATTGCTGTCAATAGATGTTTTAAAGAAATTTACTCATGAATGCTAGACATGGTGCTTCATGCTATAATTACAGTTACTTGGGAGGCAGAAGTCAGGAGGATAGTTATTGAAGGCCATCCTGGGCAAAAGTTAGTAAGATCTCTACCAACCCCACTCCCATCCCTCTCAGTCAATAAAAGCTGGGTTTGGTGGTTCATGTCTATCATATCAGCTATGCAGGAGATATAATAAGTAGCAGCATCTCAGTCCAAAGTATATCCCTCAGAAATAACATAAACCCCTACTTGCTCAAGTAGGAGCAAAATATTTGCTTAGCATATAGGATGCCCTGGGCCCAAACTCCAATATTGATGATAAATTAAAAAATAACTCATTGTTTAAAACACATTATTATTTGTGTTACTCAAGTTGTCCCAAACTTAGATAGCAAGAAAAATTTCAAATGACTTCTTGAGTTTCTGTGGCACAGCTTGACATTGATAGTTTTCTTGATATTTATTATGTGAATACTTTTGTAGACAGATATTTTGCATATCATACAAAGAGCTGGCCTCCAAATAGCCTTGGGTTCCTTCAAATAGGAAATAGTCATGACCAGCAGTTCTTATTTAGGTTGTGTTTTAAGATAAAGGCAGCAACTTTGATGAGGCCAGGGGAGTGTAGTTTTGGAGATGGGAGGGCAGGGACGGTAGGGGAAAAACAAAGGAGGAGGCAACAATGCTTGATAAGAAATGTACTTATTACCTTTCTCATGTAATTGTAACCCCTCTGTACAGTATGTTCACAATAAAAAAAAACAAAAAATAAAATGAAATAAAAGATAAAGGCAAGTTGTACATGAGGACATCAAGCATTTAGTCATCTCCGTCTTAATTTGAATGTCCTTTCCCACATGGTAAAAATCTTAGTCATAAGATGATTAGGGACTTGATATTACCTGATATCACACACACAATTCTAAAAATAGCAGTAACAATGCTACCACCAACATAATTACCTAAGTATATTTCCAAAAATTATTCTTTTTGAGCTTAGAATATATGCATATATATTAATTTAGTTAATTAATTTATTTATTTTGTCGGTCACGGGGCTTGAACTCTGGGCCTGAGTGCTGTCCCTCAGCTCTTCAGCTCAAGGTGAGTGCTCTACCACTTGAGCTACATCACCACTCAGGTTTTCTTGTGGTTTATTGGAGATAAGAGTTTCATGAACTTTCCTGCCTGGGCTGGCTTTGAACTGCGATCCTCAGACCTCAGCCTCCTGAGTAGCTAGGATTACAGGCGTGAGCCACTGGAGCCCAGCTGAGCTTAGACTATATTGCATGAGAATTTCACAGTCTAATCAATGCTTTTAAAGTCACATTTCAGTGGTTAAATCACTTGATAACTTCAGTGCTACCCTGGATTTGATCTCCAGAACCCCATATACTCAAATTTCCTCTGGTTATGCTATTAACTGAATATATAATTTAGTTCTATTACTTTAGTTTAAAAATATATGTTTAAAGGTTTAACTTTATTTATTTTTATAATCATGTGACATATTTAAAGCTTTCCAAACTCAGCCATAACTATAGTTCCACTGAAGATTTAGAAAGCTAAATCAGAATATTATACTTAATACAAGAAGAGAAAGCCCAGATAAAGAAACGGCAATAACAACAACATGATTTCTTAGCTTGTTAGGGAACTAAGATTGAAAGATAACCAGATGAACTGAGTTCCATAGAGAAACACGTCAGGACTCATGTGGGACAGAGAAGATACCAGTGAAAACTAACACATTCATGAATTACTAAGGTGAAAGCATAAAATATCAGGAGCCTCAGATTCAAGAGTGTTGGCTCCCTCTTGGTAGCTCTTTTCCGTTTGGGTCTCCACCAGCTACTTGACTGGCACCAAGTCCGGGGATGTTCTACAATGAACTTAACCATCTACAGATGTTGAATCTTTACCCATTTCTTTCTGTTTTCACGGAGACGCTATACTCTTTGCACCACTCTGCACAACACTAGACTACTTTCTGTGTCTTCTTTGGACTTTGCATGCTCATGTTGCCATCTGTTTTTCCCCCTCTCTCATTCCCTCCCTTGGGCTTCTGTACTTGTGACTAAATATGCATTTGAAGTGCTAGTTGGTCTTGCTATAGTTACTACAATGTGTTCAACCTTTTCTGACACCAACAGTTATACTTAGGTCAGTAACTACTTTGGGATTCTATGATGCTCTGTGTATGAGATATTATTCAGTCTAAGAAAAAATATTTCTCTATAGAAGTACAAAAACAAGGGCAATGTTCCCAGGCTTCATCAACTTTTCTCCTAAGCCCAGAGTATATTTACATCTCCCTCTAGCTAGAAATAAGTCAATTACTCTAATATTCGATAAACCTCCCTGAACTTCCCTAGTTACTTACTTTAACAGAAAAGATTGCATTGATTTGTTTTTGCATGGCTACCTTTTATGCAAGGATTGAGCTTTGTTATTTTCTCCAAAATGACCTTGACATGATTTACCTGCTAGTTGATTAAACTTCAGTAAAAGTTAAATGAAAGTGATCAGCACTTTCATGTCTAAGAATTTAAACTAAATAGGTATAAGAAAAAAGTACAAATGTAAGTCAGCTTACCGTTTATGATGACATAAATAAATAAGTAAATAAATAAACTGATAAATAAGAAAATCAAATTCAGAAGTAATGAAATGTCTAACATTTGAAAATGGGCATAATAAATACCAGAACATATATACCATTAAGTATGATACTACTTTTAAGAGTTGAATGTACAAGAAGACTTGAAAACACAGATAGTTGTCTAAGTCAATTAATCTTGTTATCAGTAGTTCCAGAGTTACTCTTAGGACTCTGGAACAGAGCCAAGCTGGCTACCTCTTGATGATGCATTACAGGGGTATCATACAGTCATTTTGGAAAACTACAAGTAGAAAACAGAAGAAGATCAGGGCAAGGATACCTGGAGTTCTGCCCAACTACCACCATCTAATTGTGATTTAGTTTGACTTACTTCTTTGTAAAAGCAGATCTACTCTTTCATCTTGTTAACTTCACTGGTGCACTGATGATGGTATTTATAACTCTTATTACAGACTCATGACACTGAATAAAATTATTATCAATAGCCCATCTGGTAACTTCTAATAGTCTTTAAAACTGTGGAAATTCTGATACTAGCTTCAGAGAGAATAACAATACCTGAATTCTCAACTTTCCTTTTCTTTTCTTTTCTTTTCTTTTTTTGTCGGTCATGGGGCTTAAACTCTGGGCCTGGGTGCTGTCCTTCAGCTCTTCAGTTCAGTACTACCACTTTTCCATTTGAGCCACAGAACCACTTCCATTTTTCTGAGTGGTTTATTGGAGATAAGAGTCTCACAGACTTTCCTGCACAGGCTGGCTTTGAACCACCATCCTCGATCTTAGTCTCCTGAGTATCTAGGTTACAGACATGAGCCACCAGCACCTATTTTATAAATGCATTGATCACACATTCCTCCTCTAACATTTTTAGATCTAAATGTACCAATTTTGCATGGCCCACCTAAATATCTTAATTTCCTTAATTCCATAATTTAGAAAATGAGTCCATTTTATTTGCTTCTTTATTTCATTATTACTTTGAACTCAGGACCTTGTCCTTTGTTAGGCAGGTACTCTACCAAAGCCGTATGTTAAACCTTTTACTGGTGTTACTTGTCCAATAGGGAGTCATATTTGTCTTCACCATCTTGTGATCTGAAATACATTTCCTGTTTAACAGGGATTACTGGCCCATGTGATGACATTTAGCTTTTGATTGGGTAAGATGGGGTCCCGTGAATGTTTTTCCCTGGGCTAATCTTGAACTGTGATCTTCCTGACCTCAGCTCCTGAATACTTACAATTACAGGCATGGGCCACTGCCCTGTAAGGAGGCTTAGACCTCCATGGTTTTAGTCATGCCCTTTTTTTTTCTTCTTGGAACTGAGTTCCTATTCATGACTCATGGCCAGCCTGTTGATTCTTCCTCCTCATTAACTAAATGAATAACAAAGTTATTCATTTTCTTTTAGTCTTTTATTTATATTGTCATCATTCAGTCAATTTGTTCTCCCTAATTTAGAGAATCGCTGGTTTGAAGGCTTCATATTTCCAGTTCATGGAAAGGTAGGTTGAAGAAGGATTGGACTGACATTCTCAGAATTGTTGTGAACTTGATGAATGTGCATATTCATTCTATGCTAACCTACTGTGCTAAAGTCCTATCTTCATTCTTCATTACAAGGTTTCCCCATTGGCACAGAGTGAGTGATGAATAAATATTGGATAAGAAAGCTAATGTGGCTAGATAGGAAGTATCTCATGGCTCTGCACTGATTAAAGATAACATAGAGAGCCAGTTAGAGTCTGTTAAGATGTGATATGCCTTCCACTGATTCATGTGAGAGCTCAACATTCAGTGGATGATGGTCAGTATATCTTTCTTTTACATCCATAGTTTGGAGTAGAAAACAAGATGTATTAGCACACAAGTGACATACCTGCTATCCTTGGGTTATGGCTGGGACAGGAAAGAAGGACATGGGGCCATGAAAAGATACTTGTACAAGAATTCATCAAGGAACAATATTTAGGTTTCTAGACAATGAACCATAAAACTCAAATGGAAGTAGAGAAAAAGAAATTACAAATAATGTGTGTTGCCATATACACTTGTGTGTGATGGGGTTTTTAATTAATTTAATTTTTATTTACATTTTATCCTTTAGTAGTTGTGCAAAGGAGTTGTCATTCAACAAAATAATATATGAGTACAATGAATGTTGATCAGTGTAACCCCTTTCAAATTTCTCCCCTCTCCTTCACAACTTCACTCCTTCCTTCAATTTTCTTAATTTTGTAGAAGATGCATTGAACTTCATAATTGTATTTACTCCTTCCTCTCTTTAATATATACTTTTTTTCCTTTTGCCTGTTCTGGGACTTGAACTTTGGGCCTAGTTGCTGTCCTCAAGCATCTTTTGCTCAAGGCAAGGGCTCTACCACTTGAGCCACTTCCAGCTTTTTTGAGTAGTTTACTGGAGATAAGAGTCTCATGGTCTTTCCTGCCTGGGCTAGCTTTGAACTGCAATCCTCAGATCTCAGCTTCCTACATAGCTAGAATTATAGGCATGAGCCACTAGTTTCAGCTTTGATATGTACTTTTAAGACTGAAAAAGAACTGCAAAGTAATATCCTTAACAAGAATGAAGATGAATGAAATATGACATATTTAACATTTTTTAAATGGGAACTATTTATTATAAATAAATTAGTATGGGCATCGATGTGAAGAGTTAATAATAGTTCATAGCTATTCATGGCAATTGATATCCCTAGTGAGAATGTAGCAAGTAAATTCCATGCCTTTTTCAGAATTAGTACATCTGGAATACATGGATATTGACAAGAATAAAGGAGAGAGACAAAAAAGTCACTGGTGAAGGATAAAGGTATATGTAGATTGCTGCTTCTGCAAATACCACAAACAACTACTGACTCACCAGAAAGAGAACTATATAGGTTGTTTTTTCAACATACACCATGGTGTTACTAAGGAGTGAGAAATAGTAGTGATGGGGAAACTTTTACAAGCTGCATAATTTAATCAGCAGCTATAAGCCATCAGCTAAATTAAGAGCACACAGAACAGCCCTGTTCATTTTTTAATCTAAGAAAATCTTGTCCAGTAGATAAAGCAAAAAAAAAAACAACACTACTCTGAATTTAATTAGAACAGTAATAATAATAGCAGCCAGTATCATTGGTTGACTTCTTGCTGCCTAAAAGGAACTCTAACTCCACTGTGCAATTTTTCTTTACTACACTTCATAGTCTTTAAAAATAGGCAGCTGTTAATTATATATTATAGATGAGAGAATGGAAGCTCAAAAGGAAAATGGAGTAACGTAGCTTTTCACAGAGCACTGGAGTCCGAATCTGATCCCAGATCTGACTCATCTCAAGTCTGTATCCTTCAGCATTTTGCTAGACTCAACAGGAAGAAAGGTGTTTAATGGTGTTAACACATAAGGAACACTTCAAAAACAGTGATGATGCTACTTTGGAATTTGTCCTGGCTTAGGGGACACAATAATAAATGTCCTTCAGTGTAGAAATTCTTGTTTGGAAGATGAAACTAGAAGAGAAGTAAAAATCATTCAACAGGCATGATCTATAGTATATCTAAACTTGAAGCTAGTAGGTGGGTCTAGTAGGAATAAAAATACTTTAAAATGGCACAGGTCCAGCTCAAGTAAATAGTAACCACAATTTTAATTCCTAAACAAAGTGGAAGATTTTACACTTAACTATACTGCATACACTGTAGCTCCCACTTTCCTCCATGATTTTACAGAAAATTGACTTACTAAGAACTAATCATTATTAGCTCCAAGGATGGAATACACATAAGTCCTTGCATAGGTGAGTCAATCATGGTGGAATATATTACCCATGTCTGTGTAATCAAGGGAAAGCCATGGTTTCTTGTTTAGCGATTTGGATGCAATGAAGAACTCTTTTTCTTCTGGACAGGTCAGTGCATAACTGAGAGAACTTGAACATGGTAGGCTCTTTGCCATTATGAAAGAAGTCAACTCAAAGATGAAGCTGACACAGATAAGCAGAGCTGGAAGAACTACAAAATTAGTATTCAAAATCAAGTTGTGCACTTCTTGTGAACTTTTTGAATTACCTGTACAATAAAGAGACTTCATTTAAATCAGCTAACATTTACTCTTTTGTTGTTATTATTAGATCACCTCAAATCACCAGTAGATAATGTAATTAACACCATCCTACCAATAAGAAATCAAACTTATGTTCTACAATGCCAGTTCCACAGCTCCCTTAGTGCTGTTGTTTCTGTGAGCTGTTTCTTAGGAAATATTGATCAGTCACTTTCCACTATGCAAAATGTTTACTATTTCTACCTATTTAATCAGACATTTCAGTCAAGAGCAGGTTTTAACCCATTTGGTATATAAAGGATGTCTCTAGCTCTCTGCTATATTCTAGCTCTTTCTCAGCTCTTTCCTTCTCTTGTCTTTCCCAGCTTCCTTCTCTTTCCTAGCTTGCTCTTTCCCACCTTTCCCAGAAGCTCTCTTTTCTAGCTCTTTTCTCTCTTTTCTAGCTCTTTTCTCTCTCTTTCCCAGCTCTCTCTCTTTCCCAGCTCTCCCAGCTCTCTTTCCCAGGCCTTTCCCCACCGTGTGGAGGGCCAAGATGGCCTGGTGCCAGCAGGAACGATAAATAAACTTACCCCTTACCTGAATACCACGTGCGTGATGCTGTTTTTTCTCTGCTACCTCTTTTTAAAAACCTAACATAAATGGTGCTGTGACTCAGATAAAGGGCTTAACATCAGGATAGGTGGGATTCCTCTCTGTTTTTTTTTCCTCTCTTTTCTTTTTTTTGTTTGTTCTTCCCTTTTTGCTCTGAGGAATAACCACAGTTCTGATGGCCTTTTGCGAACCCATCTGTCTGCTGCAGATGCAGCACATCGATACCATTGCTGGCCTTCACATCCACGTCCACACCACTTCTCTACTCTGGTGAGTGAATCTACTCTCTACGGCTCTCTGTTGCTCAGTCTCTGTCCAGACGTGGTGTCACGCCAGAGAGCTCCTACGGCCTTTAGCTGAAATGCCGGTCACCTCTGAAGCCGAGGACGCTTGGCTTTGGGGGCTTGGCCATTTCTCCCTAGAGGGCTCTGGGGGGAAGTCAGGACGCTGCTTCTGCCTGGTCAGCTCTCCTTCATTCACCAGACTGACTCTCCTACTCATTTAATGGGGTGCTGTGAGTCACGCCTGAGCTGTGAAACCCCTTTGAAATGCCTCCTGTGCTCCCTGGAAAGGCAGAGCGCCTCATTTTTATGCCATTCTCAGACATAGACAGTTTTTGCCACTGCAATGGTAAATTGTCAGAAGTCTGTTTACTTTCAGGTTCTATTTGCTCTCTCTGCCAGTCATGTCCAACTTTCCCTATCTCTCCCTTTCTCTTTTCTACATTTTGGCTTGTGCCCTGAAGAGTACGACACAGCCTAGGTCCCAGGGACCCCCCTCTAGGTTCTCTCTCAAAGGCTAGCCAATGTAGGCTTGATCTATTTGTTCAGGGTTTCTTTGCATTTTTTTTCAGAAATCTGCCATCTTGAATTCACCATCTTGGCCACATGGTGGGTTAAGGGTTTGGCCCCATCTGACCCTTAACCTTCCACCAAGCTTACTACTCCTTCCATCTATTCTAAGGTGCCTTGCTAACAAGTTGCTCTTTTCACAGGCCCTGGTAACTGAGGCCCAACTATCTGATGTGCTTTGTTAGCAAAGATGTCTAAACATTGTTGTCAAAAGTTTAGGTTTTAAGTTTTGCCTTTTTTGTTTTGTGTTATGTATTCTGGTACTGACTATGTGACTCTAAAATATTGGGCTTATCTGTGCTAAAATTCTCATCATATCTAATGTCATTTTCATTGCAGAATATTTGTTGGTCAGTTCTTGATAAGGAGCAGGTAAGCTCTACTTATTCTATTTGATCTCCTTGTTGCTTTAGTTGGAAATAACAAAAGTTTTTTGTGGCAAAGATTGCAGTTCAAAGCCAGCCCGGGCAGAAAAATCCCTAAGACTCCATCTCCCAACTAACCTGCAAAGAGCCAGGCTGGAAGCGTGGCTCAAGACTCTTATCTCTAACCAGCCAAACTCTGCAAGTGGTATTATAACTCAAAGTGGTTCAGTGCTGGCCTTGAGCAGAAGTGCTCAGGGACAGTGCCCAGGCCTTGAGTTCAAACCTCCGTGAATACTGATTGGGACAAGCCATCCCAGCAATGAGCACCTAGACTCAGCCAGTCTGGGGAACAAGGTACCATGGAGAGGAGTAAGAGATGATGTCACATCAGCTACTTTGTGCCTGCCCTTTCAGAATTAACCTGAGCCGGGAGGTCAGTAGAAGTAAGAAGGCTGCCCATCCAATGTCTATACCTGTCTACCTATTAACTGAACAGGAATTTATATTCTTGCCTTTGTCACCTGATTTCGCTACCTAGTTGCCAGATGTCAGAAGTAGCTAGGGACATTTCTACCAACATTTTCATCCCCAAGTCCTTCCTCTTGCCATTATTTGCTCTCTAGTATTTTTTTTCCAGCCCCTCAATGCTCATGAGACTTCTCCAGACTTCATCTAAGGACTCATGCCACCAAGGGACAGCTGCTTGCTGCCTTCTCTGGTAGGGGACCAAATTCCAGCCATTTACCCCTATTGTTGATGCCCCTTGTCAGCAGGAAGTAGACAGAGAGAATCCAAGCCCTATTTCATGATTGTTAAAAGGCTGGAATGTAAGGTCCACCTTTGGATTGCTAGCAGACTCCACCTTCCTCACAGCAAAGTCTCCGCCCAGTACCTGTGTTACCTAGGCAATTTGGACACCTGGAAGAGGTCACATCTGCATCTGCTGAGGTCACATCTGAATTTGATGTGGCCACACCTTTCTCTGCCCATACCCTAGGTAAGGCCTAGCCCAAGCCCAGACACCCTCTCTCTGCTATTTTCTAGCTCTTTCTCAGCTCTTTCCTTCTCTTGTCTTTCCCAGCTTCCTTCTCTTTCCTAGCTTGCTCTTTCCCACCTTTCCCAGATGCTCTCTTTTCTAGCTCTTTTCTCTCTTTTCTAGCTCTTTTCTCTCTCTTTCCCAGCTCTCCCAGCTCTCTTTCTCAGGCCTTTCCCCACCGCATGGAGGACCAAGATGGCCTGGTGCCAACTAGAACGATGAATAAACCTACCCCTTACTTGAATACCACGTGTGTGGTGCTGTTCTTACTCGGCTATATCTTTGTAAAAACCTAACAACACTTAGCTTAATAAACTATTTCCAAAACAAAAAACACAGCATGTCTAAAACTGAATTCCTTTTCTTCATGTCCTGCTACTGTCCCAATTCTTCATGACAGTTATACTGGCCACTTAATGACTATGAACAAGGTCTTAATGTCTGCCATGAACTATTTCCTTTTCCTAGAAAACTTACTTCATGGTTGCCTGGGAGCTCACTCACTTGCTTTTAATTTTTTCTCAGATGTCACTTTTTCCAGGATAGTAATTCTATTCCCTATTAATATTGTATTTCATACACACACACACACACACACACACACACACACACACACACACACACACACAACTTCTGAAGCAGGTTTCTTTCCCAATAGGATACAACACATTCTAACAATGCATTTTTTATATGTGATCTTTTCTGCATGCTTTCTACCTCTCCATCAGAATGGAAGACTCATGAAGCATGAATCTCTTGTTACACTGATATATTTCATTCTAGAACATGCCTAGTACATTAATAAATATTTCTCGAATGAAGGAGTGAATCACTCTAAGAAGTGTTGCAAAACCAACATCAACTCAAAATGGATTAAAGACTTTAACATTAAACCTGAATCTCTGAAACTACTGCAGGACAGAATAGGAGAGACACTTGAACTAATAGGCACAGGAAGGAACTTCCTGAACAGAGTCCCAGGGTCACAACAAATTGGAGAGAGACTCGACAAATGGGACTACCTTAAAATAAAAAGCTTCTGCACAGCTAAATCTATTGCAACCAAGCTAGAAAGACAACCAACTAATTGGGAAAAATATTTACCAGCAATATATCAGACAAGGGGTTAACATCCTGTATATACAGGGAACTCAAGAAACTAATCCCTCCCAAACCTAACAAACCAATTACTAAATGGACAAGGGAACTAAAGAGGGACTTCTCAGATGAAGAAATAAAAATGGCAAAGAAACACATGAGGAAATGTTCATCATCCCTGGTGGTGAAGGAAATGCAAATAAAGACAACCCTGAGATACCACCTTACCCCAGTCAGAATGTCCCACATCCACAAATCAGCCAACGACAAATTCTGGAGGGGATGTGGAGAAAGAGGAACCCTATTACACTGCTTGTGGGCATATACACTTATACAACCACTTTGGAAAGCAGTCTGGAGGGTCCTTAGAAAGCTAAAGATTGACCTCCCTTATGACCCAGTCATACCACTTCTAGGCATCTACCCTGAACAACAGGAACCAGTATACAAGGACACGTGCACCTCCATGTTTATTGCAGCACTGTTCACAATAGCTAGGATATGGAAACAACCCAGATGCCCCACCACAGATGAAGGGATCCAAAAATTGTGGTATCTATACACAATGGAATATTATGCAGCCATTAGAAATGACAAAATAATGGCATTTTCAGGGAAATGGATGGAGCTAGAAGGAATCATGTTGAGCCAGGTAAGCTAAGAGCGAAGAGACAAACGGTACATGGTCTCCCTGATAAGTGGATGCTAAATCCAAAATGTTAGGTGATACGACAAAACTAACAGGACTTAAGAAACAAAGAACTCCTGCTCATCTGGTCGAACCACTACTAAATATGCCCATGCTGCTGATCACATGTATGGTGTATATGTGTACACCGTTATATGTTATAGACAATTTGCTCCAGGAAAGTTAGAATGAACTTGTGACTTTAAATGAGCACCATTATTCCACAATACTGTGAAATTTGGGAAATTATGTAATCACTTAATCACAATTAAAAAAAAAGAACCTCGGGGAAGGTAGGGAGGGAAGGGTGGATAGGGGGAAAACAATGGAGGGGGTAACAATGCTCAATAGGCAGTGTACTCATTTCCTTGCTCATGTAACTGTAACCCTCTGTATAGTATCTTTACAATAAAATTTTTTTTAAAAAAGAAGTGTTACAAAGAAAAAAGGACGTCACTGAGAAACACAAATGCATATAACCTATATGTTGGCATATAACTTTATTATCTAGATTAAAATTCGGATAATTTGTATCCCAATTGTATCCTGAATTCAGGATAAAAGGAGAAATATGAAGTTTGAGATTTAAAAGTGGATTTTATTTTGCTATCACTTTGCTAAATGCTAACTGAAGTATTTCTAAGACATGAGGAATGGTTTATCTTTACATTGGACATTTTCAAAGAAATATTTGTTGTGAGGCTCTTATCTCCAATTAACCACAAGAAAACCAGAAGTGGTGCTGTGGCTCTTGAGCTGAAGAGCTCAGGGACAACACCCAGACCTAGAGTTCAAGGCCCATGACCAACCAACAAACAAACAAAAAAATGGACCAGATATGAAGACAGTAATCTTAGATCTAGAGATTCCAAAATTCTGTAAACAGACACAATTGATTTAGTTGACTGAGTGACCCTCATAGATGGTCCTTGATGGCATGCTAGCTCATAAATCCATCTTCTCTGATTCTCATGTGTCTCCCTTCACTTTGGATTTGCTGTACAGAACACTTGCACAGTATTTGTATCATGAGTTATGCTAGCACACAATGAACACTGAGTTTTAAAGATATTGACCTGGCTTTTGATGATCATACCCATGGAAAGCTTGTTTTAAATACTGGAGTAATGAGATTAAGTGTCCATTTTAGAAAAAATATCTTGGAAGAAAATTCTGGCGATCAGACAATAGGGGAGCCAGCAAGGACAGCAGTGTGAATGTTCTGTCATAGAATATAAACCTGAACAAGACCAAAAGCAGTAGGAAGGGCAATGAAGGAATGGACTATAGAGCATGTTGCAAATTAGGTCTCAGTAACCAACAAAATGAGAGGATATGAGTTGTTCTAAAAATACCATCTAGAATTCTAGATCTTTTTTTTTTTTTTTTTGGTCGGTCGTGGGGCTTGAACTCTGGGCCTGGGCGCTGTCCCTCAGCTCTTCAGCTCAAGGCGAGCGCTCTACCACTTGAGCTACAGCGCCACTTCCGGTTTTCTGGTGGTTTATTGGAGATAGGAGTCTCACGGTCTCTCCTGCCCGAGCTGGCTTTGAACCGTGATCCTAGATCTCAGCCTCCTGAGTAGCTAGGATTACAGGCGTGAGCCACCAGCGCCCGGCTTTAGAATTCTAGATCTTGAAAGGGCCAATTGCCCACCAGGAGAAAAGTGAAGGTAAAAATAAGGTAAAGAACCATCATAGTAGCAAAAAATGCATGAGAAAATGGTTATGGGCTCCTAGAGAAAAATGACTAATGTAATGACCCAAAAGGCAATATCAAACAAAACTTTAGGCTTCTTGAAAACATTGAACACAGTGTTTTTCTCTCTGTAGATCTCACACTAGTCATTCAAGAGCTGAAACTTCTATAACTGCTAGAACTATTTTCATTCTGTGCCCTTCCATGTGGAGAAGAAGTTGCTTTATTTGTTCTGAATATCTGATTTGTTGGCAGAAACATTCTGGTTTTTGTCTATCTTTGTTGACCCTGGTTGTCATCACACTTTAGGTTCCATTCTGATCTTTCTTGTTTCACTCGGTCCTTCATCTTGCTGACAGAGCCTGGCCTGCTCTTCCTCTCTGACAGTTCATATGTTGTCCAGCTCCCATTTACTCCTGTACAGCTTGGATGACACCATATTAGAGTTCACTGATTTCTGTCCAATTCTTGAGGTAGACCACTTTTTTATGAGCCTGATTATTTGTTTCATCCCACATTTCTGTTGAAAAATTACAAGTGTATTTTCATATGAGAGCAATTTTGAGAAATTGTCTTCCAAATGCATTATTCTTATGCTATGATGTGCCTAGGAACCATTTTAAAGTTCCTGTTGATGTATTCCAACTGCAAAGATTCCAATTCAAATTGTGGTCCTTACGAAACACTGGCCACAGACTATATACTCCCTCTCTTTATCTTGCTAGTGAAAGATCTTCAATATCTTCTCAAAGCTTTATCCCCAGATAGGTTTTCTCAAATCCTTCACTTCCCATCAATGAGGACAATTGGTCAGCTGTAGTAGAATTACTCAGATTCACAGATTTCATGCAAACTACTCTGACTCTGACTCTCATGAATCTTTTTCATGCCAAGGGATACACGTTAGAGCCCAACTCTAATAGCTCACAAGGAGGAGTGGTAACAGTATTCACACATTGGTGTTACCATAGAAATGATTGTAATTCACATACTCAGCTAATTTTTCTTGTGTCTTTGGAGTTAGGGGATTAAGTATGAAGGGAAATTTCCTAGAAGGTCTCAGTAATCTCAGAGGTTCTCCTCTCTCTCTCTCCCTCTCTCTCTCTCTTCCTCCCTTTCTCTTCTCTCACGCTTCCTCCCTCTCTCTCCCTCTCCTTCCCTCCCTCCCCCCTCTCTCTGTCATCAAGTTCTCATCATCCACCTGAAATTGTCCATCAAATTCAAAAGGAATAAAATTGATGTATTTCAGTTATATATCAACTCATCTATAAAAATGTCTCCATATCCACATTCAAACAAGATTAACTGCTCTCATAACTGTACTCAGATACTTATAAGATATTTATAATACAAAATTTCATACGTGTGAGTTATAGTCAATGGCCTGTGTGTCTTTCTTGCCTGCTAGATTACAAGTTCTATAGGAGAAAGTGTTATCTTCTTTATCATTTATTTATTTATTTTGAGATATTCTTGATATTTATCAAGGCAGGCTTTGAACTTGCCATCTTCCTGCTTCAACACCTAGCATGAATTTTCTTTGCTACAACAGTGCTTGTTTAACAAAATAGCTTGAGGTAATTAGGAATTACCTGTTTCATTAAAAATGATAAAAACAACTTTCTCAGTAAGAGTAATGGGGAAGTAAGCCAGACACACACTTTCTGATATTACAGCTTTCATCCTCATTTCCAGCAAACTCTACAACTATATCTGGATTTTGTCAAGTGAGTATTATGGTAGTGGCCATCATCTCATTTAAAAGGGTTGTCTCTACTACCAGAACCTATATAATGAACACCAATGTTAGTTTCCTTAGAACTCAAAAGGAATAGTAAGAGCTAAACATACATCCCCTACTACAAGAGCATAACTCAAGCAAAGACTGTGGTGTTTTATGGCCAATCACTATGAGTTGAGTATCACTTGAGAGCAGAAGCTAGTAACTGGTACCATTTACCCTGTCACAAGCCTTAGTGTCCTGGTCTGAGCTTCAACCATGAGAACAAAGGCAGAAACAGGACTGAAGCTGATTCATGTTGGGCATATACACAAAGAACAAAATTACCTTTGTTTTTAATCCACATAGCATAGTTGATATAGCTCCACTGATAAAAGACTGTAATGGTGTGCCCTGGAGCAACCATAAGTATAGCTATCTGTATCCCTATAACATCCTTGGACTTAGAAACTTTACATCCTGGGCTTCTGATGGTGAACGTGTATAGAAAGTTTTGAGTTCTGCTGAGAGTAGAGAGCACTTAGAGACACTTAGAAATGCATGTACACAATACCCAGGGAATACAGTTGCTATATGTTTTATACTACAAGAGAGAATCTTGTTCGACAAGCCTGGTTCAATTCACTGCTCTGGTGGATAGGTACTAACTCACATAAATTAGTGACAAAATAAACCGATTCAACTCTGTGGTTCATAGTGAATTTATAAAATGTGTCACTGGAATTTGAGTCTTTCTTCAACTAAATTATTTAATTCATCAGTTTGTCAAAAATATTCTCATGTTCTTGGCAAACCCTTATTCAGAAATTCATTGCATTTCTACTTTTATGACACATTCTCAAGATAATTCTTTAATATTCTCATGTTCTTGGCAAACCCTTATTCAGAAATTCATTGCATTTCTACTTTTATGACACATTCTCAAGATAATTCTTTAATCAAAGAGTGATATTTGAAGATTCTCTTTTAGAAATACAATGTTTTCTCCCTCACTAAGTTTCCAATTGTCATTAATGTGGATATCAAATTTATTCATTCCCATTTTTTCTAATCATATTTTCTTGCCTTTTAGAAAATACTGACGGTCTTTTGCTACTTACCCTAACAGATGTTAAACATCTGCAAACTGACTTTATAGCTCTTTTTCCCCTTGTATAACAATACTGTACTTATTTTGATCTTTCATGATAAGTCACTGCTGACACTTCATAATCATCCTTGTTACTATGCTATGATCTCCTTCTGTACTTTATTGTTGTCAGAAAGAAATGTTTCCAGAAAGAATAAATTCTTTCTTCAAAATTTGATGAATCTTGTTCAACCATACCTAATAGATCAAACATTATATCTCTTGAGTGATTACTGACATCCTAAACTAATCAGTAGGTTTCTGCTTTGAATCAACTCATAAAATCCGCTGGCATTACTGCTGCATTTCTCTCCATCCAAGATAGTTTTGTGTTCTACATTTAATCTATGCATTTCTCACTTGTGACAGAGTTCTGCTATGTCACTGACCTCTTTGCTTTTAGCAGCACCTCCTAATTTAGAATCAACTGTGAATTTCATTGGAATACTTTTACTGTTTATTTAATTTGGTCTTATATTTAGCTTACACCTTGAGAGTGGTAACATGAAGTATCCACATTCTCCTGTGACACCCAAGAACACAAATCTCAACACGAACAAGCCAAGAGACCAAGACAACCTACTTTCTCTTCTCCATAAGTGTTGAATAATAATACAGGCCAATTGGATGGCTTAAAAAATTGCCTTGTCCTGAGACACACAAAAAAGACCATATAAATACATACATGACAGAAAGAGCTTGAAGCCAACTAAATGATCCAGTGGTACAATTACCTGCTTTCCAAATCAGAAAAATATCTATAATCTCAAATACATTTTCTCCTTTCTCTAAGCTGGATTGATTGTACGTATTGTCTGAAGTAAAAGAGTACATTCTTAGTTGCATATTTAGTTTTTTAACTCAAATTCAGGAAAGCTACGTGGATGGTTCTATGTAATAAATAAATCTTTTGATTAATGTAGCTCATAATACTGATGTACTTCCAAACTCCCATAGCACAGCTGATTATTATTTCTTTTTTCTTGACAATCTTTCCTTTAACATCCATTCTAGTATTAATATTCCTGACTATTCAAATTCACCTTAGAGTTCATGAGATTCCCTATCAATTTTTTTAAACTGAAGGTATTACATCTCCTACGTTGCATTCATCTATTAATATTGTAAGTCAATTAAAAATCAGATTTGGTTGGAATGATTTATTCTGTGTAATCTCATGCTGCTTATTGTCCAATGGTACTTAAATGCTAAGTAGTGCTCAACATAAATTTCACCATTTTAGCTTGCTGTTGTTCATAGATTCCCCCTACCTGCCCTCACCCCGGTAAGTAACTAGTTTTTATATCCTAAAACCAAGAGAACAGCAAACTAGTTTTATGGCAGTTCCATTATTTCTTGCATGTTTTTTCCAGTATGTTCTTATTAAATTTATCTTGTTAGTAAACCTTTATTTGAATTTTCCTATAATATTTTAGGAAAAGTTTTCATTAATTAAGTTACATGAAGACTGAAAATAGATTTTTATCTCAAGCATCTTTATTGAGAATAAAGATCAATAATACCTTTACTATACTTGTATCATTTCTTTTTATTATTCACTTAAAATATGAGAAAGATATAGCTGCAAGGACTGGGAAGTTTTGTGGTAGGGTGCTTGTCTAACATGCACAAGATCCTAGCCCATAGACTGCAAAGAAATCAATGAAAATACATGAAAGGTAAATTTGCAATTACCTCATTAGCTTTTCATATATATAAAACAGATCAGAATCAATTTATTCTCAGGGCTTCTTTCACTTTATTTTTATTTAAGTACATGCTAGCAGTTGAAGTGTGGGCCCTCCACAAAGATATGTTAGAGCCTTCAGAATGGTGAGACAAAGATGGGAACCAGTGCAACAGCAATATTCACAATATGTTGGAAATAATCTGTACAACTCGGAGGTAGGGTTTGGGAAGCAGGGAAAGTGGGAGAAAAATGAGAGAAGGGGTTACAAGTTTGATAAGAAATGGACTTATTACCTTACTTACATAACTGTGTCCCCTCTGTATATCACTTTGACAATTAAAAAAAATGAATGTGGCCATATTGGGAGAAAGTGTCTTCATAGAAATAAAATGAAGTCATTAGGATGAACCTGAATTCCAATATGACTGTGTCTTTCTAAAAGAGAGGAAATGGACACAGAAAAATGCACAGTTGGAAACCCATGTGAAGAGAGACATAAAGAAAATAGTCATCTACAAGTCAAGGAAAGAGGCCTACAGTCCTCAGAGGATCCCAATCCTGACATCACTTTGGATGTCTATACTTCAGAGGTCTATACTTCAGAACTGACAGACAATATATTTCTAGTTTAAACAAACCATTGTTGCTGCAGTCTTTGAAATTATTTATCTAACCTATATTGAATCATTTGTTCATGTCATTGTTCCTTTTAGACTATACCATCCTACAATGAGATGAGTATGTGTAGTTCTTGCCAATCAGTACAACCACACCAGTTGGTTTTAAGATTTTACAGAAATCAAAACACTCTCAAAGGAAATGCAAGGACCAAAAAGACATACTATGTTCATTAGTTTTTCAATTCTCAAAATGTATGATGATATTATTTATAGTGTCTTTGAGAAAGAGTAGACATTCAGCAAATAGTTGATACTATTTTTAAAGTTATTACATTGAGGAATGACTTCTCTTACATTAGACCAAGGGCTTGGCAGAGTCTGCATGCCTGTTTTTTTTACAAAAAATAGTAATTTCAAATTCACTAAATACATAGAAAGACAGCAAGAGCAATTTCTTAGGTTCTTTCTCTTAGGCTCTTAATTTTGGGAAAAGTAATACAGAATGGGAAGATAGGGAGCAATCAGAAACAGTGACTTTATGTAGATGGTTAATTATTTTCTGCAAGTAGATTATGTTGTTTGTACCTGTCCTGGGATCTTGAGCTCAGGGTCTGGGCACTGTCTTTGAGCTATTTTTCCCAAAGCTAGCATTTTACCATTTCAGCAACTTCTTTCACCTCCAACCTTGGGGTGGTTCACTGGGGATTAGAATCTCAGATTTTCCTGCCCAGGGTTGGTTTGAAACTGTGATCCTCAGATCTCAGCCTCCTGAGTAAAAATAGGATTATAAGCATAAGCAACCAACACCCAGCTTAAGTATATATTTTAAAAGTTAGTATTAATCTCATGTCAGTGTTGAGTGATATACTTACTGCTAATCTATGTTTCTTTTCCAACTTAAAATGATCAGAAGAGTTCTGAGTTCATTGTCAGGAGGACCTACCAAAATTCATAAATGTTAACACCATTTCAATTCAACCTCAGGCAAACTCACAATCAAATGCATCTAGGTCCTACCTGTTTCTACCATTCCTTGACAGATGATAATATAAAAGGCAAAATTCATGGTAACTATCAAAAGCCACCATATTTAGAGGAAGGAAGGAAGGAAGGAAAGAAGAAAGGAAGGTTAATTTTATCAGGTCTAGAAAAGATTTTTCTGTCAAGAAATTTGCCCTGGGAGGACAATATGTTGATTCAGTTGTAAATGTTCTCTCCAGATAACCCAAGAAGAGTTTATTAACCAGACTTTCTGACTTACACTGTAGGTGAGGACGAATTTAATTTCCAAATTTGAGGGTAAGAGTAAATAATGTTAACATCTTTAGATAACTGCTATAAACTGAACACATACAAGTTCAAGAGAAACATTCCCAGGCAAACAAGGGTACTTTGGAAAATATCACTTGCTGTATTTTATGCTATAAAATAGTCACTGCAGTGGACAAGTAGTTCTAGAGTAGGAGTCCCTCAGTGTCAGGAGAATTCTGTTACTCATATCTTCTGCCCTTTCAGAGCATCAGTGGTAGAGTCAGGGTGGGAGGCTAGTTGTTAGGGGCTGTGTCAAAACTACCCACATATTTAATAAAATAGGGACTACTGTTGCTTGGCAACACTAGCTGCCTCAATGATGCCCTCAAAATTTAGTGAGAATCCCAGAATGAGCAGATACAAGCAAGTAGGCATTTGAGAGATGTTTGCAGTTAATTAAGATACTCTATATCAAGGTGGTGTAGAAGTTAACAATTGAGCAATCTGCCCTGTCTTAATTTTTAGTTAAAATTCTCATACCCTCTGTATTATGTGTGGTATACCTATACTTAGTAATTACTTAAACGGGTCATTTCATAGTCAGATGATGATAGAACTTAAAAAATCACCTTTTATTTAAATAAAAATATCATAGATTCCCATTATAACTAGCAATCTTACTTCCTTTGCATAATGGTATAAACCTCATAACTTAACACTCAATGATAAGCCTGTATTATATAATCATTGATGTATTAAATCTATGTAGGTTAGTTTTATTTAGTCTGAGAACACAGATCACCTTTTACAAATCTATTTTATCCCCCATGGAGTCTACTTTCCATGAGAAGCATTTAATCTGTGCTCAGAAAATATACAAGCAGCTGATTATATAGCAGTGTTTAATAGGAATATTTAGCTTTAAAATTGAGAATTTTAAGAATTTGAATAAATGGATTTCTCAACATAGAACAAATTTAAATGAGTAATCTAAAGTCTGTTCTAATGAGTGTTAATAACCATTCAGCAAATGATTCAATGCACAATAGTTTTCTTCATTATGAATCTACATTATCTAAATATTGATTTTCAGATTTCTCTTTGTTTTGGCTGCAGAAATATTGCCTCAGGGTTCTCCTAAAATCAAAAATTTTGTGAAAAATAAGTAAACAGAAAATTGTGTGAAGTCTTTTACTTTTCATTTGATTCCTTCACCCGTTTCTCTCTTACTTTCCCTCTGGAGATTGAACTTACTTTCCTTCTGGGCTTCAACCTTAGGCACACTTGTAGTTCTTTTTTTTTTTTTTAATGTGTTGTTGTTTTTGTTGTTGTTCTTGTTTTTAAGATAGGATCTCCTATTTTAACTTTGCCTGAATTGTTGGAATTGCAAGACTATACAACTAAACCCAGTATTCATAATTTCCTTTTGGGGGAACTTTTTATTATTATCTTTAAGTAGTTGTACAAATGAGTTGCCACTTAACAAAGCAGTTTACGAATGTAATATATTAAATTTCAGAAGCAACCATGTAAATTCATTTGGATGGCAAGTTTTAGATTATTTGTAATATTTACTACTTACACTTCAAAACAAGCTCTACATTAAACAAATAAGCCTAAAAGAAAGAACAAATTTGGAATGCATCACATTTGGTTTTGGCATTATGTATTTAGGGGAAAAAATTTCAGTACCTTATGCCTTCAGATGCTACCCTTTCCCTAGTAATCCTGAAAGTTTGTGCATGCTGAATACTTTGGAATAAAGCACCTTAGTCTGGCATAATATTTAGAGGAGCAAATTTATAAGGAATCTTTAAAGTGGTGTTGTAGCTCAAGTGGTAGAGTGCTAATTTGAGCAAAAAAGGTCAGGGATAGTATCCCTGAGTTTAAGTCCTATGACTGACAAAAAAAAAAGGAATCTTTAAGACATTTGGAAAATTAGAAAAAATTGGTTCTCCTTTACTTAAAGAAGTCCTCAAGGTTTTAACTAAAATTAAGTGATGGTAGAGAAAGTGCAAATAGGGCTTGGAAGGTGGCTCAGTGGTACAGAGCTTGCCTTGCATGTATGAGGCCCTGGGTTCGATTCCTCAGCACCACATAAGCAGAAAAGAAAAAGCCGGAAGTGGAACTGTGGCTCAAGTGGTAGAGTGCTAGCCTTGAGCTGAAGAGCTGAGGGACATTGCCCAGGCCCAGAGTTCAATCCCCACAACAGACCGGAAAAAAAAAAAGTACCATTCTATTTTTTTGGTTTTTCTTTTTTGGCAGTCATGGGGCCTGAACTCTGGGCCTGGGTGCTGTCCCTCAGCTCTTTAGCTCAAGGCTAGCACTCTACCACTTGAGCCACAGCGCCACTTCCAGTTTTCTGGTGGTTTATTGGAGGTAAGTGTTTCACGGACTTTCCTGCCAAGGCTGGCTTTGAATCGCGATCCTCAGTTCTCAGCCTCCTGAGTAGCTAGGATTACAGGCATGAGTCACTGGCGCCTGGCTCAGAATGGTACTTTTTACACTTCTGATTCTAATATGTAACTGTCTCCTAGAGTATCTTAATATTAAGAATATGAATTTTACCTTTTTGAAAATAAGTAGTGATGGGTACACAAAACTATGAATGTAATTGATGTCACTTAATGATGTAAAATGATTCAAATACAGATTTCATGTTAGATATATTTGACTACAAAGTTTTTTCCACAAAGAACAGATAATTTAAGTTAAATAATTTAATTCCCAAGGCTATTTTTAAGAATAAGGAAAACTATCTCTGTGGTTCATCAAAAATAAAAGTATTTTGCAGTTTAAAACATAATGTTATACTCATTATGGCACTTTTAATTCCTACCATTTCTGCCAGCTAAATTCTCATTTTAACTATCTATTGTTACTATGATGATACTATACATATATATATATATATATATTTACTAGTTACTCGCAATGATAAACTATATGTAAGAATGCTGGTGTTACTTGTGATGATAAACTATATGTAATAATGCTCTTGTTGGCAGAGATATAGTATTTATATATAGATATGTTTCTGGGTTTTCCGTTATACATTTTAAAAGCAAATTTTTATTCCCTCTGAGACCCATGGCTTTGAAGCTCTGTGCATCAAAAGATTTCTGAGAACGTCAATATTTGCAGAAGCCATGACTTACACTCTAAGTCATAGAGCAGCCTGGATAGTTCTTCGAGTATATGAGTACAGCTGTACCCTACTCTAAAGAAAAAGACCAAAGTGATACTTGTTAATTCAATTTCTAAAGATTTGTTGTTGCTATTTATTTTGCTGTTCATAGACTTTACTATAAAGAGTATTCAACTGGTAAAAAAAAAAAAAACAAAAGCTAAACATGTTTCTGACAAACATGAGTCACTCTGAGAGGTGGTTTTGTTATAGGAGATAAATCAAGAAAGCTAGTAAATCCAAGTTATGAATTTTCCTGTGATGGTGACATTTCATAATGTTCTTTTGCTTTTGCCTTTAGCTTCAATTTCTTATTAGACACACCGTGATAGGATGGAAATAATAATATGTCATGTATTCGTGGTGCTTGGTTTATAGATGTGAAAATAGTTTATGTAATTCCTTCTTCCTTCAGGAAGAAGTCTTACTGAAAGGAATAGTTAAGAAGGTGGTGCTGGTGGTTCATATCTGTAATACTAGTTATTCAGGAGGCTGAGATCTTAGGGTTGAGGTTCAAAGACAGCTGTGAAGCAAAATCCATGACACCACCAAGAAAGCCAGCAGTAGAGCTGTGGCTCAAGTGGTAGAGTACTAGCTTTCAGCGAAAAAAAAAAAAAGCTAATGGAGAGTGCCCAGGCTCTGAGTTCAAGCCCCAGGACTGGCACAAAAATTAATAAATAAATAAGTAAATAAATAAAAGAAAAGAACAGTTAAGAGAGCTAACAAAGAACCAGTAAAAAAAAAATTATTAAGTGTGCTGGTACCTAGTTACCTAAGTTATCCAGAAAATGAATGAATGAAGGAAATGAAGATGGTGGAAAGACATTACTCAAGTGATTGAGTAATAAATTATTAAAGATGATTGGAAGTCAGTCAACAATTTAGATGATATTCCTTTCAGATGTGTCACTATTCAGAGTGATCACAACAATCCAATATTTTCTGTCAGTGGGCTTTCATTTTAGATTTAAATGTTGAGTATGTTAATATGGTGTTATCACACAAATTCCATAGCATGTTTTCTCAAACCATAAGTATAATTTTAATACAACAAGTTCAATCAAAATATTTCTCTCCCATAGAAAAATGCAATTTTAGAATGGAACTAAATAATACTAGACTCTATATGCAAAAAGAAAACCTACCTAACATGAATAAACTATTATATACACATTTTTTGGTCCTAAACAATCATTATTTTTATAATTTTAAATAACTTTTTATGAGATTAAGTGATTACATAAATTTTACAAATTTCACAGTATTGTGGGATTGTGATAGTTATTTGAAGTCACAAACACATTTGAACCTTCACAAGGCAAATTGCTATTATCATGGTCTATAATGTTTGTGAATTCTATGAGCTTTGACAATACAACTATTTCTTCCACATCGGGTATTATGTAGATTTCTTTCCTTTTGCTTAGTGCAAATTAACATTCTTTTTTTAATTTAATAAT
Source organism: Dipodomys ordii (assembly GCF_000151885.1). Classification (NCBI taxonomy): domain Eukaryota; kingdom Metazoa; phylum Chordata; class Mammalia; order Rodentia; family Heteromyidae; genus Dipodomys; species Dipodomys ordii. The sequence goes on along the minus strand of NW_012267288.1, from coordinate 7,486,738 downwards.
CTAAAATCATCTATGAATGCATCCAATAGTCTAATCAAATTTTCTTGTTAAACTATACTTTTCCATAAACCATTTTTAAAATGCCTGTCAATCCCATGTTAAAAAAATAAAATAATAATAATCCAGCCTTGAAATCACTAGTAGAGCTCTCAGTAAATTAATTTAAATCTCCAAGAACCTCAGGAAGCAGCCATATGGACCCAGCTAGAGGAGTAGGGCTCCAAGGATCAAATATATCAGTGTTATGTGGCTTCTGTGTGTGTGTGTGTGTGTGTGTGTGTGTGTGTGTGTGTGCATGCATGTGTATGTATACCAGTCTCAGGGCTTGAACTCAGGATCTGGGCACTGTCCCTGAACTTTTGTGCTCAGGCTAGCACTCTACTACTTAAGCCACTGTTCCACTTCTGGCTTTCTCATGGATTGTCCTGCCTTCTAACCTTGATCCTCAGGTATCAGCCTCCTGAAAAGCTGGGATTATAGGTGTGAGCAACTGGACACCAGCCTGAACCCTGGCTTTTATGCAGTTCTTAATCACAGTTGTGCAATATATACATTTGCCTTTTTCAGTTTTCTCCTGTCACTATTTCTACACCCTTTGTATTTTTTACTTAATTTTCCCCCTTTTCCATACCACACTGCAACTGGAAAAGTAGCTTACTCATTCTTACATTTTATTCACTTAATTTTTGGAGATATCAGGGTTTGAACTCAAAGTCTCTAGCACAATTGCTAGTCAGTATTCTACCACTTGATCCATGTCTTTAGCCATTATTTATTTTTAAAATTTAGTTCTCTTTTTTTTGTTTCTAAGAAAGAAACTTTCTCTATAATGTTTTGTCATTAAAAGCTCTAACCAGGCTTGCATGATAAACAAAGTGACTCATTTTAGAAACTCCTATGATCTGTCCAAATAGATAACATTAGACAATAAATTTTTTATCAATAATAATAATTAATTTAATGATCAATAGGACTTATCTGTGTTATTGTTCCTTTAATTAACCAGAGACATATTGCATATATTGGTCTCAATGCACAACCAGTAATAATTTGGAAAGGTTAAGATCATAAAGTAATAACTCAGATTAACATTCAAAGATTTATTTTAAAATATAATTTGTACTATTTTGGGGGGGTGGATCGATCATGGGGCCTGAACTCTGGGCCTGGCTCTGTCCCTCAGCTCTTGAGCAGAAGGTGAGAACTCTACCACTTGAGCCACAGAACCACTTCTGGCGTTTTCTGCTTATGTGGTGCTGAGGAATGGAACCCAGGGCCTCATGCATACAAGGCAAGCGCTCTATCACTGAGCCACCTTCCCAGCCCTTAACTGTACTATTAAAGTTATTATCTCATTCTACTCCCCCCCACCATTCTATAGTGCCTTTCTGGAGAGAAAAAAAGATTTAACTCATGTTAAAGCTTCATATGACAATAGTAAAACTAATGGAATAGGTGAATATATAACAAGTGTTCAAAATTCTTTACATAAATTAAGGGGGGGATATATCAATGGTAAATAACAAAATATTCTTCAGGATATTCTAATCTTAGCTCCCCCATTTCTTCTTCATCCAGGAAGTATGAATTAACATTGTTTTTCTATACCAGGTCCTCATCTATGGGAGTAAATAGCTACCCACACAGGCTGAATAACAGCTCTCCCAGTACCCTTTTCATATCCAACCCTAATCCCAGAAATATCCTCATCCTAGAAACCAGTTTGTAGTTTGCCTGGCAAAACAGACTTGGCCCATGTGGTTAACAATCTCCCTGAGAAAGTTATCCTCAGTTTTCTGGGTAGATTCTAAATATAATGGCTAGAAGAAAATGAAGGGGAGGGGAGCAGAAAAGTAAAGATACTAATGATTGAAATAGACACCAAGACACGCTAGCAGCTCTGGATGGGAAAGAAGCAAGGACTGTCCCTTGAGCTTTCAGAAGGGACCAGCTCTAGTGACATCTTGGTTTTTAGCTCCTTAATGCTCATTTTGGATGTATTCTCCAGAATTATAAGGAGATAAATTCATATTGAGTTACTTAAGTTGCAATTTGTTGTCATATCTACAGAAAACTAGACCTCTAAGATGCTTCTATGATTTGAGAAAGATGCTCTAAACTGTCAGCTTTGTGGATATTTTGTTTAGAAGCATTTGTTTAATTGATATTTCTTACTAAAATAATCATTTTCCATTAATTATTTGGGATATAATACTATTGGTTGTAATCAATTTGTCAGATATTAGCATGTTATCAAGAAGAGGCAGCAAGCATAAGTGAGATAGTAGTTTAAGTTATTTTCACTGTCAAAGGAAAACAATATTTTCACTGGTTACTTTCTATGTTTGATAAGCCAGTTCAATCTGAAATTCAAAACACAAGAATCTTGCAGAAATCAGCTGCCAGATTTATTAATCTACCTGAAAATTAAAAAATAAAACAACAACCAAACAAAAATGTAGAATGAAGACAGACTTTAACAATAAAACTTTAGATACATTTCTCAAGAATTTATAATGCAATATTTTGAAACCTTCTGTATTGGAAATACACTTAATGCTGGCCAATTACTTGTTTCATCAGTGAGCTACTACTTTTGACAGCAATATACATATAGTTTGTCCTTAAATATCATATAATCAATACCATTTCTTCCTTTGATCCCTTAAGATAACTCATGGCCCAATTCATTCTCACTGACCAACTAGACTAATTAGGATATTAAAAAGAAATAAAAGAATAAGAAAAAAAGGAAAACAAACTCACTAAGATTTTGTTTTATTTAGAATGTACTTAAAGACCCACTTAAAATTTGTCCTTCAATTTCACCAAATAGCCCAATCCTATATCTTGGTTCTCTTTCCGATAAAAAATTTCACTGTTTATTTTGAATGTTTTTATTCCAAGTGCTGTAAATGGCCACATGAGTAGTATGTTTGAGGTGGGGGAGAGACAAGGAGAGTTTTGATATTAAGGCATACTTATTGGCCCAATGGACCAAATGATGAATGATATATGTTTGTGTATGTGTGTGTATACACATAAGTGTGTATATATACATATAAGTATGTGTATGTATATGTAGAACGGTCATTGAAATCACAAGTTACACACATAATTGGAATCAGAAGTAATTTGAAGAAATGAATGTGAAGGTACTGATTTTGATAAGTAGGTTTCTCAATAACTGTTCAATCTAGAGGAACAGCTATGATTTGTGTTGTGTAGGAAAATCAATAGTTGGATTCTCTTATATAAACCCAATGGGCATCATGAAATGCATCCATAACTCTGTTTTAGCTTTGTGTTTAAGGATTTTTTTAAAAATCACTTTGATATAGATTAAAATAAGCTGTTCTCTAAAATGGATTGAACAAAATTCATGTTCTTTGCTTGAATCTTTTAAGCTACTCAGCGGTACTGTCACATTATTTACTTTTTTTTATTTTCAGAGTGAATGGAACATTTCCTGCTTTTAATATTTTCTCTAAATGGAAAACAAAAAACAAAACAACAAAATGTTTGAAACTCCAGATCTTTAAATCTTCTCTCAAACAACCTAATCACATAGGAATGTCCCAACCGAGATGACAGATCATGGTCAGTGCCAGCACTATGGCACACAGCAACTTCCTCATGTCCTTGAACAATTTGTAAATAATTTTCCATTTTGCCAACATCACAAAAGTTTCCACAGTTTCCCTTAGCAAGCTGAAGCTTACTCTTCATTTGTCACTGTGCAGAAAAGCTGTTTTATAGCATAGCATAGCATAAGCTATTTTTTTAAGCAATAAATGGTTTGAGTCATCTATTTTGTCCTGAAATGCTATCTGTAGTTATATCTGCATTGCTTATAAATGGTCATAGTAAATTCAGCATGGAAGAGAATATTACAGAAAAGACAGCAGCAGAAGCATTAGCATTCTCTAATATTTATATATGTTATCAACATAACACAGCAGTAAAACGTTTAAATGCATATCAATGGGTACCATGTCTAAAAAAATTACTATAGTACCTATTTAGTGTAGTGGATATTTTTCTTACAGAGTGCTTGCTGTAAGGAGAACAGCGTAATAGATGATTTAGTACAGTTAATTCTTACTGGTTAAATAATGTATTTATGCACTGAAGGAACTGAAAGGAGACAGGTTTTTTTTCTTTTTTTTCTTTCTCTCTTTTTTTTTTTGCTTCAGTGTGATCCCAGATTTAACAGTTAACTCAAGAGTACAAAGGACCATGACATGTAGTAGTCAACTGAAATGGGCTGCAAAATATTTAAAAGATGATTTGTACCTAAACGGCAAGGTGGCATTAGATTGTTGTAATGCTGATGGCCTGTGACTCAGAAGCCAGAGTCCAAAATCATGTTGTGCCTCCCCTCATGTACAGTCATGGTGAATATGCAACTTCAAAGAGAATGAACCATTTTTATGGTTATCTTTTGCAAGTCATAGAGAAAGTAAACAAAACAAAACAAAAATGACAAATGCAGTCACTAAATGCCTTTTTTTTTTACAAGAGGTGCAAAAACAGTCATTTCTAACAATTAAACTGTCATTTACAGTAGATATTTTTTGTACACCTGCAGAGACTCATTAATGATGGGGAAAACAATGCCCAAGGCAAATAGTCTCCAAGTGGATATTTACACGTGTCAAATGAGCTGTACCATAGATACCTAGAGAAAAATGAACATTACCTTATGTTATTATGAAATCAAAGAGACATGATAGAGCTTCTTAAAACCAGTAGGAGACCCATCCCTAGCCTAAGTAAAAAGGAATCACCACATCCCCTGCCTATTCACCCACCTTCTTCCTGTTACACAGAATAAATGTTTAGAACCCTCCCGCCCACCCACAAATAAAGTGCGCAGTCCATAACAGACCATAGAATCATGTAACAGGAAAAGCCTATTTCTGTATTCTTATTTAAAAAATAAAATACAAACGACAAAAATAAAACAGAGATTGAAGAGAACTCAGTGATTCTCTGCATCTTGCAGAAAGAGGAGGAGCGCGAGGAGGGCCACCCTGCGTGACTGTCACTTGTGCTAGTACACGTAGCCTTCATTGTAGGGGTGCGGGTTGCAGCATCCGCCCTCTGGCATGTATGCCATGCTCTCATCAAAGTGAGACAGCGGCACCGTATCCTCCTCGTTGATGTGACGCTCCATGTCCGTCTTCAGCAGTGGGCGCTGGTTGTCTGGAAAGGCCATGGAGAACAGGGCTTCTGGATCACACACAAATTTGTAGACATATCTCTCTCCAGCCACCTAATGTGTAACGTGGAAGAGAAAAACCCATCCTCACCATCCCCGCGCACGGGGAGGGGTGGGGAAAGGGAGTGGAAAACATAGTTAATATACCAGGAAAGAGACACTTATCCCAAAACCCCAACAAACAAAACACAACCCTCACTTAGGAACTAGGAAACAGTCCAGTGCCAGTGGTGTGATCACCATGACTCTAACTACTCAGGAGTCTGAGAACTAAGGATGGCAGTGCATGGTGCAAAGCCAGTGGGGGCAGGAAAGTCTAATTAATTGGAGACTTTTATCTCCAATTCATCACCAAAAAGCCAGAAATAGGGGCTGTGACTCAAGAGGTAGAACATAAGCCTCAAATGAAAAGCTAATAGCATGTAGGCCCAGAATTCAAGCCCCAGTCTTGGCACAACAGCAAAAATAAAACAAGCAAATCAAAATATTAAGGGAAACACAACATTATTGACCTTGAGTAATAATTTATTTATTCCAGATATGGGTAGAAAACAGCTGTTTTCTCCTTTTAACATCAAGGTGAACTTAGGCTGTTAACTTTTTGTGGGGGGAGGGGTAGAGTGATGATTTTAATGTAATCATTTCACTTCAGAAATTTTTTTCACACTGGGAAATTTATTTTGAGGGAGATATCTATAATTTAAAAATCTGTATCTTTAAGGTATGGTGGTTCTATCTTTACATTTCTAAGAGAGTATTAAAATAACAACACCACTACTTCTTATGCTACAGAAAGAAAAATGTGCTTTGTTCCTGATAAGACTAGATGGGTGATTCAATGATTCTCAAGGTAAAATTGTTTTTCTTCCTTTTCTATTTTGCATTGTTTCTTCATCTTAAAAAAATAGATATATAGCCCTATTTAAATGAAAGATAGATCAAGAGGATAGCATTATTCTAGGAACATCGCTTTAAAAAATGAAGTCAAGAAAGATGGAACTTAAGGATGTATATAAAGTGTCAAATTGAAGTAAGAGGTGTAAAAATAGTGAAAAGAATCTAAAATACACACAGCATAGGAAGGAAATGAGCAAAAAAAGATGTGACAAGTGTCTGAAATAAAGGACATGTGGTGTAATTTGTAGGGAGAGACATGCCCCAAATTTAAATTTTGAAGTGTAATGCTTTTATAGAAAATTATAAAGAATTTGGATGACATAAACATATCTCCCATTAATGCACAATGTTGAGAGGTTCGAAAGTCTGGGGAAAGGCAGTAGTGGACAGATGCATTTGTTGCATTAATTTTGGCAGTAAATCTCTTCTTCTCTGTCTTTTTCTCTCCTTCTGTCTCTCTGTCTCTCTCCCCTTCCCTGATTCCCTCCTCTACCGTGTGTGTGTATGTCTGTATCTGTGTATGTCTCTGTGTGTGTGTGTGTGTGCAGCTTGAGATTTCAAAAGCCTGAAACAATCCTGTTGTAGTCTCAGATTTAGAACAATCTTGTGTTCTAAATTGAAGTAAAAGAAACCATCTCAGCAAGTTCAAGTAAACTAAATTTTCCCAGTAAGAGTATTTGTGACTATTAGTGTTTCTGACATGAGACATCTTTCTTCAACTAGCCCTCAGATCCCTATCTGATGAACTGGAGATAGAAAGAGTTATGAGACTAGAACATAACTTTGTTTCTAGAACAAAGTGTGGTAAACAGAGGATCTCAGCCACAATTCATTTACTATTTTTTTTTATTCAAGAGAAATTAATTCTGAACTGTTTCAAATGCCCTGAGCAATATCAGGAATAAATAGAGATAATAAACCTTACTTTCTCCCTTTTTTATTCATTGCTTAAAATGAATAAATAAATAATCTCAACATTTCATCATGTTTTATAACATACATTGCTTAGTTTGCAGCTGCAGAGAGATATCTGTTTTAGGTACTGGATCTTTTTTGACTAGACATGGCTAAAATTAAGTGTGATGTATTAAATGCAAAACTTTTCAGCCTGGGGAATTTAAATTCATAACATGTTTTCAAGATGATACAACCTTATTCTGGTGGTGGTGGCTTACACTTGTAATCCTAGCTACTCAGGTGGCTGAGATCTGAGAACTTTGGCTCATAGCCCAGCTTGAACAGTCAAATCTCCAAAATTCTTATCTCCAATCAATTAGCAAAAAGCCAGGATGGGGCTGGGAAGGTTGCTCAGTGGTAGAGCGCTTGCCTTGCACGCATGAGGCCCTGGGTTCAATTCCTCAGCACCACATAAGCAAAAAGAAAAAAGCCGGAAGTAGCGTTGTGGCTCAAGCAGTAGAACACTAGCCTTGAGCTGAAGAGCTGAGGGACAGCGCCCAGGCCCAGGGTTTAGGCCCCACGACCAAACCAAAAAAAAAAAAAAAAAGCCAGGAGTAGCGGTATTGCTCAAGTAGTAATATACCAGCCATGAGTGTAAAAGCCAAGCAAGGCCCTAAGGTCAAGCCTTAGTACTAGCATGGGGATAAAACAAAAAACAAAGCAAAACAACAACAACAACAAAACCATTCTCTTAAGACTACCTTTACTCACTGGATTGCCTTCCATTTTCCTTTCCTATATACACTATATATATATATATATATATATATATATATATATATATATATATATACACACACATTTTATGTATGTTTTATGTATACATACAGAATATATAAAACTGTACTTGTTGGCTTGTACTAAATATTGTATGTTTAGAATAGGAGGCATCCAAACAAGAAAAAATGATGTCTTCCCTTATTATTAATGTATCACAATGTGAAAAGGGCTATATATTAATACTGAGATGGAAATGACAAGAGTTTTATGAGAATCAGGAGTGAACAACGAGAAATAAAAAGTTTGTGCTTCTGAGGAGTAGGTATTTAAGCCTTGGTTAATTTTTAAAATTTCAAAAGTAACTCAAGAATATTAGGTGCTAAATTATAAATGACCAATTAGGCAAAAAGAAACAATGACAGATAATTATATCATCCAGAATATAACTGCTGTTAAAATATTGGTGTTGATATTTAAAATTCTGAGTTCATTTTTGGAGGGTTTAATTTTTTGAGATCTAGTATATTTTAGATATGAGGCCCTTCTCTGATACATAGCCAATACAATTCTTCTCCTGTTCTATGAGCTTTCTCTTTAATTAGTTATGTCATTTGTCATGCAGAAACTCTTTTAGTTTGGTACAATCACATTTATCTAGTCTTTCTTTAATTTGTTGTGATTCTGGCTCTTAGGAAGTTTTGAAGTGTGCCTAGGAGCCCGTAGTTTTTCCTACGTATTCTTGTAATATTTTCATGGACTTTGGCCTTATGTTGGGGTTGTTGATCCATTTTGAATTGATTGTCGTTCAGGGTGATGTGTAAGGATCTTAAATTTTGAAAGAGAAGCATACACATTGTTGTCTACAAGGTACAACAAAAGCATTGCTGTATTGGATCATCTCTCTCTTCTTCTGTATGTACAGAAATTGAGGTTTTAAGAGTGTTTCAGGGGCTAGGAAGGTGGCTCAGTGGTAGCATGCCTGTCTTGCGCACATGAGGCCCTGGGTTCGATTCCTCAGCACCACATAAGTAGAAAAGCTCAGAAGTGGTGCTGTGGCTCAAAGTGATAGAGGGCTGAGGAACAGCGCCCTGGTCCAGAGTTCAGGCCTCACAACCTACAAATAAAGAATGTTTCTCATGCGTAGATTAAATTGGTTATTTTTTACTCTTCAGCTTTGTATTTGATTTTTTAATATACACTACATATTTCCACATTCAGTTTTAAGTCAAAGACCAAATATGATAATATGAATTTCTCCTTATGCAGTGAAATACATAATCTGGCAACATTTTTTAACGGCATTATGTTCCTCTTACTGACTTCTAGAACTTAGCTTTCAGAATGCTTCATATATTGACAATGATGACAAGGTTTGGGGATTCACCACGCTGGAGGAATGTCAAGTATGTCTGGAAGCAGCCACGGGGAAGGATAAATGCGACTGCAAAAATGATAAGAGCCTCTGCTGGTCACGCTGGCTACAAGTAGACTAAAAGCTTTGCACGTATGCCTATTAAACAATCTACCCTTCCTTATGTCATAAAGTGAAAACCCCAAAAGATCTGTCAGCGACAGTACTCATACTCTAATTACATTGACTGGATAAATCATTCCTAGTAAAAAAAAAAAAAGTATATATAAATACTTTTATTATGTCACTCAAAGCTGAGAGCCATAATAACAAATATAAAGGTGTTTGATTTTTACTTATTAACTCCTTCAAATATGTTGAGTCATTTATTTGTTTTCTCTACTCTTCCTTTTTTAAGAAAAAGTAACTTTTAAATATGAAAAGGTAACTCATATAAAATAAAATATAATGAATTTGTTCTACCAACCAACTAAGGCTGAATATTTATTTTAAATGAGTGTTTTAGGATATTGAACTATGAGTTGATAAAATCAAGCAACATATGAAACAAGAAAGAAGATTATTATCCTAACAAGAGCAAGAGATGTCTGAATATTTTATAAATCAGAAGAACCAAAAAGGGAAGGGGAATTACATTATCTAAGTTATTTTAATTTGCATCAGATTCTTTATATAAAAGCATTTCAAATAAAAGCATTTCAAAAATATATACGACAGAATATTAAGTTTTCCTCGAGAGACATATGCAACATCAACACCAAAACCATCTTCAAAAAAATATATATGTGTTACCTAGTGGAAACTTCTAGAAAGACTACTGCTTTGTGTGTAAAATTATTACACATCTGTCTTCAGTGCCTATGAACTTGTCAACAGAGAAGCTTAGAATACCAGAACCAAGTACTAAGTATGTGTTTGAATGACTAGAAACCTTGCTGCAGTGTTGCCATGACAGATGTCTTTTAAAGCACAATGGACAGATTAATGTGCAACATTTCAATGAATGTTAATGATAGACTAGGTGCTCACCTTTTGCATGATTCCCTTTTCATAGTAATAGCGAAGGGAACGGCTAAGTTTATCATAGTTCATAGCTGGCCTGTTTTTCTGAATGCCCCAACGCCTGGCCACCTGTCACCAGAACAGAATTATATTGTAGTGTTAGATATTAACTTGGCATACTCCACAGAAATTAATTCATTTATAAATTACCTCAACCCCACCAAAATACGTCCAATTCAAAGATGGGAAGTAGGAAAACCATCGTGATCTGAAATTCCTCTGCCCGGGTTTAGAGCAGGCAAATAGTGCTTATCACAATAGAATTCTTTGTCACTATTGTTTTGGAGTAAAAATAAATAAATAAAATGGAAATAAGGGGTGTGTTTACAACGGAAATGAACAAGCTGCAATTGACCAAAATGAGGCAAGTTTTCCATTCTGAGAACACTGCTTTTTCCTTCTTAGTTTTTAGACAAAAACTATAGATTAAGAACAGCTTAATGATCTCTTTGTAACGTTGATTTATTGAAGGACTCCTTAACAAAGAAAAGAGAGCCTGTTCAGTTCTGTGCAAGAGAATCGAGAGGCAGTGTGGATAGGAGTAAAAACAGTATACATATTAACAAAATGAACCACAAATAATTTTCATTGCCTAAAGCAGCATCCAAATGAAATTTTGTTGCCAGCACCAAACTGGTGAATTAAACATTCATTCTGGGGAACTGTAATTGAATGCTTTAAGTAAGAAGGAAGTGGAAAAGGTCACCATGGATATGAGTCCATGAAGCAAACCTTTGAGAGTAGAATGTCCACTTTTGTTGTTCAGTGAAAATCCTCCGAACATTTTTTAATATGTAGCTTTACCAAAGCAATGTGTCTGATTAAGGCAAAGCTCTTTAGCAAGGCTTTAAAAAACAAAACAAAGCAAAATAAAAAACACCTTGCTCCTCAACATATGAATCTCCCTCACTCATCCCCACATTGATTGGGCTAGGGGAACACTGAGTACAGAATACTACCGCCTGCTTCTGCTAACCCAGCTGAAGACATTCCTTTCAACATCTTATTAGGCTGAGCAAAAAAAAAAATCTCAGCTGTTGTGAAAAACCCCAAGAGAACATTATCACGTAGGATAGTGTCTGTTTCTTTATTTCTAAGAGACTCCAAGTTGTTTTTCTAACACATTTTCCTTTTTATTAATTTTCTTAAAAAATAAGTTTTGGGTTTTTTGTTTTTGGTGGTCCTGGGGTTTGAAGTCAGCGCCTCACACTTGCTTAAATAGCAGCTTTCTTACTTGAGCCACATCCCATTCACCATAAAATAGCTTTCTAGTAGGTCATTCTGTCTCTCCTCTTTATTAACAATAATCTTTCTCTAGGGTTTTCTTTTTCTTTCAGTAACATATATCTTTTCTATTTTTCTCTTAATTTGTGTTTGCTAAATGGTACTATAATGTCCTTTAATTACATGCATCGATATGTTTTCTTAAGAGATATAGAATGTAACAAGAATAAGACCATATATCAGAGCCAATAATAACAGTGCAGACACATCTTTATGTATAAAACACACACTTCTTTTTTTTTAATTGTGAAAATACTGTACAGAGGGGTTACAATTACGTGGGCAAGGTAATGAGTACATTTCTTATCAAGCATTGTTGCCTCCTCCTTTGTTTCCCCTCACCATCCCTTCCCATCTCCCTCGCCCCCCCCCCCCCGCCAAAGCTGTAAAGTTTGTTTTCTGACATAACATCTTGTACATCTCATTGTTGCAATGGGTCTACCTGTATCCCTATTTAAACAATGTGTTTTTTCATAAATGTTCTGACTAAAAGGAAAAGGTGGCAGGAAGAAATAAAATCTTTCAAAAATGTATCAGACATCACTGAAACTTTTAGCATGACTAAACCTTGAAGGTATATGAAAGTTGTTAGTGTCTCTTAAATTATAGCAATTCCTGTATTCTTATTTATTTACAGCTGATTATTTCTTAGAAACTCACTGGGATTCACCTAAAAAAATGCTCATTATAATTTTTAAAGTTATATTGTAGTTGTCTCTGAAGAAGGAAGTATAATTTTTAAAAAAGATGTGGAAAGGTAATTTTTACAGAACTTGATTGCCAATTATGATGTAGCTTATTCTTAGTCTTATGAGTATTATTCTATATTTAAGAAAATAAAGTAGGTAGATAAATGAGAAAACAGGAAACTTTAAATTAGTAGATATTAAAATGGCAAGACTCAGTTATTAAAACCAAGAATTAAAATATGAATAAAACTGCAACTAGCTCCCTCCTACCACACCTACTTTTAGAAGCTTTAAGACTAGGAAATAAAGACTAAATCTTTCCTGTCCTTTGAGATGTTAAAATATATATATAGAGAGAGACACACACACACATATACACACATACACATATATATAAACATTTTAAGGGAGGTGAAGAGTCAGAGAATTGGAAGGTGTGCTTGGTAAAGTCCTAAAGTCACAGGTATTCTCTCTGTGTTTTGTATAGTCCTGTATCACACTGTATGGTTTAAAATGGCAAACAGTACTCACAGAAAGGCATTGCCTGAGGATTTGGGAATTTCTATACAACAGGACCATGTGTATTCTTCCACCTCAAAGATTATAAGTCGTTATGTGGAAAACCGAATTTTACAACTTTGGTGGGGGGGGGATCAGGTGGGGGGAGGTGGGAAGTATAGGAAGGGATGGGAAGGGGAAACAAAGAGGAGGCAACAATGCTTGATAAGAAATGTACTCGTTATCTTGCCCATGTCGTTGTAACTCCTCTGTACGGTATTCTCACAATAAAATAAATAAATAAACAGTACTACCAAAAAGATTATACAGGTGACAAGAGCCATCATTTTGAATCTTTATTCCTCTTTCCCATGAGGAGAACAGGAAATATTTCTCCCTCTTATTAAATTTTTTTCTCCCCACTTTGCCTTGCTATACTAAAATAACTCCTTCATTTAAATTAAATTTTATAGCACAATGTGCTATGTCCAGATGAATTTTCACAATAACTATTCACTCCTCAGCTTTTCCTCATTGTTTTGAAAGCACTCTATTCATTAGTCATTTATGTTTAAAAGAGAAGCACTGAAATTATCAGGAAAACATTATCTTGCAATATCAGTGACATTTCTCCTATTCCTTAATGAGAAAATTAACTAAACACATTTACATGATGTAAAAACTAAAATAAAATAAATACAAAACTTCAAAAAGAAACAGCCAGTAAACTGTGTTAATAACTATATCCTGGGACATTTCCCTAGGATTATTGAATGATTTGAAAATAATACCTCATTATCTTGCATGTCTCAAAAAAGAGGGATATTAAAGATGGTATGTTTGCTAAGGTTATCCAAACACACTAAGCATATAATTAGCACCATTCTGGCATGTCATTTAAAATCATTTTAAACTGAAAGATGAAATACAAAGAAATGAAACCTATGAGTAAATCCAGCATGATGGATTTAGAGACTTCTTGATATACACCTTAAAACAAAGGAGGAGGCTACAATGCTTGATAAGAAATGTACGCATTATCTTGTCCATGTAATTGTAACCCCTCTGTATGGTATTTTCACAAAAATAAATAAATAAATAAAGATCTCCTATGTAGTAAAGGAGCTAAAGGATTTCACAAACTCTTTCCAAAGAAGAAATTTTAACAAGACATCACAGTCATTATCTGAATGACATCGCCATTGTTGAGTATCTGATTGAAGTTTTGAAACTAATCTGTGAAGTATTTCTAGTCTTGGTTTGTCATGCTTCACATTTTTGTGGGTCTTGTCCTTACACCATTTAAGTACATCTGCAGAAAAACTAATTTTCTTTAACAGTCAAATTGTACTCTAAGCACAATGCAAAATTTAAATACCCATTGAGCCGTGTGTGTGTGTGTGTGTGTGTGTGTGTGTGTGTTGTGTGTGTGTGTGTGTGGTGTGTGTGTGTGTGTGTGTGTGTGTGTGTGTATGTGTGTGTCCCTGAAAGGCTAACTCTTTTTTTCTTTTTGGTCAGTCATGGGGCTTGAACTCTGGGCCTGAATCTTCAACTCAAGGAGGGCACTTTATCACTTGAGCCACTTCCAAAAAGCTAATTCTTTAGTACAACAAGAGCACTGATGCAACGTGGATGAGCAAAATTGCACTAACTAGCTCTTCTTATTAATATATTCTTAAAGCAGATCTGTCCCTATCACTGTCTCTCCTTGTCCTCTTCCTATCTCTTTTTCTCTCCCTCCCCTTTGCACCCTCTTCTCTCTCTCTCTCTCTGTCTCTCTGTCTCTCTCTCTCATATTATGGACTAAACTCAGAGCCTTGTACACTTGTGGATGTTGGGCAATTGCTCTGCAATTGAGCTATATCTCTAATCCTGAAACAGGTCATCTCATATAATTTAGAGTACATTTACAAATTATGTTGAATATGTTGATTAATGAACACATGAAATTTAAGGTGTATAGCCAGTATTTATGAAATCAATTACTTTGAGTTCAAAATATTTTCAATGCTGCTGAACATTTTTTTTAACATTGCTGAGGTGTTTAGAACCAGTAGCCAATACAACTGGTCATAATCATGTTAGTTAAACATTTCCCACAAAAGCTATGTGCATATGACAATATAAGATGATGTTAAGTGAAATGAACCCCAAGATACAGACACAAATATTAGTTTTCTCTCTTGCTGTTGTTTCTAACATATTTATAATGTACGATGTGATTTTTTTTGTTTCTTTGTATGTTTCTCCTCCATGGTGTAACTCTTGTTTTCACTGTATTGGATGTTGATGCCCTGCATATACACTTCTCTAATTCGGTAAGGGGAAGGGAAAAAACGAAATGCTTAAATAGGGATACAATGAAATGTATAAGACACTATGTTGAAAACAAACTTTACAAAACTTTTGCGGCGGGGGGGGGGTATAGTTGTGGAGATGGGAGGGAAAGGATGGCAGGGGAAAAACAAAGGAGGAGACAACAATGCTCAATAGGAAATGTACTCATTACCTTACTCATGTAACTGTAACCCCTCTGTACAGTAGTTTTACAATAAAAAAAATATAAAAATTTCCACTGGTTTCTTGGCTAATGTAAGAGGAAGTAAATTTTGGAGTAGTAACAGAGGAAACATCTTTAATGAGACACAAAAATGTCATAGAACTGTCACCTTTGCAAGGAGGTTCATAAGGCCATGGATGGATCATGCTACAATAACAATCATAGCCTTAAATATAAACCTATTCTTGGAGAGACTAAAAATTCAAAATAGACATTTTTCATGGAAATCCCCCTTCATAGAAATATTCCATTTGTATGTGCATTGCTGGGCAAGGAGTGAGGTGAAGGTGATATTTGTACAGTTGGTCAAAAGTGTACTTTTGCACGCCCTAATCTCCCACAGCTGTTCTTCCCCAGCCGCTCTTGTACTTGATAGCAGTCCCTAAAATATTCTCCAACTCTGTTGGTAAAATCAGACTGTCAAAATAAAGAATTTAATTTAAAAGAACAATGCTAACATTCAAAGAATATTTGGGATACAGCAGAAAGATCTCTCTTCTCCCACTTAAGGACCATAACATGTACTGTTACAAACCTTGGTAGCCCAGACATTCTGAATAAGGGCATATGGTATATATAAATAATGTGCTGGTTGATTTCCTATCAACTCTGTATGACATTCAATTGGAAATCCCACACAATACAATAATAATTTTAAATGTAGGCACTGTTCCTTTTAAGCCTGTCTGCTGTGCATGTGTATGTGTGTGTGTGTATGTGTGTACAAGTGTATACGAGTGTGCATGCTAGCTCTAGGGCTTTATTTCAGGGCCTGGGCACTGTCCCTAAGCTTCTTTTGCTCAAAGCTAATGCTCTACCCCTCGAGCCACAGCTCCACTTCTGGCCTTTTAGAAATTTAGTGGAGATAAGACTCTTACATACGTCCCTGCTCAAGCTGGCTTCAAACCGCTGAATAGCTATTATTATAGGTATGCACTGCTAGCGCCAGGCTGAGCCTTGTTATAATTTAAAATATTCTATGTCTTAGAAATAAAGAAAAGAAATGGTGAGTTCGGTATATGAATCAAATATATCAGTTTCTTTCTAAATGTATCAGGTATCTTATTTTCTTAACTAAATTCTACTAAACCAACCTCTTCAGGCTCAATCAGCTTAAATTCCATGCCTCGGCCAGTCCAGGCAATGAAATGTGAATTTGAAGGGTCATCCAGAAGAGCTACCAAAAACTGCCAGAGTTGAAGTGACCCCCGTCGCTGGTATGTGGGTCCTTCTCGATACATTCCTGGCTCTTGTTTGATGTCCCCTACATTAAAAAAAAAATAAGTGTCCATTATTAACAGTAATATTACACTCTTTATATAAAATCAGTTTATGCAACAAATATATATCACAATTATGACAATAGTCAAACACAACTTCATTATAAGTTGCCACGAAATGTAATGTTATCATTAAAGAGATTTAAAATAATTATGTGAATATAAGCCAGAAATCTATAAAACCTTAACAGACATAATATATCAAAGCAATACAAATATACACCAGCTTAAAATAAATTCATAAATATCATTTACTTACAAAAAGTTCATATAATTATCCTTTCATCATTGGTTTTTCTTAAGCCATACTGCATAATCATATTTGTTGCTGTTATTGTTAATGCTATTATTCACTACTCTTAGCAACACAGAAGAGAGAATAATCAATTTTAAGCTCTGCGCATTTTATTTGTACAAATTAAATTCTGCAAACTATAATTTGCTCTCATTTTTCTGTATCTCTTGTTTGTATTTCCCAAACAAAGTTCATTTGGATTTATTTTTTTTTTACTGAAAGTCCAATTTAAGAATATATACATAGGAGAGAAAGATGATCAAGATGCATTATGCTCATTAACTGATATGCTGAACTGAAACCCCTATGCACAAATACTTAAAACAGATAATTTGCATGTATATATGGAACTCTCTATGTAAAACATCTATATTTTAAGTAAGAAAAATTTGTTGTTACATTTGGTCATCATAGAAAAATGAGGGGGCAATGGAGGAGCTAGCACTTAATTCTTCTACTATAAAGTTGAGCTTTACAAAACAACATAGTGCTGTGATTGCTGACTATTTACTTCCATATCCAGCCAACAATCTCAAAAATATGAGGAATTGGTAACATTGGGGATTCAGTACGCAGGGCCGTGCCAATAAATTGTTGTTAATGAGTGAAATGATTCAGACCAAATATACTGAAGCAAATCACACTAAGTACAAAATTGTTAAAGAAACAAAGACACCTAACTCAAGGGCTTTCTGGAATTTTACTGTGGTCAATAGAAATATAAAACTTTGGAATGGCAGGCAAAAACAATCACAATAGTCAATGAGTATATGTGAAAATGGAACTGGGCAACTTGGGGGGGAAGGATGGGTTTGGGAGAGATGAGCGAAAATGATGGTGGGAGGAACTGATCAAGACTCATTGTGCTCATTAGCCGACACGTTGAATTGAAATCCCTTTGTACAACTACAAAATACAGTTGTAAAAAGAAATATACCTTTTGAATAATTACAGAAGGAGCATTACTTTAAGAATTAAACTAAATATCAGATTGTTCTGTCAATAGCTGCTAAAAATCATTATCATTTTGTCCATAACTAGAGAACAGAGGAGTGCATGCTCATATTGATTTCAAAGACAGTTTTATTTATCTCAGTTTTGCTTTCTGAGATTTATAAATTTTTTTTCCATGGAAGTAACTGAGCAATTATGCAGACAGAGTGAAACACTGTTAAATTTTATAGTTTCTACAGTGCTTTCTGCCTTTAAACGTGACAGATTTGCACTGGCCATATGCAATGAAAAAATACCCTTCTGTTTTTCTTTCTTCTAGTTTTCCATTACTTATAATAAAATGCAAGACAAATGCTGTCTTTCAAAAACATGTTTTCTCAGTATAAACTTGAAGAGTATTTAACTTCGGGAATAAATACTCAAGGCTGCTAGTTCCCTTAACTTTTATGTGACTGTGGCCTGTGGATTATAACATAATCTTGTCGACAATTTCCAGGTCCTTAGCAATTTTAACATTGCTAAAAAAAAAAAAAATGTGATGCTCACCATAGATGAAAGTGACTGGTGAAAAAGCCATTTGAGCAAGTGGAAGTTTTGTCTCAGGAGAAAAGGCTGTGTTCTAAGTATTCTGATGCTCTGTTAATTGTACTTAACAGCACAGTTCACACCTCTGAAACAAGGCTGAAAATCAGATTGTAGAATAAAGCCAAAAGTGACCCCCGCTGGAACCTTGTATAAATTTAGCATTGCTAATGGGGGCTAGGAAACATTTTCCTGAGACTTGCCATTTTTTTGAAAAGTATCAGCATATTAAGAGTAGCAAAAAGCTCAGGAACATAGAAGAGTTTTCAAGAAACTAATTACAGATTGAAAAGCAATCGGAGCATGTACTTTGCTGTTTAAATAATGACAATTAAAACCTCTGAGAGCTCCCAAATCATTATAGCCATGATCCCTAAAGTTTGTGCAATCAGCTAATCAGAGGGCCCCTGCTCGTTTCCTGTTTAACAATCAAAGCAGGAAATAGAGAGACCACTAAATGAATTAACTGTTCACTTTTTACCCAAGCTTCCTCATAAATGCTGGCTTTTGCCACCATTGTCAAGAAACAAGACTCTATCTAACTTGATACACTTTTATAAAATCTGGGACTTTTTCTTCGCAACAGTGATAGATATTTTTAAAAATGTAGTGTTTCTTAACTTCCTTTTAAGCAAAGACAAAGTAATGTTACATTGGTAATGTACATCTTCCTGGGGGTGAAGGGGCAGTGACAATCACTAAGTCACTAAATAAATGGGTGGTTCTGTTGTTCTATGCACCATAATGCATCTTTTCATGAACAACGAGAAAAGGACTGCATTAGTCATCAGTGCATCCACAGCAACATTCTGCTGTGCTTTGTTAATTACAAGATCAGCTTTCAATAAATTTCCAATAACAAGCTGAAATGGAAAGATCCTCCCCACAAAGCTCAGCAAGAATGATGTTCTTTGGCTGTCTCTCCAAAAATGAACTCTCACGTAGAACAACATCAAGGGTGCTTAATGTAGAAACAGTCATCAGTCAAGTTTAACCAGAATTGATCAATGTTGTGCACAGAAATATTTAAGTAGGGACAGCAACTGTTTTCTGAAACAGAAAGGGTAATGTCTCCACTGTCTCTTAACAAAAATCAAAGCTGGCAACACAGTGAGAAACCTACCATCAAATTTCTCTGGGACAACACAGGTGTCATCATAAAACTGCCTGGGTCCCTTTTCAAACATACAGCCTGTAGAGGAGGAATAGATACATTTATTCATGACAGAATATGAAACAAAGTCATAAACATTTTAAATGTAACAACAACAAAAATTGTGGTAAGGAAACAATTCTTCCAGCTTTCAACCTTCTAACCCTAGACACATTTGCCTTATGTATGGTATGGGGTACAGTAACATCACCTGCTAATATTAGATGAGGCTCTTGTGGGGGTTAAATTAATTAAAATGTTAGGGTATAGAATGGTATCCAGCATACAGTGACAGATCAACATCACTTGTCTACATTATTACTGACTCAGGCATAAACCTCATAAATATTGGCAAACCTTTGTTTTATACTGTGTCATCTGCTTCTCCAGTTTCTTCTTAGTTTCATTATTCAATAAGAAAATGAAAATCTTCTCTTCAAAAGAGGAGAGGAGAATCAAAGTGAATTATTGGTATCCTCCTGAATTATTCCTGAATGGTTTGCAAGGATTTACTTTACTCTCTCACATCTTTGTAGAAGTATCTAGGTAGGCTAACCTCATCATTAATAGCCAAGACACTGGGGGGGGGGAATAAAGAGAAGAGAAGAAGGAGAGGACAAAGAAGAAAAGGAAGGAAACAAAATATAATTGTCATCTCTCATTATAAGGAGGAAATTTCATTTAACTTAAAGTTTGTTTGGTGTTTTGTTGTTGTTATTGTTTAGTTGAGTCCTGGAGCTTAAGCTCAACCTAGGAGATGTTCCTAAGTGTTTTTGCTCAAGGCTAGTGATCTACCACTTGAGCTGCAGCTCTACTTCTGTTGTTGTGGGGTTTTGGGGGGGAATGAGGGGAAAGCAGGGTATAATGGCTTATTGGAAATAACCTTCCCCAGCTGGCTTCTAACAGTGATCCTCAGATCTCAGCCTTTGAGTAGCTAGGATTACATGTACACAGCTAGCTTAAGTTATTTTATTTCTCAAATGTATCTGTCTCTATGGTGGTTATATACAATTAACAGCATCAACCACGACAACAATTATAATGCATTTGTGCAAACATTTACCTCTCTCATATTTTAGACTTATGTTTTTATATAATATTTCAATTTTCTACTTATATAAAATAACCAATAGTAGTCCTAACTTAAAAAGATGCAACTAAGTGAGCTTTACCAAAAAAGCAGAGTTTAGGTCAAGAATATATATATGTATTTCTAATAATCAAATGAAATAATTTTTGACTATCACAATGCAGATGTCAAAGTGTCTCACAGAAAAGCTTCCCTGCCAGTTACCACAAACACATCTGAAACATCTTATGCAAAACTTCATTCTAAATCACTGATTTTTCAAAAGTGTAGAATCCAAAACACTTAAAAATTAAAACATTTAAATCTTGCTTTACTTCAAAAGACTGTCTTAGGCTTATAGGAAATGAGTATTCTTACATTTTGATAGAATGCAATAAGGTGAGCTAATTTATAAAGCACATGTTCTAGTTTAAAGAAATGCAGTTCTTGGAAAAACAAAAACAAAAACAAAAAAAACAACACCCAAAACACAGAAATGCACTCTCATCTGTTTGCAGGTATATATGACTCATGCTAACATCCAAATACAAGCTATCGAGACCTGAAAGATCTACAGTTTGAAAAAGATAAAGTTTTTAAAAAATAATAGTTTAGAGCACATAAATGAATTTTTTCCAAAGACCAAGTCAGTGGAATGTATGGTTATTTTGAATGTTATTTACAAGGAATTTAGAAAATAGAAGACTTAACTTCTGTTCTGCTTGGATGAGCCAGGAAGCCTTCTTGCCTCATGTAAATGGAGTGGCAGCTAGGCACTTCTGAAAGAGGCAGTGACATTGGTTAGAAAACTGTGTGCCATGGGAAGAACACCAGTACCAACAGACAGATCGCAGGCAGATAGAAAAGTTACGGAAATGGCATGTGTGGTTCGCATTTCAGGCAGGAACCACCTTTGAAATGGAAGAATTAGTGTATCATGGTGAACACTGATTCTCTTGATTAATCATGAGAACTCAGAAATGTCCCAAATCAACCTGGCTAAAGTTCCACTCTCGCTAGAATACCAAACAATTGTCATACTGTTCTCCAAACAGTGTCATGAGTTATACATATATCTCAGGACTTTTTTTTAAGAATATATATCCCATGGCATTCAATGTACAAAGAAAAAAGAAGAAGAAGGAGGAGGAGGAGGAGGAGGAGGAGGAGGAGCAGGAGGAGGAGGAGGAAGAAGAAGAAGAAGAAGAAGAAGAAGAAGGAGGAGGAAGAAGAAGAAGAAGAAGAAGAAGAAGAAGAAGAAGAAGAAGAAGAAGAAGAAGAAGAAGAAGAAGAAGAAGAAGAAGAAGAAGAAGAAAAGAAAGAGGGCTTATTTGTGGTTTATTTTTTTGAAAACTAAACAGAAATGATTATGGAAAGATAAAATATCTAAATTTCTAAAATTACTTTAGAGACCATTGCTATATTTTCCTTAGTTGAAAGATCACTGGTTTTCATTTTGGTAAGAACATAATTTGTATTCTGAGCCAATGAAGATATAAAGCAGACATATAACAATTTCATATGATATATTACCCTGAAAGTGAGACCTGGCCTATATGATGGAAGGATTTCATCACTGAATAAACAAATTTGGTTAATGGCTAAACCTGAGAGACTAATGACTACACATGAATGTCTTTAGTAGTTTAGATATGGAAAAAAAACATGGATTAGAAGAAAAAAGTATTAAAATTCAACTTTTCAACTTACTAATTAAGCTAAATGCCTTATGGAAAATCCATTTGGTGTCTGTATTTCTATGAAATACAAGGTTGAGTTAGAGAGTTCCTTAATTTCTTGGATTCTGAATGTAGTGGTGCCTGTTGTTCACATCTATAAGCCTAGCTATCAGGAGATTTGTATCTGAGGATTCCAGTTCAAAGTCAACAAGGCAGAAAAATGTAATATACTATTATTAGCAAATAACCAACAAAAGGCCAGAAATAAAGATATGACTTGATTGTCAGAAATTCAGCCTTGAGAGACATGTTAAGCAAGGCCCTCAGTTCAAGCCCAAGTACGAGCACAAATAAACAGACAAACTGTATATTCAGAGGTATATTCATTATAAAGCTAATGAAGTTTGAACCTCAGGATCCCCACTTTTTTAAGAGCCCTTTCTAAAGCTTTTTACATAACTTTGTAATTTCTTAAAGAATTTTCTTTTAAAATACTGCGCAAAGTTGAAATTTCCAGGTCTTATCAGTGTATGCCCCCAACCACTATATAAGAAGTACTGGGGCTACAAGAATAGGTAAATATATGTGACCAACTCAATTCTATTACCTGTACAGACTGCAAATGTCTTAAGTTTACATTAAATTAAATTATTAAGTTAAATTTCAAAATGAATGTGGTAAGAGTGCTATTGAAAAACGTTTCCCTTCCCATCATTTACAGGAAGCACATAATTAATAAATAATAAATACTATGAAAATAAAGTGACATGTAAAGACATTATTACTTCATAGTTATCCATCTGTACATGACATTTTACTGTATATCTCACTCAGATGAAAACTTTCTTTGATCTAGAATTTTCTATCTTTAAAGTCATTATAATTTTTTTTTTAGTTTTTACCTAATGATGAATGATTTCTTTTCCTTTTTTTCTTTTTTTTTGGGGGGGGAATGCTATGATGAATATCAACCAAAATATAAGGGGCTTTCCAATCCCAGAAAAGTTTGATTCATGTGATTTTAATTTTTTCAAAAAATCTTAATGATAATCCGTAACATTAACAATACTTTAAATATACAGGGGGCTGTGGGTTTACCTCAGTGGTAGAATGACTGTTTAAATCATGTACAAGGCCCTAAGGTCTACACCTAGCACTGCAAAGATTTAAAATAATAGTATGGTTTAGAAAGGGGGAAAATTCTGTAGGATCTATTATCAAACATTTTATTATATTTTACAATGCCTTTTTTAATGTAACTATCATATAGTATAGAATTCTGGCTCTACAAAAGGCAAAAGACTGCTGATATCAACATTTATAAATCAAGGTTTATGGTTACATGGTTATCTTTGAGTTGCCCATTAGTTAGCAATCCACTTCATCTCAACTTTTTTTTTTTAAACTAATGACCTTCAAATTTATCTTAGCATTATTCTGATTTATTGCAAGGCATACGGTCCCTCAAAGCCACTGTGTCTGGAAGGGACAATGGTAATGACTGCCATCAGCTTAGCAGCTGCTAGGAGGCCAACATTTTGTTGTCACAATGCTGACACCCAGCCACAAAATACTTTTACTGACTGCTGCACACCTGGAAAACAGCCGTAAAAACAGCTGGCTCTCTCCAGAGGCAGCTTGAGGAAAACTTATACCTCAACTGGATTACATATAAGTGTGACTAAATGCAGGCTTTCCTTTCCTGAGGAGAGAAAAAGAGGAAGAGAAGCAATGCAAACATTCTGTGAAACCCACTATTCAAACCAGAAGGAACACCTTAAAAAAGAATTTTAGTTTCATACAAAATCAGCCTCATTTTAGAAAACTACAGATCTGGAACTGGGAATGTGGCTTACTGGTGAGTGCTTGCCTAGCAAACATGAAACCCTGGGTTCAATTCCTGAGAACCACATCAACAGAAAAAGCCAGAAGTGGCACTGTGGCTCAAAGTGATAGAGTGCTTGCCTTGAGCACAGAGAGTCTCAAGAACAGTGCCTAGGCCCTGAGTTCAAGCCCCAGGACTGGGAAAAAAAAAAGAAAGAAAGAAAACTACAGATCAGAGGTCACACAATGGATGCCTAAATTTCAGTGACATTCGTGTTATCATTGAAATAGCTGATTTGTTCATTACTGTACTTATACTCTAATGTTCTTCAAAAATTCTAGCTATTCATTTGTGATATTTAAAATATACTGATTTAAGACTCATAATAAATTAATGACATGACAGAAATGTTATATTTCTAAAGGTTGAATTTGTGATCTATACTCTTAAAATAACAGCAACCAAAAAGCAATGAAGGACAATTTAGGAAAAGTTACATACATGAGAGTATAACTGTGTTTTGTCAAATCCTACTACTATTTATTATACTGCAGGGTAAATAAAATTAGCAGGTAGAACTTAAAACTTGAGACACTTGGCTAGCATTTACTTAAATTTAGTTTCTCCTTAAAATTGGTGTCCTTTATACAGTCTAGAGAAGCCTGAAAAAATAGAGCCAAGAGGTTTATTCCCATAAAGTAACTAAAGTCATGTTATCCTAAAGTGATATCAGTTAATTTATGACTATCAGAGTGGGTCAGACTCTAATCAAATTGTAGAAACATTTCCAAAGTGATTATTCAATCAAATGACTAACAGGGTTAATTAGGAGCCATAAACATTGCTCTGAAGTTCATCAAAGTAATGACTTGCCCAGAAAAATTACTGCTAATTAAATTGCCTGCTGCTTTCATTTCTACCTTATCTAATAAAAAAAAATCCAACCAATGAAGTTTGACATTACATTTTAACTTTGCTAAGTGGTCAACTAAGATCCATACTAGCTAACTGGTGACTTCAAAGGAAATGTTTTGTGTCAGAGAATGGAAGCATTACATATATATCCTTTTCTGCTTTGTCATGGAGTAAAACTTACAAAATTCAACAACACTGATGAACTGTAACTTTACCTACACTGTCCTGTAGTGCATCCCTGGTTATAATTTTAGAACAGCTAGTATTACACAGTGTTTACAAACAAGCATTTTGTCCTTACATAGACCTGAATCTTAGATCTGACATTTTGTGGGTATAGGACAACCTATTAGTTATTTAATATGCCTACGTCTCTGACTCCTGTAAAATGAAAGCAATGTTAATATCCTTATGGAGCTGTGTGAGAGACCAAATAGAACAAACCGTGTGCAACGTATTCCACAGAATTTGACACACGGTACTTATTATTAACAACAGAATATTTTTAAGTGAGTCTCACAACTGTTTAAACAAAAAGAATCATGTTACTTAAAACTAAGAATCATTATATATTAAAATAAAATTCTATATCTTACTTTGCTTCTTAAATTACATCAAGTGGCTGATTTGTTATCATTGTTTTTATTCTGGAATAGTCTTCACAAATCTATGAATCTATGGTATAAAATACTTTGAATAAACACTATTTGTGATTTACAACATTAAAGCCAGAATCTCCATTACAATTATTTTTTGAATATTTTAAAGTACATCTTTTAAGGGTTTTTTTTTTTGTAATAGTACTGCCCTTTTGTTTGCTCGTAAATAATATTGGCTTTAAAAAGTTTTCAATTCTGTCTATAAATGGACTTAGGTAAATTTAATTTAAGGACAAAGGATTTTTATTCATTTAGAAACTTGTGGCTCAAAGAGCTCTATAACATCCTATTAGTAATGACCTAATTAACGTGTAGAAGTCAAACTACCTCTCATTTGTTACAGAGGAGTTGGAGGTGATGAAAACTGATCTAACACACTGCAAAAATTCAAAGCAGCAATGCACTGCTGTCAGTTTAATGCCCTGGTCAATGGAGATGGAGTTATCAAAAACTAAAATAAACTGACACTAAACTCTCCAATTTAAGGGGGTTTTTTTGTTTTTGTTTTTTGGGTTTTTTTTGTGTTAAGTAATAGTAAAGTCTTCTTCAAATTAAGCCAAGCAGAAGAGATACCTCTGGAAGGGAAAAGTATTTGGTCTCTTGACTTGTATTTTAAAACTATGCTGGGAAACAGAGATTTGGGAAGCTGTATCCAAGGAACTGACCACAAAATGCAGCTTTGAATTTGCACATGTAATTCTGCTAGGCACTCCTTTGCATTTGCATACTTGCTGCCCAGTAATACAGAATGAAAATTTTCTCTTTAGGCCATCATTTGCCTACTTTTCTAAAAGCTATACCAGACTCTCCTTCCTCCTCTACCTCCTTCCTTTTCTCTCTCCTTTTCTTTTTCTCCCCCTCCCCCCTCCCGCGACAGGGTCTTACTATGTAGACCTATGTTCCTCTATATTCCTGCCTCTGTCTTCCTGTATTACCGGCATAGACCATTCTGCCTAGCTAAATTTAAAGTTTTTCTAGTAGCACAAACATTCAAATGTTCTCATAAGTAACATAAACATTATAAAGGTGTGTTTAAATACAAATCACCCACGGTACCCTTATATTATGCTTTCACATTCAAATAGGAATAGGTTTGGTATAAAAAATCAAGAAAACTCTATTGGATGGTGTTTTATAAGACCATCTTAAAGGCTACTCAGAAGAAGGAAATTTTCCATCTGTAAAGTCATTGTGCAACACTAACTTCAAAACAGTTCTTCATAGCAATATGTCTAAATCCACAGAAGAAAAAAAAAGGTTAATGTGAAGGCAGAACAGTCAGGTTTTGATGAGACCACCTCAATGTCAACTACAAACTTTCAGATATAACATCTTAATTACACAACAACTATTGAGAAGAATGTAGAAAAGCTGGAGCTTGATACCTCTTGAGAGTGATGGATTTACTGTGACCTCATTCACACTTACATACAATCTTTCTCTTTAAAGCAATCAGTAAGCTGTGGGTGAATACAATAATGTAAAACCTACAGAAATATTTCTTACATCCAAGTCTAGTACTAAGTCTATGGACAGATTTGAGTACAGAGGGAAAATTGTATTGGACTTTCTATAACTATCATGGAGTTTACGAATCTTAAAAGAAAGAAAGGAGGGAGGGGGGAAAGAAGGAGTAGGAAGGGAAGTGGGAGGGAGTAAGGGATACACCTAGTTGAATGAAAATAGTTTTAAAACACAAAAGCTCCACGCTGTCAAATAATAGCATATAGTATTGTCTATGAGAAAATATCTCACACATGCACATACACAAATAAGCAAATCCAGGTAATATTAGCTTATATGGTCTTTTAGAATGAGTTCTGCCCAGATTTTTACAAGCCCATAATGATTTTATTAAACTGGGCTTAAAAGTTTAAAAAGTTGAAGTGATGGAAGCCTTAGTGTAATAGTGACTTGAATACTAATGAGACATTAGCATATTCTCACAGTTAAAAGCAGGTTAAAAGAAAATACATGAAAGAATGTCATTGATGAGCTGCTGCAGCAGAAACAACAAAATTCTGAAGTGGAGGATTTTATTCTGTGCTGAATTGTCCAGTGCTAGAATCCACATGATTCTGAAATGAACATATCATGGAGGGCTTTATCTTGCTTTCATTTCTCCTTGATAATTTGTTCTACTTGCTCTGAGCATGAATAATACCAGCAACTTCGTTATGACTTTACCTCTCTCAGAAAGAGCCACAGATTGTTTTACTAGACTTCTTTGGCATAAGAATATGTCTCTTTCTTCATCTTATTCTCCTAGTCCTAAATAGTGCATTTTTAATTACTAAAAATAATACTGGAATCTTATTAGTGCATTAATATTATTTGAAGAAATATGTAAAAATGAAGATCAAAATATTCCACCAAAAATCCTTTATTAATGTCTGAAGCTTTATATATGCCAGTATATTAAGAAGTTTACAAATCATATTTAACAGCCATATTTGTTCCTTACCAAAGCATTAAGAAATGGGTGCTACTAGCCCCTTTTTTCTAAATAAACTGACTACCAAATTAGTTATAAACCTTATTCCATAGGTGGAGGGGGGTAGTCGTGGAGATGGGAGGGCAGAGATGGTAGGGGAAAAACAAAGGAGGAGGCAACAATGCTTGACAAAAAAAAAATTACTTATTACCTTGCTCATGTAATTGTAACCCCTCTGTACAGTATTTTCACAATTAAAAAAAAAAACTTATTCCATGTGACATAGAACTCTTGACCCCAAATTTAATATATTTCCAATTTCATACATAGGGGGTAATTTATTTTTTAATGCTAAGAATAAACAAAACAGAGATCATGTAGAAAAAGCCAGGAGCTGGAGGGACACACACACGAGAAGGAAGTTACCAGAATAGAGTTCAAACCCATTTGTCTAATTTAACAAGGACAGTGAAATAAATCCAAATGATACACATGCCATTTTTTAAAGCTTTGTTTTGGTGTTTGATTCCTGTCCTCTTTATCCTTGTAAAAATTTCCAGATATTAGAAATAAAGAAATAATTGGATAGAAACTTCACACACACCTTGAAAATAATAAGCATCTATTTATCCTGAGCTAAATTGCTGGGAAATTATTTCAAGTTACTCAGATACTAAATGAAAACATTTTATGAAATAAAATAGCTCTCCCTTCCTCTTAAGCACAAAAATAGTTGAAGTATAAAAAAAATCATAATCAGTTGGGCACCAGTGGTTTATGCCTGTAATCCTAGCTACCCAGGAGGATTAACATCTGATGATTGCAGTTTGAACCAGCCCAGGCAGAAAAGTCTATGAGATTTTTTTTTTCTCCAATAAACTACTCAGAAAAAGCCAGAAGTAATGCTGTGCCTCAAGTGGTTGAGGTCTGGCCTTGAGCACAAAGAGGTTCAGGGACAGCACCTATGCCCTGAATTCAAGCCCCAGGACCGGCAAAAAAAATAAAATAAAATAAAAATTAATCTTCTAAACAAAAACACTCAAATTCATATTTGTTTTTAAAAAGAAAGCTGTATTTTCTTCCATCTTTTTTCATATTCATTAACTATATATACAAACACATATAGGTTTTACACTGTCTCATTTAGTTTCAAATCTCAGTTCCACTTTTGAAAACACTTCTATTCTCATTTCCCTCACAGTGAGCAACTCCAGGCCTGAGAGTCCTGATTATTTTGCTTGAAAAGAAACTATAAATCGCCCCTTATAAAAGTATACTCCACCCCTTTCCAACTCCCTTTTTCCATGCTTGAACAACTCACAAGTCGATTCTCCTTCCCTTCCCCCTTTCCTGCCTGTAAAATCCAAATTAGCCCAACACTGAGGGGCTGAAATGGCATATTTGAATGGAATTCAGACCCACCAGTTCCTGTTTATGTTTCTGATTTGAGAATGCTGTCTTCTCATTCTCCATACATTAGGAACACTGCAAGGCCATAAATAGTGTCGAGTTACACACAAGCAGGACCAATGAGCATTAATCATTACTTCTAGTCAACTGGCAAAGCAGCAGCTGATGGAACACTATACTCTTCAGCTCCGCATAAATGGACATTCCAATGAGTGAAATTGTGTGTGTGTGTGTGTGCATATGCCAGTGCATATGTGTGTGTGTGTGTGCTTCCTTTCAGTTTCCATTTTATGAATGAAACTCCAGGCTCTATAGAGTCCATTCATGTAAGAGAAATGATTACAGGGCTCTGCCCGTAGGGATCAATCAGTCATGGGTAAACCTGATATGATTGGTTTAAGACAGCCTTCAGCCTTCCATTATGGACTTAAAATGCCAGTCCCTGTCCATTTGACCTGTGTTAATGCATAAAGAGTAAATCCAGACTGTAGTCTCAATTCTCAAATCAAATCATTCGCCAATCCCACTTACTGTAACTGTAGATTCAGAACATACTGAAGCATTTCTTAGAAAAACCGATATTGTGGAACAAGAGTACTGGTTTGGGAGATGTGGTATTTTTAACTTAGAAATGAAAGAGGAAAACTCATAGGCCACATACTAAGCAACAACAAGCAAAGTCAATTGGTGAGTCTAATCCATGACCTCTATTATAATAACATCAATTAGGAAAACAGCACTGTCACTTTTCACAACTGGAGCACAATGAGATCTACTAATCCACAAATCACTGGCTGAGTAAAAGAAAACTACCTTTGGATGCTAGAGAAGCAGAAGGATTGTTAATATTTTCTAAAGGATCAATAGCTCATTCTTTAAAATTCCCAAGTGATCCTCCACTTGAATTTTCTTTAAGCAATAGTTTAATAGTTAAGAGGAATAAAATGATCTTCCATGTTGCAGAGAGAAAAATGAGGCCTAAGCAAATGATGCTTGGTAATAAAATAGAGTCAAGCCCAGTTCTGAGTATGATATGTATCAGGTACAAAACGATGGAAGTTTGTGGAATGCTAATTATCACTACCTTCACTATATTTGATGTCAGTATAACTTGTGGAGGAGATGGGGAAAAACCAGTTGTTTAAGGATACAGGTGGACCTGTTGCAACAATGAGAAGTACAAGTTGTCATGTCCAAAACAAGCTTTACAACGTCGGTGCGGGGGGGGGGGGGGGGGGGGAGGGGGGAGGCTGGGAAGGGATGTGAAGGGTAAACAAAGGAGGAGGCTGCAATGCTTGGTAAGAAATGTACGCATTATCCTGCCCATGTAATTGTAACTCCTCTGTACAGCATGTTCACAAATAAAATAAAATTTAAAAAAAAAAAGAAGAAAATTATCACTACCCTAAAAATGACTAAAGCTGGAAGTAGTGCTGCAGCTCATATAGTAGAGGGCTAGCCTTGAGCTTCAGTGCCCAGTTCCAGAGTTCAAGCTTCAGGACTGGCACACACACACACACACACACACACACACACACACACACTACACACACTCACGCATGCATACAATCTAGAGCTAGGAGCTTCTAATCCTACTTACACAGAAGTCTATGAGCTGAGGATTACAGCTCAAACCCAGCCTGTAGAAGAAGTCTGTAGGATTCTCATCTCCAATTAAGCAGCAAAAAGCCAGAAGTCTGCTGCTGTCACTGGCCCATATACGTTACTAAATTATGGTTCATGAAAATATAACTACGCCCCTAGAGGAGATAGGTAGAAACAGTCCAGTCGCTGGTTCTGAACCTTTGAAAGACTGCTTACTATGGCAACTATGGCATTACAATTTAATATTTAACGTGTGCGTATGTGTGTGCGCACACACGCGCTTGCATTAGTAAATACTGGGGTTGGACTCAAGGCCTTGAGCTCTACTTTCGCATTTTGGCTCAAGGTAGATTCTCTACCACTTACTTGAACCATAGCTTCACTTCCTGCTTTTTCATAATTATTTTGAAATAAAAGTCTCTCTGATTTGTCCACCCATGCTGGATTCCAAATGTGATCCAGAGATCTCAGCCTCTTCAGTAGCTAGGTTTATAGGCATGAACCACCACTGCCCAGCTACTATTTAACCTTTTTTTTTGGGGGGGGGGAGGCTTTTTTCTTTTTGCTTATGTGGTGCTGAGGAATCGAACCCAAGGCCTCGCGCATGCAAGGCAAGCGCTCTACCACCTTCCCAGCCCCTATGTAACTTCTTTCTTAGGGAATGGATGCATAGATCACTATCCAACACCTTTGCCCACTTTGGCTATCGAAATAGGATCCTATCTGTCATTTAATTTCTTTAAAAAAAAATCAAAATTTCATTGAAGTGTGAGCTGAGTCTCACATAAGTATCAAATATATCCCTCATTTCTGGCAGTTGAAAGTTAAACATAGTCTAGTTTTAACATATTTAAAATGAGGTAAATGTTTTAAAGTACTTATTTTTATCATTTCTCTGCCCAAACATAATTTTCTTCAAGTTAAGCAATAACAACAACAAAAATCTTTAACAGTAAAAGTTTCTCTTTTTTTTAAAAAAAATTTTTTTGGGTCCGGTCGTGGGGCCTGAACTCTGGGCCTGGGCGCTGTCCCTCAGCTCTTCAGCTCAAGGCTAGCGCTCTACTACTTGAGCCACAGCGCCACTTCTGGCTTTTTTTTCTGCTTATATGGTGCTGAGGAATCGAACCCACGGCCTCTGGCATACAAGGCAAATGCTCTACCACTGAGCCACCTTCCCAGCCCTAAAAGTTTCTCTACTGTCCTTTCTTAAAGCACTATGGTGTAAAATAGTTAATGGTGAACTTAGAAGAGGTTGCTGAGATATATTTAAATATGAAAGATGAAAAAAGTTTTCCTTATATCTATTTTATTTTGGGAGGTTTTCTTTTGCTTGTGTCTTTTTATATAAATGATATATTTATTACTTTTTTATTAAATGAGAAAAACACTCCCACATCTAAGCTTATTTGTAAAAAGTGGAAAGAAAAGGGCGAAAGATTGAAACCCACTGCTGTACTTAAATTGTAAGTACTGTGTTATCAAGGGCTGTAAAATTCAAGTAAGAAGGCTCAAACTCAAAAGTTCACATATGGATTATCAACTTGTGTTTGCTCTCGTTATTATTTAGCCATTTCTAGAACTGCTATAAAAGGCCTCTTCTTTGAACATCTCAATTCTTAACGGTGTTTGTGGTATCTTTTCATTTTCTGTCAAGTATTTCACCTTACTGGGGACTGAATTCAGGATCCCCTGTTTGTGAAGTAAGTCACACCCTATTCCTTTTAGTCTTAGTTTGTTTTGCAGGTAGGGTCTTGTACTCCTGCTCAGGTTCACCTCAGACCTCAATCCTCCTAAATCAGCTTTTTCAGTAGCTGGGATTATAGATAACCACTATGTATGAACAACACTTCTGGAAAGAGGTGTATTTAAAAGAAAATAAAGAACTCATTTTAATCCATTCATATTGTTTGAAATTTTATATTTTCCCACTTCACAATAGTGAACCTAACAAGGATAGTATCTCTTAAACACCTGGTAATATGTTATATGTTCCTCACCAAATTAGGAAAAAACATAGTCTCCGAATCTTAAAGCATTTAGCCTTATTCTCCAGATCATGTAGCTAGCCTTCAAAAAAACATATGAAAATAGTTCATCTATCCAGTTATTGTAGTGAATGCCTGTAAAAGGATGCAAAAACAATCTGTATACTGTTGAATGAAGCCTTATTAGGCTACAGAAGAATAACTACAGTGGAAATAATGCTGCACTCCTTCACCACATTGGCTTTTTAAATGCCTCGTTTATATCTTCTGTCTGTCTTCTGATCCAAGTGTTTTACTCAACTCTTGAATAAATCTTTCTACTCTGCTAAAATAATATTTCGAATTTTTTATCTTAAATATTCGGCAGTTGAAATTGCATTCCTGTAATTATAATTATCACTAATAGAGCTTCCATTTCCCATGTCATAATTAATGTCAGGCTTTATTAGAGCACAATCATGCTGCCTTTCCTCTTACAAGACATCTTTTATTGTCACAACATTTATGATACATTGAATTAAGCAATAAAGAGACCTACAGGCCTTCTGGAAGGATAACCTTTAGATCAAACATGCTGGATTATGTGACTTTAAAAGTGGTGGGTTTTTCTTATTGGTCCTAAAACACTTAGAAAATGGTTCCTAATGTGCTGTTTGTTCAAAACTAATAGGTAAAGAGGTAAATCAGAGATTCAGTGATAAATACATTAGATTTCCTAGAAAGTTATTTAATATATTCCCAGCACGAATGAAAAAATTAATTATACAAATCAAATATCTAGAGATCATACTTATTAGTTGTAATATATGACATACACCGAGGTATCTATTTCACAACAGCAATCTGTTGGCCAGAAAAGTATATTTTCATATCCATACATTAAGTTTTATAAGCCCTGGTTAGACTTTATTATATTTATTTAAAATCATACCCAAATAAAGAAAACTTGAATCCTAGTTGCAATAATAAAATTATAAATTCAAAATTCAATTTCACAATTTAAAATATAATTAGAAGCCGGGCACTGGTGGCTCACACCTGAAATCACAGATACTCAGGAGGAGATCTGAGGATCGTTGTTTGAAGCCTGCCCAGGCAGGAAAGGCACTGTCCCTCAGCTCTTCAGCTCAAGGCTAGCACTCTACCATTTGAGCCTCAGCACCACTTCTGATTTTCTGGTGGACACAAGAGTCTCATGGGCTTTCTCGCCCCGGCTGGCTTTGTAACATGATCCTCAGATCTCAGCCTCCAGAGTAGCTAGGATTACAGGTGTGAGCCACCAGCTCGGGGCTATGAGACTCTTATCTCCAATTAAATCACAGAAAAAGCTGGAAGTATCACTGTGGCTAGGATTACAGGTGTGAGCCACCAGCTCGGGGCTATGAGACTCTTATCTTCAATTAAATCACAGAAAAAGCTGGAAGTATCGCTGTGGCTCAAGGGGTAGACTTCTAGAATCTAGTAAAAAGGAGCTCAAGGACAGTGTCTAGGCCCAGAGTTCAAGCATCAGGACTGGGAAAAAAAATATATATATATATAGATACATATACATATACATACATACACAGAGAGAGATAATAGATAGATAGATAGATAGATAGATAGATAGATAGATAGATAGATTATATATATAAAGAATTAGAGGCAAAGTAGCAAAAAGTTAAAAGCATCTCAAATATCAAATAGCACTTCATAAATCAGTGTAAATAGGCCATAACTTTAAAATAGAATGTTGAACCATGTTTTTGAAGCTTACGAAACACACAGCTGTGCTTTTGAGGGTCATGCAGTCACTAGCTACAGTCCATGATGCATGCATGTGGTCCACCAATAGTGCAATTACTGCTTTTCAGAGCCAGGTCCCATACTTTGACCCTCATTAGAATCCTTAAATCTCTTTCCTGATTGGTTCACATATCCTCAAGAAGTGAGGAGTGC
Source organism: Dipodomys ordii (assembly GCF_000151885.1). NCBI lineage: Eukaryota > Metazoa > Chordata > Mammalia > Rodentia > Heteromyidae > Dipodomys > Dipodomys ordii. The sequence continues at coordinate 7,451,692 of NW_012267288.1, read as the reverse complement.
GATATAAGGACCAAGATTTGAAGCCAGCCCAGGAAGAAAAGTCTGTAAGATTCTTATCTCCAAGTAACCCGGAAAAAGAGCAAGCATTGGAGATATGGCTCTCATGCTAGAGTGTCAGCGTTGAGTGAAAATGCTGAGATCCTGCCTTAGCCCTGTGTTCAAGCCCCAGTAGCAGCACAAAAATATATACGTAAATAAGTTATATAAAATAATTTAACTTAAATTTAATTCAAAATTAATACATTTAAATTATAAATCAGCCTAAGTAGATCTTATCTTCCCCATGTTTGAAAATAAGTCATGGGATAATAACCCACAAGTCCCAAATGCAGCATTTAAGGAAATTTCTTAGGATTGATCCTACAGTAGGATGGAACAAGCGTCTAAGTTGCAGATTATGTCTATCCACCTTCCTGCTTTTCTTCCTCATTCCAATCCAACATGGCGCTACGCTGAAGGGAACTCAGAGACAAGCTCAAAGACACATCCAGACTCTGTCCTCACATCCTCTCATTAAGCTGCCTCTTTGGCCACTATCTTGTATTTACAGAGAGGTGGGGAAAACACAGGAACTGTGCACTCAGTTATTAGAAAATAAGGCCTAGGATGAACCAACTCAGGCCCTAATTGTGGGCTCCCCATTTGTTAAAAAGTTCATGGGTCATGGGGAGATGGTGTGCTCTCTAGGAGTTAGGGCATGCCTTAAATTACTCAGTTCCCTTAGCTCTTCAAACTTGCCCAGTGAGGAAGGGTGCAACCCAAGAATGGCCAGAGGTCAACTCTCAGTCTCAGAGCTCCCTCTTGTCAAGATTGAAAGAAGTTCATAATGAAGTAAGTGTTCTTAATTGAAGCTAAGAACTCAGGGCATGGAAACAGCTTTATTTTCCCTCAAGCAAAATTGATATAAAAATGGAACAATTATGAGGGAAGCAATAGTCCTTTCATAGAAAATAAAACCTATCCTTACCTTTGAATCCAGACAAAAGGAAATTACAATTTTTTTGAAACATTTCCACGTCTATGACTATCTATTGGCCACAGATACAACAATACTAGTGATAGTATTTTATAAGTGCATGGTGCCCTTAAACATTAACTTTTATTACATGAATCTTTTCAAAACATCTGAGATGTGTAAAAAGAATATATGCCCTGCATTCTCACATTATCGAGAGATTAGTTAAGTATTTCTTCTAAAGTCTTAAATTTTATGTTGGAAAAACTGATGGTAACATTTGGAATAGATTTTAAGCCTTTCTTATTCTCAGTAAGGTCTCTCTCCCTTTTAATAGACTGTATCTTATAGTACATTCTAGTTCACTGAGCCAAAGTTAAGCTCTATGAATGAATCACACATTGCTATTCCAGTCCTATTATGTCAAAGTTCTTATTTATGAGCTCTTGGAATCTTTGACATCAATACATTTTTAAGTTATATACAAGAAATGACCAATATAGAAGAGATATTGTTTTATGTAAGTATTGTTTTCAAACAGGACTGAAGTTGAAAAATAGAAGGAAAGAAAGAAGGAAGTAGGGATGGATGGATGGAGGGAAGAAAAGAAGAGTAAAAGAAAAGAAAGAAGGGAACAGGGGAAAAAAGAGAGAGCAAAGCAGCTCTGCAGTCTATTATGGGCCTATAATTCCAACTACTCAAGAGATAGTGGCCAGAGGATTTAAGGCCAGCCTGGGCAAAAAGATAGGAATAAGTACATGGTTCAAGTGGTAGAGCACCAATTTAGTGTGTGAGATGCTTTGAGTTCTATCCCCCCAAAAAAGAAAAAAAATGTAAGAAAGGAAGGAAGGAAGGAAGAAAGAAAGAAAGAGTAGAAGGAAAGAAGGAAGGAAGGAAGGAGGGAGGGAAGGAAGGAAGGAAGGAAGGAAGGAAGGAAGGAAGGAAAGAAGGAAGGAAGGAAGGAAGGGAGGGAGGGAGGAGGGAGGGAGGTAAGAAAATTACCATGCAACCTTTTGAGCTGAAAACACATAATTTTATAAATTGCACTTCTCATTGAAATAGTCTCATTTCTAGACGCTATTTTGATTATCAGCATATACCAAAATGATTTGATAGTTCAACCTTCCACTTGTAGAAAGTTTCAAATACAGGATAAATTCAGAAGGATCTCTCATTATAAATGGTCATGAGTCAACAAGTCTGACAATACTATCCAAATTGACAAAGGAGGTGAAATATGCTTTGCATAGAATTGCATGGAAGTATAAGCCTACCTGAATCATATGCGAAATCTCTGGGTTCCTGTTTAATCATCAGAGGAGGGGGGAAGCTTTGGCTGGATGCACCGCCAACCATGGTGTTATGTTCATATACTGGGTCATGGTACTCCTGCTTAAAGCCTTGTGGTGGGAAAGGAATGTTTGGCTCAGACATCTGGCGTTGGTACATAGGACGTCCTTCCCTTGGCATTGTCGGCAAAGGAGGAAAGGAGTTACAAGGTTCAGAAAGCTGGCGGCGAAATCTAGGGGATAAGAGAATATGTTTCAGACAGATAGTAAACTCAGACTATTCTTTTAAATTATACCAATAACTTTTAAGTGCTAGTAAACAAAATAGTACTCAATGATCCAAACTATCAATATTGAAAGATCACAGCATTTCTCTTTCTTAGGTTAGTAGCATTATAATTCTTTTCGTTGGTGGTGGTGGTTGTGGGGCTTGCACTCAGGGCCTGGGCACTGTCCCTGAGCTCTTTTTCTCAAGGCTACCACTTTGAGCCATAGAGCCACTTCCAGTTTTCTGGTGGTTAATTGGAGGTAAGAGTCTTACAGACTTTTCTGCCCAGGCTGGCTTTGAGCTGTAATCCTCAGATCTCAGCCTCATGAGTAGCTAAGATTACAGGCATGAGCCACCAGCTGCCAGCTACATAATGATTTTTTTTCTTTCTTTTTTTTTTTTGTGAAAATACTGTACAGAGGAGTTACAATTACATGGGCAAGATAATGAGTACATTTCTTATCAATCATTGTAGCCTCCTCCTTTGTTTCCCCTTCCCATCCCTTCCCATCCTCCCCCCCCCACCCTTACATAATGATTTTTAATCATACACTGACTTATGTTTCTTTTCGGATCTATTCCTTATAATCATTTCGGTACAATTCATAATTAAAGATATGTTGTGAGCAGAGATAAGAGTGTAATAAAGTACTCTGAGTATATATAAACTTTAATAGCTAAGAAGCATGATTCTAAGCCAATTAGTTTATTCATGTAACTTCTACATGAAAAGATTCTGAAATAACTATAAATGGAAAAGAATCTGATCTCCAACTTCATCCTCTCTTTTAATTCTGTTACCATATTAATCAGCAAACAGGAGCCTTCTTATATTGGTTTTCTTTCCACAACCATCAGTAATGACTGAAATAAGAAAGCAGCAAATCTTTTGTCAAATCAGCAGAACTTTTAATTCTTCAAGAATGCTCCAATTAATATCAGGTTCAAGTAAGAAATAGAATTTGATTTTATGGGGATTTAAATTTAAGCTTTTTGTTGATTCTTTTTAAAACAGTATAAATATACAGCAGACCACCAAAGGAAGATAAAAGAAATTGCATAAATTTGAGGCAAGGTGGCTGAGAGATCAGAAGTAAGTTCCGGAGCCTCAGCAGAAAGCTAGAGGTGAGTCCTGTGCTCGTTCATCCTTGTTCATCCTGTGTAATGATTGACTGCTCATATAATTCTTTTGTTCCGTGTTTCTCATCCATAATATTATTGACCCACCACAAAGATATGGATTAATTAAAGATTCAAAAGTGCTCTAAAAATGCCCCAAGAGTACTTAAAAATAACCTATAAAACATCTATAAGCAAAAATTAGCCTATTAACCATCCCCTACTAAAAGCATCCTGAGACTTTAGGAAAGATACCATTTAATTTTGGTGATGTCAAATCAAAACAAGATAGAAGCTAAACAATGGCAAGGCAATTGCGTTAGCATTTCTAAGAAGAAATCACCATCCTGTGATTCAACTCTAGGCTCCCTGGCTGCTATGGAAAGCCCTGAAATTCCACCTACACCTGCAGAAAATAAACTTGGAAGCTCGGATATTGAAGAAAAAAAAAAAAAAAACAGGCTGACTGGCACTGCATTCATTTCCCTTCTCTTGCTTATTTCATTAGCCAAAAAAAGAAACAGAAATTATCATTAAGAACTGTCAAGGAGTGAATCAGAAAATTGTAACTTGAAGATAAAATAAGAAACTAACTCACTTGTGAAGCCTTAAAAGGCAGTTAATAATGCTTGTACAGAAAGCTTTGCAGGGAATCAAACCATTTGCTTTTACAAAGTCAACCTGATACCGGTTGGGTTCTTGCTGGGGACATACACACATCAAACACATGCTTTACAAGAGACCACAGGGTGGCATTCTTATCAGCCACTGACCAGTAGTAAAATGAAAGTGACTGAAGAAGCTTCTGGAAGAAAGCTGATGAGTAAGAAAAGCATGCTGGTGAACTCGTGCAAAGTGGAGGGGTAGGGAACACAGAGAGAGGGAGGAGACAGAGAAGGAGAAGGGAGGAGGAGAGGAGGGGGGGAGAGAGAGACAGAGAGAGACAGAGACAGAGACAGAGAGAGAGACCGGGATCTTGCTCAGTAGGTTCAGGACAGAGTGCCAAAGGGCTGGCCTGAGGCTGAGGAAAGGAAGCCGAGCACAGGCCAATTGGCCACTGAGTGTTCCCAGAGGGAGGCAGGGTGCTGGGCTAGATGGGGCTATCTGGGAAAAGCATCTATTCCCCAGAGCAAATTTGCCATTTGTAACTGAGTGACTGTCATTTGTTTGGCTACAGCCCTCTAAGAAATCCTCAGCAGAAACATAAGGCTTGGGAGATTTTCCTGGGATTGGCCAGCTGGTACTGTCCTCAAAACGCAGTTGGGGAGCAGTGGGAAAAGACCCTGAGCTTCCCTCTTGTAGTTCCGGGCCGGCTGTTCTTGGTCTCAAATATTTGACTTCAAGTTGAGAAACTAAAATGGATTTGGCTAACGAAATTCCAGTTAGGTCATCTAAAAACAGACACTGTTGCTTATTCGGCAGTCACCTTCCTAAAGAAATAACTAGTCTGCACAGATAGAACCTACGATTTTGGCAGCCACTTGAAGTTTGAGAGGTTGGGTTATGAAGAACTCTGGGAAGTCACCAAAAGTGGACAAAATAACACTTGATTCTATTTTTGTGCTCCTTTTCTTTTTTCCTTTTAGCCCCCACACAATGCACATCTGTTTAGTGGCCCACCCAGCAATACATTCTTTCATCTGTTTACAAAGCTGTTTACACAGATGCACATACCATTTCACTCTGACAAAGCCTCAGGACTACGGGTGAGAAGGGAAAGATAATAGGAGCCATTTCAAAACTAAAGCACAAGAGGCCTAGAGGATGAAAACAAATGTAGAAGTCTCACACTGGGGGAAAAATGCCTTCATCTATTTCTTCTTACCCAAAAGAGTTTGGGAATGTGAAATTGTGCCCATCAAATAAGTCCTAAAGATCAGGTCTGAGTGTTGATTTTATATTTAGAAAGTTGCCTGTGCTACCTGTTCTGATTTTTTAAGCTTATCTTGAAGGTTCATTTGGCTGAGTTAGTTTCACAATGGTGTCACAGTCAGATAGCTAATGGAGATAACTTATGGATTTATTATTCTGGATAGCTTATGGATATAGTATTCAGGAATTCTGGTGGCCAATTGTGAAACACAATATTAGGAATTGCAACCATGTCACTTGAGATGAGTGGGGTTGGGAGAGAAAGAGAACAAGTAGGAAGGGGTGACATTGACCAAGATCCAATGTACACATAAACTGACATGTTGATTTGAAACCTCTCTGCACAACTACTTATTTTTTTAAAAAAAAAATCATGATGTATAATTTCACTGATAAAATATATTAAAAAGGCAATAGAAACCCAAAGCTTGCTTATTCCTGATTTTGCTACATTCTACTACTTGTTATGCTCATAGGGTTATGCCTACTTCATCTGTAGGCCGACAATATTAAATAACCTTTTTCCAGCTAGCATTCACGGTTGTCACAAAGATAGCTCACAGCCAGGAGACCCAATACATGTTAAACATGAAATCGTTATCACACCAGTGGTTATATACAAGTACAAAGTAAAAAGAAGGAAGATGGAGATCTGCTATATATAATCAGCTGTATATAGTCAAGTGTATTTTAAGTCATGTATTCAGGCAATTTTCCAGTATCTGATTTACGTATGTCTTTGTCTTGAAAAGTCAAGAATTTTCCACCACATGCTTCTGACTAGTTGAATGTTTGAGAGCTTGCCTTTCCCCTAACACTAATTTACTTTGTCTCCTTAATTCAATGTTCTCAGTGTCCATGGTCATGGATCTATTGACATTAAATTTTCATCCTTTGAAAAGGATGATAAACACTTTTAATCAAATAAATTGTATTACATACAACTATGTATGGCTAAATCATTCAATCTAAGGTAAAGAAACTAATTCCATAAGCCATCTGCTAAAATTAGCCTCTTAACTTTACAGAAGTACAGACATATGCTCATAGAAATGGGATGATCTGATTTAAAGTTTAAGTAAAGCAATGTAATTCAAGCAGAGCAAAAGGAAAATGTTCAAATGTCAGAATATAGATTGTTTTCCATTTTAGCAACCAATTTAAATGTTTATAAAAGGCATGTTATAAACGACCTTCTCGACAAATTACTTATAAATATACAGTGAGCAAGCTCTTTCAAATAGTATGTATCTATGTGCAAAATTAATGTGCTCATCTTTAAACTAATATAGGTCTTCAGAATTAGTAATAAGAATCCCCTCCAAGAGAAGAAAGCACAGCTCTAAAAAGAAAACAATGGTATGTGCAGTTTACCTGTGGTCCATAGGGTAGCTGCTGTCTGGTAAGGACTGCGATGGAGGGAGGTGAGCTGGAAAGGCCCGGTCAGGTTTCGGAGTGTGTGTTGAGTTTGGAGATGCATGATGTAGTGGGGACACTGGCGTACTGGATGGTGTTGGGGGGTTGGAGGGCCTCATTCCCACTTGTGGCTTCTGATCATAGGCACTATCCAGGGAACATGAGGAAAAGAGAACAGTTGTTGCTTTAAGCAAACTTTTTTTTTTCTTAAGTTTCCAGTCCTGGGAAAAAAGTCCATCTTAGACTTAAGTCATAAGGGAGCTAAAATCTTATCAAAATCACCATCCCTTCAAACAGAAAATGGAATACTTATGTGAAGTCTTATAATGGTGTAATACATAAAATGGGGGGGGGTTGTACATATATAACAATTTGTAAAAGGAAAATCCTTCAATGGAAATAATGCTATTTTTTTCCATCTACTCCCTTTTGTGTGTGTATGTGCAGGTACTAGGCTTGACCTCAGACTGAACACTATTCTTTAGCTTCTTCATTCAAGGTTGGCACTCTACCACTTGAGTCACACTTCCACTTCGAACTTTTTTGGTTGATTAATTGGAGATAAAAGTCTGAGGGACTTTCCTGCGCAAGACAGTATTGAACTGAAATCCTCAGGTCTCAGCCTCTTGAGTAGCTACGATTCTATCTATCCATTTGAGTGAATGTGATGGATCTCTCCTACATCGTTAGATAGCTATTATTTTATAAACTTTCATTGATATTACATTTTAAAACAAGAACAAACAGTAGCTTAATAAGATGAAGACTATATTTGTTTTGCCTTTATCTTTGTGGTAGAATTTTAAGAAAATATATTTGCCTTTTTCAATTTTTTTTAATTAAATGAATGATGGTTGGATTAACTTCCTCACATAGGATAATAAGGATTAATGAGGAGAATTAAAGTGTCTGATATAGTTAAATTTTCTTAGAGCATGAGAATGAGTATAAAATAATGTTATTAAGAATAAAATTCTATTACCATAGCCTAACTTCCACTCACAATTACAGCAGAATAAAATGAGTAAGCTTGATCTTATGTTATAAATTTAAATTGCTTTCCTATGTGTGGCTTTGGGAAATATGATTTCACTAATTACTATAATCTATAAAATGTTTTGTTAAAGGCTGATTTTACTGAACAAAAAGATAATTCCAGCTTGAATCACTGTTTCCTTTTAAAATTAAAAAAAATCAAATACTTTTTCTTTAAAAGGAAATGTTTTAATTGACATATTTAATAATTTATTACCATTCCATCAATACAATTGAATTATATCCAATTGCAAAAGTACTTTACCGAAATGGAGTATATGCTATGTATGTATGTCCACTTGATTTTAAAGTAAAGTCAGTGATATTCAAATAAAGAACCAGTTGATTGATTCTACCTATGTTCATTATTAGAATTTCTAAATGAAAACCTGCTTCTTCTGAAATGTGGCTCATCTGACTCATTTTCATGAAAGAAGAAACAAACGGCTCATTCTCTAACCTAAAATATTACTGTTTCCCTATGAACTGGTGTATTAAATTATATTATCTGTAGAGAGATGGAAGTAAGAGAATTCATTATATATGTCATATATCACAGAGAATTATTGGTCCTAAAAAATGTTTTCAAATATCCAAGCAATTCCTCCACTGTTAATTTATGGAAGTGAGATATGTTATATAGAACACAAGTGATTTCAGTCACAGTTCTGATCAATGCTGAGCTGCAGTGATAATTCTGGATCTCACTGCTTCGTTGATAGCAAATTCCTCAATATGTTAAATAACTATGTTGTGGATACTCAGCATCTTATGGAGAAAATGCAAGAAATAAAACTAAACAATGAAACACTGATCAATATGGTCTTATGAGAACTCAGTATGCTTTCATACTTAGCTGCTGCAAGAGATCTTTTTTTTTAATAAAAGCTTTGCAGTTTCAACTGAGCCGGCTCATAATTTCAGGCTCTAGTGAAGCTCTTAAAAAAACAGATATAAAAGACAAGTTTTTGAGAACAAATAGAAATAAAATACCATAATAGTAAGTTAGGCGCAAGTGGTTCACACCTGTAATCCTAGCTACTCAGAAATCTGAGAGTTAATGATTGCAGTTGGTTCAAAGCCAGCCAAGACAGAAAAGTCAGTGAGACTCTCTGTCAGAAAAGAAACTATGGCTCAAGTAAGTGGTAAAGTGCCAACCTGGAGTGGAAAGCTAAGGGACAGCTCCCAGCACCAATCCCTGTAACCAAAACAACAACAGAACTAGTATTGGCCAGGAACTATGAGAGGGTATCAAAAGAAGTTTCTTGACTCTTAGATGCTTTAGATAGAAAAGAGGATATATAGCAAATGTGAAGAGAAAAGGAACCTTTTAAATCATAATAGGTGATGAGCCTGAGCTAACATAATTTATAAAACCATATAAATATTTGCAACCATTTTTATAAGTTTCCAAACCAACTCCTCTCAGCAACTAAGTTTCTACTGTAATTGTGGTCATATTCAGAAGTCAGAGCCAACTTGTACTTTATACAATTAGAGGCTAATATGAAAAGTAAAAGCAGGCAATTCACAATGCATGCAATTCACGATGAACAGTTTTTAATGAACATATATGTTATCAAATTTTCTGCCAAATGAACAATGCACTTTTATGGCACCACCCTGTATTATCATTAGAACAACTGGCTTTTTAATAGATAATAGCCTCTTCCAGCCTTATAAACTTGCAGTTTTATTACAAGTGTCCATGAATGTACCAGATAGATCATCTGCAGTGCCTGTCAGATAACTAATGTACTGCTTAGACTTGCCAAATGTTTCTTCTTTTTTTTTTCTATAAACTCTTGATCTAAAGTGCATAATGCATTCATGCTAATGGGAACCTTCACAAGCCTCTGTGCCAAAAATGACCCTCTCTTCCACCCCAAGATGCATCACTACAGTAGAAAAGCAACTAATGATTGAAATGAAAACTATTCCTTTAAAATGACTATAAAAGTGTGTGATTGTAGGGCAAATGGTTCTTGAAAAGTCCTGCTAAATGTATTATCTAATTAGCTTGTGACGTAGATGAAGATATAACTCATAAAATTGACTTGAGATTTTATATTTTTTCAGAATTGTTTCTATAAGAACCACCACCCTATATGCATGCACTGAATTGCTTTACCTGACATTGTACAGGCACTTTTCTCCATAGCTGAATTTAAAGGGCTGCTCTTGACTGCAGGCAGAGCCGAGTTCTGAACATGGACTGTGTGGTTCTTTCTTGATTTTCAGTGGTAGGCCATGAAAAGCCACTAAAATAAAATAATTTTAAAAACTCATAAAAATTAAATACATTTAAAAATTAAGTATACTAATATTTGACTTCTCTTCTTTAAAATAGTATTACCATTTCATAATAAATATATATACATATATGGATTGAAGAATCTCTATATACTTCTTTCTGCTTTTGTGTAACAATAGACATGCTTGAATGTCCTCTCTTTACTTAAAGTAAATCAAATCACTAGTAATTTGCTTATCTGATATTAACAATTCTAGAAGCTCAGTTTTCAGAAGGGAAGCTTTGAAAACATTTCAGAAAGATTTCTAATGACTAAAACTGAAAATAATACAACTGAATCAACTGAAGCCTCAAATATAATTTTAAGCACCATTGACATGAAAATATCTCAAGTGCATCAATAGTAATGGTTTGATGGAATGACAGCTAAAATATGACAAAGAAAATCCATGGGTGGGACCAAAGGAAAGAAATGATACTTTAGACAACATTTCACCCTCTAAGAACAATGGTTATTTACAAAGCAGAGGTTAAAATACCTGCCTACAGAATTAAAATAACTACATACCAGAATTGTATATATGTCACAAATAACAAAATAATTATTCAATATCATGATATATTATGCTACTTTATATTACTTAATATATGGTTACTATGTTTTATGTATGTCTGTAAGTTAATGTGATTCACTTACACTGAAAATAATATAGTAATAAGAATAAAAACTTTAAAAAGATAGAAAAAAGTATTCTATGAAGCAAGTATATTTTCAGATAAATATTTATTTGTATAGCCTTAAAACAAATAAATATCATCTTATTGCTTTATTCTGTAATATGAAACTGAATAGAAAAATCATTAAATAAAGAATTGATTTTTAGGAGAATAAACATAAGAATGCATTTTTATACTGGTGCATGCCTGAAATCTTAGCTACTCAGGAGGTGGAAATAAGAAGATCTCCTTATGAAGCTGGAGAAAGCCAAATAAAACCAGTTTCAAAAACAGAATAAAAACAAAATAGCTGGGTCATAACTCAAAGGATAGGGATCTTGTCTAACAAGAAAGAGTTCAATCCCTGGGTTCAATCCCAATTTCACTTATTTTTAAATATCTTAATATCCACAAGTATGGTTAATCTGTGAATCCACACTGAAAGAACATATATTCTGGAAATATATTCCAGTTCCTTTAAAACACAAAATGTCATGTGTACATTTTATAAAGGAAGATATCACAAGAAAAACATGGTTTATAATATCATTTAACTTTCATTGTACTACTACATTATATATACATACTATCTTCTATGTCATATATAATTTTAACTTAAGAATTAGATATCAAGAACCATCAAATTTAATGACACTAAACACTCTGTATAAGTATACAATTTTGATGTGTCCAATCATATTTTAGTCATAAGAAACATCCTAGAAAACAAATTCGACAAGCAAGTAACTTTAATTGTTTAAGGAAAATTACACTGAATATTGTGTTTCAAAATATTTTCTTAATACAGTAGGTACAGAGAAACACACCAATGCTAAATATGACTATTAAAGGTAGAAAAGAAAAAAAAACAAGAAAAAATAGGAAAAGAAAAGAATTTCGATAACTTTCTATACAACAGTTATTCTAGGTCAGAGAGTTACAGTGCAAGGACTAGAGTTTAAGTTGATTGGTAAAGTATGTATTTAACATGTGTGAGGCCTTGCGCTCAATCTCCAGCAACAAAATTTGAAAACAAAATAGTTACAATTTCTTTTTTTTTTTGTCGGTTTTGTGGCTTGAACTCTGGACGCAGGCACTGTCCCTCAGCTCTTCAGCTCAAGGTGAGCTTGAGCCACAGCACCACTTCCTGTTTTCTGGTGGTTAATTGGAGATAAGAGTGTCACACAGGCTTTCCTGCCCCGGCTGGCTTTGAACCGCGGTCCTCAGATCTCAGCCTCCTGAGAAGCTAGGATTACAAGGGTGAGCCACAGGCACCCCGCCAAAAGTTACAATTTCTTAACTTCAGATTTAAATAAATCTTGAGAATCAATTATGATGAGAATCTATTTGTATTATAATTTGAAGCAACAAACTACAGAAAGAAACCTTGTATACATACAATTTAATACAGAATAGGTATTGGATAATTTGGTGAATTCTGGCTCACTTTGTTAGATAACAGCATAGTAATTATACAAAAAAATAAGTTTGCATTTGAGATTCGAAGAGAATTAATCTGTAAAATAATAAAATATTTGAAATTTTCTCTAAAGTGTTCTAGAAAAATTATGTGTGAGGAACAGATGAATCAAATTAGAAAAATATTGGCAAATGTCAAAAGCTGATTGATATCAGGGTTCATTATATTCTCTTTATATTTTTTCCTTAGACAAAATTTTGTTTCCTTGACAAATTTGTTTCCTAGTATGTTTTTAATAATTTAAATATGACTCACACTTTACATTTGTGTACACATATGAATCCAGTATTCTTACTTATATTTTTATGATGAAAAGTTTTCGTTATATGAAGATTTGTGATACAAGTTATTCTATAAGAAAATCCTCTCCTTTGTTCATGATTTCTTTTTATATATGTGGGTACAATAATTCTTTTCTTTTTGTCGGTCGTGGGGCTTGAACTCTGGGCCTGAGCAATGTCCCTCAGCTCTTCAGTTCAAGGCGAGCGCTCTACCACTTGCTACAGCACCACTTCCGGTTTTCTGGTGGTTTATTGGAGGTAACAGTTTCAAGAGCTTTCCTGCGCAGGCTGGCTTTGAACCATGATCCTCAGATCTCAGCCTCCTGAGTAGCTAGGATTACAGGCGTGAGCCACCGGCGCCCAGCTAGAACAATAATTCTTTAAAGAGTAAATAGTATAAGATAAAGCATATGTTATACATTAACGAATTACAAATATAAAAATCATAATACTTATGTTCTTGAAAAACAGTTTTCAACGACTCTTTGAACATATACAATAGTCTTTGCACTTTGGATTAGGTATTAGGTTTTACATTTTTCCAAGGAAAAAAGAGTAGCAACATATAAGAAGCCCTCCTGGGAGCACTCAAAGAAGTAAAAAAACATAATTATAGAGCCAGGTGATGGTGCTCACACCTGTAATTCTAGCTACTCAGGAGGCTGAGATCTGAGCATTGCAATTTGAAGCCAGTCTGGGCAGGAAGGTCTTTTGGGACTCTTATCTCTAATAAACTACTCAGAAAAAATGCTTGAAGTGGTGCTGTGTTGCAAGTGGTAGAGCACAAGCCTTGAGCCAAAGAAGCTCAGGAACTGTACCCTGACCTTGAGTTCTAGCTCCAGGACTGGAAAAAGAATGATTATACTTGAAAACTCAGACCTATTTAGATTAATAAAACTTGATAAGACCTAAGGACCTAATAAATATGTAGTATGAATAGCATATTGGGCCGGGCACCTGTAGCTCACACCTGTAATCCTAGCTACTCAGGAGGCTGAGATCTGAGGATCGAAGTTCAAAGCTAGCCTGGACAGGAAAAAATCTGTGAGACTCTTATTTCCAATAAGCCACCAGAAAACTGGAAGTGACACTGTGGCTCAAGTGGTAGAGTGCTAGCCTTGAGCTGAAGAGCTTAGGGACAGTACCCAGGCCCAGGGTTCAAGCCCCACAACTGCAAAAAAAAAAAAAAAATATTGGCAGGTAAAAACAATACTGCTATGTTTCCTTATACTATATTTTATGTTCTTTCTTTCTTTCTTTGACAGTACTGGAGTTTGAACAAATGATTTCGTGCTTGCTAGGCAGGTACTTTACCACTTGGGCCATGCCCCCAGCTCTTTTTATTGAAGATATTTTTAAGACTATAGCAAATTCATATAAAGGTACTAAAACAACAAAGGATAAGTAACCTACTAATGAAATCAAAACCATAAATGATGGCACAGAAGCTAAGCACAGAAGAAATATAATAGATTACTTCAATAACACAAAAACCCTAACTGAGAGTAGTTGTATGTGACTTTGTTTGGAAGACTAACATGAAGTCATTGAATGCAGGTACTGGTGACTCATGCCTGTAATCCTCTCCACTCAGGAAGCTGAAATGTCAACCTGGGTCAAAAATCAAAGAGACTCTTATCTTTGATTAACCAACAAAAAGCCAGAAAATGATGGTATGGCTCAAATGGTAGAGTGTCAGGCTTGAACTAAAAAGCCAAATAAAAACAAGAGGCCCTAAATATAAGGCCCAGTATTGAAATGCACATGCATGCGTGCACACACACACACACACACACACACACGATGTCAGTTGCTGAGTGGATTCTCATATGACTAGCATCCTGTAAAGGAGAAATCCAGACATAGAAACAAGAACACAAGGATAACAGTACATGAAGAAAGGAGAAATAAAGTTGAAGCTTCTGTAAGCTACGGCATATGGAACATTCCAGCAACTGCAGAAGCTGGGGAAGAAGTGTGGACCAAAGTCTCTCCCCTGGCCTTCAGAACCCCGTTGACACCTTCATCTAGTATTTCTGGCCTTTAGAATTATGAGGCCATGGAAGTACTAGCGTACTAATCTACCACTAACAGAAGCTCTGATTGATTAATGTAGATGTATCAGGGTTTTGTATATTATAAAATCTATTACAATAGAGCCGGGCGCTGGTGGCTCACGCCTGTAATCCTAGCTACTCAGGAGGCTGAGATCTGAGGATCGCGGTTCAAAGCCAGCCCGGGCAGGAGAGATCGTGAGACTCCTATCTCCAATAAACCACCAGAAAACCGGAAGTGGCGCTGTAGCTCAAGTGGTAGAGCGCTTGCCTTGAGCTGAAGAGCTGAGGGACAGCGCCCAGGCCCAGAGTTCAAACCCCGCGACCGACAAAAAAAAAAAAAAATCTATTACTATAGAGGGGATGAATTTGAAGTATGCATGTATGCAATCCATATAGACCGGATTAAAGGTTCTAGGTGATTCTTAAAATTGGGTAATTTTGTTGTGTGTGCTCATACTAGGGCTTGAATTCAGGGCCTGGATACTTTCCCTTAGCTTTTTATACTCAAGGCTGGTGCTCTGCCACTTCAGCCACACCTACACCTCTGACTTTTTGCTAGTTGACTGGAGATAAAAGTCTCATGGATTTGCCTGTCTAGACTGGCTTGGAACCATATTTCTCAGATCTAGGATGACAGGTGTGAGCCAATAATAACTAGGATGACAGGTGTGAGCCAACAGCACCCAGAAAAATTGGGTACAATTTGTTTTTCAACTAAGATGCTTGATGGCCACACCTAGACCCAGTATAAGTTGCATTCGAATAGATTATACACCTGACCAATAATTTCTTTTAAAAAAAAATCTTAGTATCTCTTTCTTTTCTTCTGATGCTAATACTCAAGGATGCTTAGAGGTTGTCCAACTCTAGCAGCCAAGAGCTCCTGTATCTTCACAGTGTGTGGGGACATTTTAAATTGTTGGATATGAAGAAAGAACAGAAGAAAGCCACACTGAAAGCCTTCAATGTTATATAAGGAAGCTCGGGCTATTTTATCTTTCTTACCGGAATGTGCTGGCTTCCTGAAGATCCTACCTCACAAAAACAACTTCACTTATTCATCCTTCCATGAAGGTAGCATGGACTCCCACTGCAGAGGGCTGCATTGGAAATGTGTTGGGTATTTTATCATGGGGCTGAGAGTCTAAACGTCTGCTAACAGGCGGTTTTCCAGCTCATTGGCACGAGCACAAGAGAAAGCAGCACATTCATTTTGTGCAATTTGCTTTACCTTCCCACATGGAGTTGGTGCATGTAAAAGGCTGTTAAGTACTAAATTATTCCTTATCAAATCGCCATCATCTGGAGTCATGATCAACACTAATTAAATTACTTGCACTGAACACGGCTCCAGCCTGCTGCTGAGGCTTCCTTAGGTACATTTCATTTCACTTTCAGTCCTGTCCTTACTTGGGTCTGGAACAGACAGAGCTCCAAGCATCTGCATTGTGTGTAGTCTTAATTAAAGTGAATCTTGCCTTCTTCAAGTGTATTAGATCAAAATGAGTTAACTCCTTCATTTCATTTATGAAGGAATGATGATTTTTTAAATGATATTATATCTTTATCTCTGACTTCAGCAGTTTAGATCATTTGATCTAGGAAATCTACAGTCTTTTGGGGGGAGGGAGTTATTCTTCAAAGACATTTTCCAAGCAAAACTGTTTATGACCCACAACTCCTCCAGACAATTGCAGAGCTGGGAGGAGGTGCACACTCTGGAGATATGTCCTAGTATTTTTTTCATGGATGGGAGCTTAACCTTTAAGACCACATCTTAGGGGTAACAATGACTGACTTCTTGCAATGGTTAAATGTTAAGAGTTCCAAAATACCAGGACTTAAAATGATGTACTTCTAAAATGAACTTAACCACTTCTTAATTCAAAGGTTAACTTAGGGTCATGGTATTTATCATTGAGGGTTTTGTTAAAATTCGCAATTGTTTTTATTTTAGAACTATGAACTGAACTATGAGACACTATCTAGTTTCTTTTTTTTTTTCCTACGTGCTTTTTTGTCAGGCACAAATTTTGTCCGGTTTCCATTGGGTTGCAGAAATACCCTTGTCTTTCCAAGAGCAACTAAGCTAGTATTCAAATACATTTTTGGTTAAGCATAGATATAACAAAAAATCACATTTGACCACCACATATATAGATGAGAATGAATTTAAATCTGCTCATAGTAGAAGAATTCCCTAAACAATCCCAACAGTAGAACATTCTTTTGTGTCCTTTCATGGAAAATAGATTGTTTGTTATAATTGCCCAGCTAATGGCCACTCCACAGACCAAGTCAAGTTCCTGTGTATTTTTTTATGTAAAATTCATAGTATCTCATACATTTAGGAAATACAACATTTTAAAGTGTCAGTTTAGTACTCATTGGAAACTAGAGCCAGAAAATGCTTTGAAAAAGAACAATGCAAATTTGTATAGTATTTTATAATTTTCAAAGGACTGTAACATTGTCTATATCTAATTCCATTATTCAAATCAGAGACATTGAGAATCACTTTCATATTATAGGCCTTTCTTCCTTCCCTCCCTTCCTTTCCTCCTTCCCTCCCTCCGTCCCTTCTTCCTTCCCTTTCTTCCTTCCTTCCTTCTTTCTCTCTTTCTTTCTTCCTTCCTTTTTTTTTTCCAGTCTAGGAGCTTGAACTCAGGGTCCAGGCACTATCTTTTAGCTTTTTTGCTCAATGGTGCCATACTATCACTTGAGTCACACCTCCATTTGGAGCATTTTGGTGGTTCATTGTAAAAATAAACTCATGGAGTTTCCTATTCCAGCTGGCTTTGAACCATGATCCTCAAATCTCAGTCTCCTGAGTAGTAGGTGTGAGCCACCCTGCATGTGTTGTGTATAAGTGTGTGTGTGTGTGTGTGTGTGTTTTAAGGCATTGCTACAGGTTAGATTCCCCCTCCGCACCCTTCCCCCTTCTCTCTCCCCCCCCCACCTCACCTTGGGCCATGGGGCTTGAACTCTGGGCCTGGGTACTGTCCCTAAGTTTTTCCAGCTCAAGGCGGGCACTCTACTGTTTGAGCCACAGCGCCACTTCTGGTTTTCTAGTGGTTTATTGGAGATAAGAGTCTCATGGACTTTCCTGCCTGGGCTGGCTTTGAACTGCGATCCTCAGATCTCAGCCCCCTGAGTAGCTATGATTACAGGTGTGAGCGAGCAGCACCCAGTCCAAGTTAGATCTTTAATGTCCTCCAAATGCACATGTATTGAAAGCTTAGTTCCTCAGTTTGTGGCACTATTGGCAAGTGATTAAATCTTTAGGAGGGAGGGCCTAGTGGAAGGAAGTTAAGTTATTGAGAATGTGTTCTTGAAAGAGATATGGGGATCTTGTCCTCTCCAGTTCCTCATCTCTTGTTTTTCGGCTGGTTCCAGGTGAATCATTATGATGGGCTGAAAAGCACACAGGCTCAAAGCAACACGGTCAACCAACCAAGAGCTACAACCTCAGGCCAGAATTGTTCTTCTTTTTAAGTTGATTTTTCTCAGGTATTTTTTTTTTTCACAGCAACCAAAAACTGGCTAATATAATGCATAACGAAGCTAAGGCTAAATTTGAACAGATTAACAGAGCATGGGGGTTTTGGCTGCAACACAAATTTATATTTATAGACACATGTACAATTTTTCTCGTGCATGAGCACCACTATGACATTATCTGAGATATTTATCCATTCATTTCTTTAGTAAGTAATTAATTTAGCTACTGTGGCTCAGATACTACTCTAGGTGTGTGTGAATTGGGGGAATGAGTGGAGAGGAAGTGGAGGACATGCTCCTTACCATCAAGAATTTACTTAGACTTCCAAAATAATGCTGTTGCTTTTGTTCCCAACAAAGATACTAGCCAGCACTGTCTTCTTTATATTTGATTAATTCATGTCTGTGAGCTACAATATATCTGTACACATGACCTTACTAATATATTCTTGGCACTTGTAGCTAAATGCAAACACTTCTCAGGGCCTTCGTGCTTGCTCTTAGGCATTCTGCCTTCTTTCAATTTATGACTGTGACCAAAGGCATTTAAAATTTCACACTACTCATATTCCACTAAAGGAAAAAGTGTTGCTATCCAGCATCAAAAGCTTCTGCTATTTCCTGATAACCCAAATGTCAGAAGTGACACAAAGGTCTCTTTCTATATGTGGACAGTGAATGTAAACACAGTGCTAAGTGGTCTTGGCTCTAACCTTGCACGTTGTTTTCCTTCCTAACTCTTATCCTGAGAGAAAAATAGAGTACAGATTCTCTGAATACAAAACAACTACTCTAGGAAAAGAAAAGCCTCAAATGCTGTAAGTGTGTCTATACTGGGGCTTGAACTCAGAGCCTTAAGCTAATAGCTCATACTCTATGTTGCAAGCCATGCCTGCAATCTGGCACTTTTCTGGTTAATTGGGGACAGAGTCAGATGGACTTTTCTGTACATGCTGGCTTTAAATCATGATCCTCCAGGCCTCAGCTTACTGAGAAGCTATAATTAGTCATGAGCTAGTGGTACTTAGCTAATATCACTTTTTTTTTTTGGTCAGTTGTGGGGCTTGTACTCTGGGCCTGGGCATTGTCCCTAAGCTCTTCAGCTCAAGGCAAGTCCTCTACCACTTGAGCCACAGCACCACTTAGGTTTTCTGTTGGTTGATTAGAAATAAAGGTCACATGGACTTTCCCACCTAGGCTGGCTTTGAACCATGATCCTCTTATCTCAGCCTCCTGAGTAGCTAGGATTACAGGCGTGAGCCACCAGAGCCCAGCTTAATATCACATTTTTAATTCTCTCAGCAAAGCCAAATCATTGAATCAAATCTATAGTTTTTGGAGGAAATCTAGCTAAAGACTTGTATGTCTTTAACTTGATATTGCAATTTCAGTTGTGTTATGGAAAAACAAACTACCATTTTTAGAGCTTTGCAGGGTAATACATAGTTGAGAAATATTGTGAAAAGATTTCATTCCCAGGCTAGCATGAGAATAAGGTATGAAGGTCATATTTGAAAAGAATAAGTAAAGCAAGCCAGGCACCTGTGACTTATGCCTGTAATACTTGCTGCTCAGGAGGCTGAGATCTTAAGATCTGAGTTGGAAGCCAGGAAAATCTATGAGACTCTTATCTCTAATTAAAAATTAAAAGTAAATAAATAAAGCAGAAAAAAGTGGAGGTGTGGCTTAAATAGTAGAGCACTTAAGCCGGGTGCCATGGCTCATGCCTGTAATCCTAGCTACTCAGGAGGTTGTGATCTGAGGACCATGGTTCAAAGCCAGTTCAGGCAGGAAACATGCTGAGACTATTATTTCCAATAAATAACCAGAAAACCAGAAGTGGCTCAAGTAGTACAGTGCTCTCCTTGAGCTGAAGAGCTAAGGGACAGTGCCCAGGTCCAGAGTTCAAGTCTCACAACCAAAAAAGAAAAAAAAGAAAAAAAAACAGTAGAGCACTTGTTTAGCAAGTGCAAGACCCTGAGTTCAAACCCCAGAATCACAATAAGTAAGTTAATTTATTGTAAAAATTTAGGTATGGTGAACAATGCTGCAATAAACATAGTTGTGCTGGTAGCTTTAGTATGGCCTAGTTTATGGTTATTTGGGTAAAATGCCCAGAAGTGGGATTTCTGGGTCACAGGGGAGTTCTATGTGTATTCTTTTGAGAAATATCCATACAAGTTTACACTCCAACCAACAGATGCTGGAGGTGATATGGCCAAAAGGGAACCTTACTGGATTTCTTGATGATAGCCATTCTAACTGGAGTAAAGTGAAATCTCAATGTTGTTTTGATTTGTATTTCTTTTATGGCTAGAGAAGTTGAGCATTTCTTCATGTGTTTCTTATTTCTTCTGCCGAAACGTTGCTCTAAGGAGTGGGGGGAGGATTGAGTGGGGGGAGGTGGGGGGGAGGCTGGGAAGGGATGTGAAGGGTAAACAAAGGAGGAGGCTACAATGCTTGATAGGAAATGTACTCATTATCTTGCCCATGTAATTGTAACCCCTCTGTACAGTATGTTCACAATAGAAAAAAAAAGAAAGAAAAGTTGCTCTAAGTCTTTAGCCCACTTATTAATGAGGTGGCTGTTTCTTTGAGGATTTGTTTTAGAAGGATTTAATTTTTTGAGTTTTAAGTATATTTTAGATATGAAGACATTGTCTGTTGTATAGCTGCTGAAGATCTCCCAATCCCTGGGCTTTCTATTGATCTTACTAGCTATATCCTTTGCCATGCAGAAGTTCTGCAGTTTCTTGCAATCCCATTTGTCCAACAAGTTTAACAAAAAAACGTATTTATTACCTTACTTATATAACTGTAACCCTCTGTACATCACCTTGACAATAAAAAAATTAAAAAGTAAAAGAACTATTTTATAGTCTACCATATGGTATTTAGAACAGAGTTTGACCAAATTATAGCCAACAGGCCTCCTGCAGCCTTTCATAAAATATAAGAATATGCTCACAAACCATTTATTAGTACAGTCTCAGGGTATTTGGGGCTACAGTGACTGAGTAGAATAGTCGTAACAGAGGTCCCAGGACCTGCAAAGCCTAAAGTATTTTTTCATTTGTCTCTTCACAGCCAACAGCTTTCTGATTATTCCTCAATATGGTACTTAATGAAAAAAGGAGACAGAAGATACAAAAAAGAATGTAATATTGACATCTACTAGTGATAAAGCACCAGCCAACCATGGATATCTACTCTTCATCAACTGTTTAGCCAATACCCTAAGTGTGCATCATCCTGTAGAGCAAAAGCACAGGGATGTATCCAACCTGGCTGATGAAAAATGACCCAAAACTGAGATGCTAAAACACTGCAAATTTATGAGCTATAAGAAATTTCAAAGCATTTACTTAGACCAAGGTGACATAGAACATGGAGAATTTCTTAACACCTGTCTAAATATATATATATATATATATATATACATGTATATACGTCAAAATAAATCACTCTTTAGATACCAAAGTGCTTAAGAAAGAAAGAAAAAAAAAAGATTTCACTTGGCTGTAGTGATTAAGAAAAAAAACTCTGTAACAAAAAAAAAAAGTAAATAGTATCCATAAATTAGGTTATTTAAGACCAGACACAAGCATGGCATGAAAAATGCATACAGCCTCAGATACAAATATATGTAGTTAGTAATCCTCTCCCTAAATGAAAAGCATTCACTTTCAGTTAATATCACTTCAGTTTCAGGTGATAAATGGATGGCACCCGCCTCAATTAGTACTTAGTGAAATGCCAAAAACAAAGGGGAAGGTTGTGGACAAATAAAGATAACGGTGTCATACTCCCTATGAATCCATCTTCTAAGACCAGGGGAAATACAGATGGCCATTGAGCTGCATCCGAGCCCTGCTCAGGGCCTTTATCAGTACACTTACCCCAGGCAAGCCCTGGCTGCCCCCCTGTGTACACATACCACTCACACACCCCAACATCCATTACTGAAGAGCTTAATCTTAGCTATCAGCAGAGTGCCTTTATGGGGCCATTAAACCATTTCTCTTGTTTACAGTGCCTGAAGAAAGATGTGAATTATGTCTGTGACAAAACACACAATAACATTTCTAAACTGCTATCAAAATGCAAACTGAAACACATTTAAGGACAAGGACCCTGATTCAAGGTTTCATGATTTCTTCCATTATTCGCAGCATCTGGAAATACAGTCACCTCTATTTCAGAGACCATAGCACAGCCAATTGATAGCTATTTCTTTTTTCTTCAATAAGGTTATCTAAGTAGCTATGGGGGAAAAGCACAGAAAGTTTTTAAAGGAGTATTGTCAGCACACAGTGATCACTTATCTACTCTGCCCCTTCATGGTTTTAGTTGCTGTATAGAGCTAGAGAGTTGTTGAAATTTTTTGATTGTTTTTGTTACATTACTAGAGCTTGATCTCAGGGCCTCATGTTCTCACTTGCTTTTTGAGCTTAAGTCAAGGGAGACACTCTACCATTTGAGACACATCTCAACTTCTGGCTTTTTGCAGGTTGCACAAATTTTTGTGCCCAGGGTAGCATCTATCATCCTTAGATCTCAGCCTCCCGAGTAGCTAAGATTACAGGCATGAGGGGCTGGGAATGTGGCTTACTGGTAGAGTGCTTGCCTAGCATGCATGAAGCCCTACGTTCCATTTTGATTCCTCAGTACCACATAAACTGAAAAGGCCAGAAATGGTGTTGTGGCTAAAGTGGTGGAATGCTAGTCTTGAGCAAAAGATGCACAGGGACAGTGCCCAGCCGAGTTCAAGCCCCAAGACTGGCAAAAAAAAAAAAATGCAGGCATTGGGCCCCACCCCCCACACCCCCTCACCCCAGCCTGGCCCTTGATCCTCTTTTTGAGAATGTAAAACATGATGCTCCGTAGTAGTAACAAGGTCCAAGTTGGGTAGATTCTTACCCACTGCTATGAACCTCACAATTTTTTAATGGCATATTAGGTCCAATTAAATTGTAAAGATTGTGTCAGAGTAAGCTTCAGACACTTTGTACTAAGGAGTCCTCAGAGCAAAGACAAAGGTGTAAAACAAGTCAAATGGAGATGGAGATGTTTTGTCACCAAGATGCTCTTAGGTTGTTCCCTGGTTGATCATTAGCACCCTACAACACCTTCCTGAGAGGTTTACAAATCTCAATGAAACTGCCCATTTCTCAGAAAGCAGTATCCTTTTTTGATATTAAACTCCTATGAGTTATGGTGACTGCACTATTCCTGAAAATTCTTCCCAGGAGCACACCTGAATGAAGGAGACCATAGACCTCATTCCCCCTGCAGAATCAATGGTCTAAGATTTGTCAACTGAAGATACAGCTGAAATAGAAGCCAAAATTCCTCATAGTCTATGGAATAGACCTAAACCATGAGCCTCACAAGATAGTTATTTCTCAAACGTTCACTTAATAATTCCACTTTCTCTACATTGCAGAGTGCCATTGTAGAATTTTAACAGTCACCATTAGAATTGGATCTATCTTCCATCTGTTCAAAAAACAATAGAGATGCCAAGATGTGACCAACTCTTACTCCTCAGAAAATGGCCCATCATTTCTGATGATGACCTCAATCAGAGTTGGCAAATGTTTCAGTTTGCTTCAGACTAGCTTCAAAGCTGATTGGTTGCTGCTTAAGTATCTACTTTAAGAGGTTGAATATGGTCCAAATACTTTATGTACCTGCAGGAAAATGGAACAGTGAAGCTTGCTGAGACCCTGTGAGACATGGGAAGGGAAAGGTGGAGGATGAGGGGAGTGAAGACCCAGATCAAGATGCATTGTGTACAATGGGAGAGGGAGGCAGGCGACATTGATAGGGATGCATTGTACTCATAAACCGGCATGTTGAATCAAAACCTTTCTGTACAACTACTTAAAGATAAAAGAAACAACAAATCATATAAAAAAAGATGTATTGTATACATAAATGGACATTTAAAATGAAACCTTGTTCAACTAACTGATGATAATAAAAATACAAAGATCAGTTTCAAACTCTTGCTGGTTTAATAATACAAATAATAATACTCAGCAACACCAGTCCACTTTCCTCCTTGAAAAATAGTTGACTGAGGCCTTATCAGCTGCACGTTTAGCCAGGATCTGTGTGTTTATATCTTACACATTCCTCTCTGTCTCCAACTTTATTCTCCAGTATCATTTGCACTGAACTCACACATGTGAGTTCCTTAACTCCTCTTTTTCTTTAGCTTTTTCCTTCCTTCCTTCCTTCCTTCTTTCCTTTATCCCTCCTCCTCCTCTTTTTTTTTTTTTTGTTCTTCTTTGCTGTTACAGGGGCCTGAACTCAGGACTACATACTCTCACTTGCCTTTTTTGCCCAAGGCTAGCATTCTATCATTTGAGCCACACCTCCACTTACCACTTTCTGGTGGTAATTGGAGATAAATCTCCTGGCTTGTCTGCCCAATCTGGCTTTGAACAGTTATCCTCAGATCTCAGTCTCGTAAATAGTTAGGATTGTAGACTAAGCTATCAATGCCAGGCTCGTACCCCTTATTTAACATACCTAAGTAGTCACTGGATATGTAAACAAGTACGTACATGCACTAGTACACATGCACATATGAGCACACATACAACATCTATAATAAATATTACAAAATTCCTGTTTCACATTCCTCTACTCTCCACTAGGATACTATAACCCCTGCCACATGGAGTCACTGACAGGATTAAATGAGATACTATGTATAAAGTATAGAGTGAGTCTTCAATAATGTTAAGATATTAGAGTTGTTATTTTTCAAACCCAGAACCTCAGAGATATTGCTAGGTATGGAGATGTAACTCCCCAGAGGCATAAAAACAGAGTGGTTAAGACTGTGGAGAAAGTCTCCACAGTCTTGGCTTTGCTACTCACTAAAAGACCTCTGGGAAATGAAGTGATCTCTGTATAACTCAGTTTCTCCTCTTAGTGACATAAGTATCACAGCCCTTCCTAATAGATAATGTGAGGGAATATAATGGTAACACACAGAGGAACTCAGAATAGCACCAGACCCACAGTAAGCAAATGTTTACTACTACAGTCTGAGCACTTTCTTATGAGATGCCAAACTGAGACTCAAGGAACTAAAGAGATTTATAACATAAGCAGAGCTTCTAGACATCAGATTGTTACTTTATTTTCTTTTCTGTTTGTTCTGACTCTCCATTTCTCTTCATGCCAACCAACTCCACATTAAGAACAATAATATTAAACACCTTGACAGAAGGGAAAAAGTAGGATAGCTGGATAAAACAGAATGAGCAGCTCGATCAGGAGTCACATTGTCTCTGCCTAACTCCTACCTCACCGTGAACCAGCTGTGACCAGGGCCCGCAGCGTCACCACTGTAGACTTCTTTCCATTACTAACGTACCAAATAAAGGTGTTAGACCAAGTCAACCTTGCTAGTAGGTCCTGAATTCAGTTTTTTTGGTGTAAAATACCTGCTGATCGGAGAAAGAGGAGGGAAAAGAATTCCAGGGCCACAAAATTCAGATTCCATTTAGTCAAAAGGACCCAGAGCTGTCTATGTCTCTCTACTCATCAAGAACACATTGCATTTTTGAAAGAGTAGTAACTAACATTCATAATGATAACTCTTAAGCACCACAAAAATGTAAAACCAAGTCTGAACACTGTACTGAAGAAAGGAGGGTACATAATGTACATTAGAAAGATGTGCAGGCAGGATGGTTGACATTTTAAAATACTTGAGGCTTTAAAAGGTGTTTTGAGTATCCTTTAAATTTAATTACATAGACCACCCTACTTTCCGGTGGATGTTAGAAAGTAAGATATTATTACATTAATAAGACAAAAAGCAGCACCCAAAGACAGAAAGTCATATTCCTAATTTTAAAAGCATCATTAATTGAAAAACCAAGGAGCAAATACACAATGCATTGATTCATTCCTCTAAATTTTAAAGCCCAAGCTTAATATAATGGCACTTCAGCAGTTGTGGTCCTAAATGCTCCCATCTTCTCCTCCTAATTGCCAGGGGGGAAAATGCCCTGGGAGGAAACTGGTTCTTCCATCTGGAAAAAAAAAAAGGTAAGAACAAGGCAAAAAAGGCCTAATGTATGAACAATCCAAATCTAATCAGTTTCGCAGTCTGCATTGGCTTCAAATCAGATCTTCCTACCCCTACTGGTCCAGTAGATGGAAAGCAGCATGACATGATTTTTTTTTTGGAAACAAATTCTGTACAGTGAGCCCAAACATACAGTACTACATATCCAACTGGCAGGGACGAAACTGAAAAAGCTGCAGCTATATCTGAAAGGCAGAGTTAATAAATCAAAATTAAGTCCCTGAATCAAGATGCCCATGCAAATCCATACCTTGCAAAACATCTCTTCACTCAATAAATTACTTAAGACCCTTGGAAACTTGGAAAGGATGTTTCACTCAAATTGTCCCTCTTTAAATCCTGAAAGTTTCCCAAAATAACTATGACCTCTATGATTAGTCATGGTGTATTTTCTTTCAAATAATAGATAAGTATTTGAAAAGGGTTGGGCAGTCTGTTATTATTCCAGACTGGTAGAGGCTGGAAGATACTCCTATCTCCTGGTATCTTTCAGTCCAGTGCAAAGCTGTCTTGAGAAATGCTGTGGTAGACTGGCCTAAAGAATATCCACACCCTTTGGGCTGGGAAGGTGGCTCAGTGGTAGAGCGCTTGCCTTGCATGCATGAGGCCCTGGGTTCGATTCCTCAGCACTACATAAGCAAAAAGAAAAAAGCCAAAAGTGGTGCTGTGGTTCAAGTGGTAGAGCGCTAGCCTTGAGCTGTAGAGCTAAGGGACAGCACCCAGGCCCAGAGTTCAGGCCCCACAACCCGCCCCCCCCAAAAAAAGAGAATATCCACACCCCCAAGGATGCTTCATCCTGGCTACTAAGTGGCCAGAAATACTGATCCTCCTACAGGAAGAACATGTGAAAAAATAGGCTTCTTTCCATCCTGCACCCTTATCTCCCCCAACATCCCAGAACAATTCGTAGGGTATTACCCTCTATCAATAATCTGTAGTGGGGGCTGGGAAGGTAGCTCAGCGGTAGAGTGCATGCCTTGCAAGCATGAGGCCCTGGGTTCAATTCCTCAGCACCACATAAACAGAAAAAGCCGGAAGTGGTGCTGTGGCTCAAGTGGTAGAGCGCTAGCCTAGAGCTGAAGAGCTGAGGGACAACGTTCAGGCCCCATGACCAGCAAATAATAATAATAATCTGTAGTGATCTCACACAAATAACTCAAGAGAAAAAAAGTAATTATGCCTTTTTTTAAATTCAGTGCTGCAAACAAAAAGCTGTAATAAACAATAGACTATCAGAGGCAGAGGCTAGTATCTAAAAATGTCTTACTTAAAAGTAATAAATGATAAGTCTCATCTTCAATATTTCCTTTTTAATTAACTCACTGACTCACAAGCTCCAACCTAAATTTTACATCAATTATTTTAATGATGGGTCATAATAATTAAGATAATATTGGTCATGAAATTAAGATAATATTCCAGCCACAAAAGACGGTCAAATATCAAAATGCCTGTCATTACTTTGGAGTAAACAGTGCTAAAAAGCAGTTTCTACAATTTATAAAGTTGTCCAACTAAGTGAAGAAATAATATTTTATAAAATAAAATATAACCATTTTCTCTAGCAGTATTTAAATGGAATACATAGTGTTATAAATGCTTGCTTGCTTCAATAAATTCATTCCTGTGTCATCAGAACAATAGCAGCATAATTCTAATTTTAGAAACAACTCATACGAATTAATTAATATGATCTTTTACCCAGAGGTAAGAAATTAGGTATGGACCATACAGAGAAGACTCCTACTGAAAAATTGAAATCTCCAAATCTATATATCACACTCATGATTGTAGCAAAATTCTATTCTTGTTCCATTTCTCCAAATATCTCTGCATTAATTGTTTCAATATTAACCCTCTGGAAAAGACCTTCCAATTTAGTCATTCTTTACTGCTTGAAAACATTTTCCTTTGAGCCTTTGAATTCTTGTTCTCCATCATAACTTCACCTACTATTTTGAATGTGTGTGTGCCAATATGGAAGCTTGAACTCATGGTCTGTGTACTGTCCTTTAGCTTTCATTTACCCAAGAGTAACACTACCACTTGATCCATGGCTTTACTTCCAGCTTTTTTGGTGGTTAATTGGAGGTAAGAGCCTCATAAATGTCCTGGCTTGGAACTGTGATCCTTAGATCTCAGCCTCTTGAGTAGCTAGGATTGCAGATAGGAGCCCAGCTTCACCAACTTTTTCTTCACATACTTTGTATGTAAAAAGGGACTGTAATTTGCATAGATTTAAATTGACCATGTTAGTACCAAAGTGATGAACAGGAATAGGTATGAAGTAACCCTCAAAGCTCTGAGCCACACCTGCTGCACTCAGCAACCCCCTGCTAAAGACACAATTCAGATCCATTCAGACATTATTATTCACTTGGCTCCTTGTTAAAAAGAAAAAAAAATAAGAAAGACCCCATCAGTTGGCAATCAAAGCTGAAAATATGTGCTCAATACCAGAGCTAAGAGAGTTGCCTGAATAAAGAAAGCCAGCTGGGGAAGGCCAAAAAAAAAAAAAAAAAAAAAAGTACCTTTCAGTAAATGCCAATAAAACTTTACAGGCTGCCAAAGTAACAAAGATGGAGTAATTACAAAGGAAACTTCACAACTTTCCTGACAATAAACACCTAAAAAGAAATGATCTGTCACCTGTTCTCAATTGTTCCAGCTAATAATAATTCTACCTGGGGTAGATCTTGTAAGCATAGTTTATTTATTCAAACTAATAATTTGGCACACTTTTTTTTACCATTTACATCCACAAATAATTTTGGGTAAGTGTTCTTTTAAAATGTCTTGCAACAGCTAACTCAATGTATATTATAGTCATTTGCAAGATAAATCACTCCTACAAAATAGTTTTATTCCAAAATGTTTTGCCTTCATATATCCACCAGTCAGAAGGTCAGGAGATTGAGGTTAGCTTGAGCTGCTTAGCCAGACCCTGTCTTAAAAGTTAAAATTAAAAAATTAAATTAAATCCTTCTATTGTTTCTTAATAAACATGAACACCTATAGCACAAAAGCAACACCAGAAAAATAAACTACTAAGTCTGTACTAGTAATTCCAACCAATACCAAAAAACCTTGAAGCCAAAAGTTGAAAAAGAAGAGACTTAACTAAATAATAAAATCAAGTCAAGAGATATCATGTAAGATACTTACATAATGAGACAATTTTACTTTGAAAACACTGTAAGATCTTACTGATAAAAATAGTCAGTAAATACACAGGTCACATTCCCACAGCTAAATCCCAAGTAAACTGACATTGTAATGAAGATTTTTTGGGAGGGGGGGGTGGGGTCCGGTCGTGGGGCCTGAACTCGGGCCTGGGTGCTGTCCCTCCCTCAGCGCTTCAGCTCAAGGCTAGCACTCTACCACTTGAGCCACAGCGCCACTTCCGGCTTTTCTCCTTTTGCTTATGTGGTGCTATGGAATCGAACCCAGGGCCTCATGCATGCAAGGCAAGCGCTCTACCACTGAGCCAACTTCCCAGCTCTGTAATGAAGAATTTTTGAATTATGTTAACATAAATTTTTGTGATTTGACATACTCATCTTTTTGTTCTAGAAGAACACATCTCTCATTTTCCACTGGAATTCACTGGCAAGTTACAAATCACAAGTGAACCAGGATGTATCACGACATTTCATAAAATGTTTCAAAGATTTAAAAAATCCACCTCCACAGTCCATAGAATGAACAATAATTGAGTAATATTCTACTAAATACATATCTTGCTAAACATTTCATAATAAGACATATTTATACAAAGTTGTACTTATATTTGACTTATGTGACAGGATCTAGTGTCATATAATTGTACAGAATATCTGCAAATATACAATCAAGTATAATACAGCTATTCAAAAATTATTCACAGTTATAATTTAAGAATATCCTTTATTCTTACTTAATTACAGTATCACAGAAGGGCTTCTAAAATGTATAGCAATTATCCTTCAATTTTGTCACACTTTGGAAAATTGTTGATGTGACTTCCTAGATGGTGTTTCAAAGGATTCCTGGTCCTATCTCTCTCTCTCTCTCTCTCTCTCTCTCTGTCTCTCTCTCTCACACACACACACACAAACACACACACACACACACTATCTTCCTTCCTTCCTTCCTTCCTTCCTTCCTTCCTCCTTCCTTCCTTCCTTCCTTCCTTCCTTCTTTCCTTCCTTCCTTCCTTCCTTCCTTCCTTCCTTC